>NC_056558.1:30284546-30381542 GCF_013358625.1 Macadamia integrifolia
GGAATCCGACACAGAGAATGGAAAGGGAAGAAGAAAGATGGGGAAGGAATAGGATCCTTCGGCTCTGATACCAAGTTGATAGAGAACCTTAGGGAAGGGAAGGGAAATCAGAGTAGAGAGGGGGAAAAGGAGGATCACACTAACACGTTCATTCAATAATCAAATTGCTCTCCAAATCTTCAATCGATTACAACCAATATATAGAAAAATAGGAACATGAAATTAGAAACTTAACTGGAATGGAAACTAGCCTAAACTAGGAAACAACTATAAAAGGAAACCAAAGCAAGGAAATAAATCCTACTCCTACGTTCAAGTTTGGAAACTAAAAGCATGAAATAAAATACTGAGTAAACTACTAATTTTATTTCCAACCCTTATTGGACCAAAACCCTGGGCTGGACAGGTTCTTCTTGGCTCTTGGCTTCCAAAGCCGGTCATGCTGGTCCAACCAAGAAAGGGCAGTCATATCTGCATCATTTGGTCTGCCTCTTGGTCTTTCTATCGCTCTAATTGGTATCATATCACTCCTCCTTACCACTGCCCTGAAAGGCCTACCCTGAAAATATCCATACCACATAAACAATGCTCCTTCAACTTTTCATCTACTGGGGGGGCACTCCTAGGTCACCTTGGCGATCATTACACGTGGACAAATAATTTAGGAAAGTCAATTATAAAATTTGCATTCTCTATATGAAAAGAAATCACGGTAATAACATTTGCACCAGGATCTCTAAGCACAATAAGATCTGAACTCTTGAAGCAAAACCACCATAGAAGCTAGCACAAGAAATAAATTCATGTACAATAACAAAATATATGGAACTGCCACATCTGTCTATTAAGGAGTTAGACAAACAATACACCAATAGATGAGGTAGGTTAAATCACAAAGTATATGGCATTTCCCAGAGTCATAACATTAGCAACTTTTGAGCTGAGAATAACATAAAATAAAGAAGTTAGACTGCCTACGCAGTAAAATCCGCAGATCCCGACGCTGCACGTAAAGCATTAGTATCCAAGCAGCAACTCCACACTGCACCCTTATGCCCTTCGAAGGTACCAATCCAATCTCCAGTCTCTCCATTTCTCAGCATGGGACTGGAATCTGAGCCAGTAACAGACAATATTACTACCTCGACAAAGAACATTTTGATACACAGTGTAATGCACACCCATATCAGCTTTGAAATAGCGTGATTCCATACATTATGTCTGAATATTATTTGCCCAACAATAACAAATAGTACAGAAAACCTACATTGCGTCTGAATATACTCTAGCATAGTCTATAGCTCATAGCTGGTGTCACAAAATGGGCATGCATCAGTATAACTTATGGAGGGAAAATGTTAATTAAATATTCATTTACGTAGCTGAGAGAAATATAGGGCCGATAGCATATAACGGATATCAAGAAACAGAGTTATCGTATCAACAAATCAACCCACCAGAAAGAAAAAAATGAAGAACAACCGCCTTACCCTTGCTCGCACTGATGAGAAAAAAGCCGTCTGGAGTTATCGGACTGTAGAATAAATCGACGACCGGCCGGGAGTGGCCATGGCAAACAAGAGGCACCGCAACCTTTTTCTTATCCATCCTTCGACACCCAAATAACTCAAACACGAACCAAACTAACTAGCTCTGATGCAAAATCAAGAAACAGAAAGAAACCCAGATTCCTATTCGAACCTGCTAGAATTCAACACCTCAGTATCTTAACCCTAATACACCTCCAACGATCCACTCAAAGAATCAAATCAAACAACACAAAGATGTCAAACAGAAGAAAGTTCTAAAAGAAAGGGGCAAAGATTACGAAGAAGAAACCCTAAATCTTTGTGATCCGGATCAAAGTTTCGCACAGAAAGATGATTTTATACAGAGAAATGGCGGCATTTAACACACGGGTAGGAAACGCTTATCGAAAATGAATATTGATCGATTTCACCTTTGCAGATTCCACACCCCCCAACCCTCCGTCTGGAGAACAAATCCCAAGAACAAAAAAAAAATATTTGATAAGATCGAAGACTTTATATACTATTAGGGATTAAAACAGGGGGGAAAAATAAAACATAAAATTCAACACGAACAAAGGGCTAGGCGCAAAGGGAGTGATACTGCATCCCTGCTTTTATAAACGCAGTTTTCGTATATTTCCGTACACATGTCTACTCATGCATCAAGAACTGATTTGCAGACGATGGTGGGCACTGGGCTTGTTGCTGGACTTCTTGGACCTTCTTGTGACTATTAAATGTCACTTGGGCCATTGAGCTGCCCATATTGGCCCATTGGGCTTGGCCATTGTATTACATCTTCTACTTCTAACACCCCCCCACCCCAACCCAAAAAAAAACAAAGGCCTAATCATCTTAACCACCGATTGATATCAACAAGGAATTTTTACTCCCCAAAAAAAAAAAAAAAAAACAAAAACAGCATTCAACTTGCTCTTTCCTTATTTAAGATTAGATAGAATATATAAATAATAGATTACAATTTTTTTGACAAAATGTACATGTACAATCAAAGGGCCTACTTCGGAGAATTTGCAATACAGACTGTATGGCAATCTTGGGGCCCATTTGATTTTGTTTCTGTTGTTTCTATGTCTAGAAACAACAGAAACAGGTTTTTCTGTCTATGCTCCAAGAAACAATTTTTGTTTCAGGAAACGTTTTCATTAGACATTGGTATTTGATTTCACATGTTTCTGAAATAGGTTTATTATGCATGTATCATTACTTATAGTTATGACATTAAAATTTTGACAAAATGGAAGACATTTGATATAGGATTAAAAATGAAAAACACAATGTGATAGAGGTTCAATAGGGAATATCTTTTTAAATGTGACACAAGTAAATGAAACATGGAGTTGCCTATTACATAACATGTACTCTAACAACTAACATAAAATCATTAACAATAGTAACTAACATAAAGTCATTAAAATCAAAACATCAAGGTCCATCACTAGGAATCATAGGCATTCCCTTCGGCCTTCGATATAGCCATTTGATTTGCTATATTTATCCTCAACATTGACATATGTTTTGCTCTTCTTTGATTTGTACTGGTAGTTGGAGCAATGAAGCCTTGATGATTAGGATTTAGTTGATCAATTACATTTTGTTCATAGCCATATTTATCAAAATGGTCATATATTAATAGCTTGTTCTTTTATATAGTTGTAAAGCCCACAACATGCTACTACGATACTGGCTTGGTCCTCGATACAATAATCCTTCATTTTTTGTAACATTTGGAATCTATTCTTCAATACGTCAAAGGTTTTTTCAATAACATTCCATAACGAGAAATATTTGCGGTTGAACAACTCCTTCGGCGCTCTTGTACCATTTCTCTCCCCAATAAAATCTAGGAGGTGATACCTTTCTTTTCGAAAGAGTGTTGAATACCCAAGTTGACTTGCGTAACCTATGTCCACAGCATAACACTTGCGTTCAAGTATTATGGATAACATTTACGTAAGTGAGTATATTAGTTAAAAGAGACACTTAACATACAAGTGATTTGTTTGTTGTGAATTGTCTAGAAGAGGATGAGGAAAACCTAAGGTAGCATTTGATCTTACCTCTTCAAAAACCCGAGCATCATGTGCACTGCCTTCCCAACCCGTGTATACAAATGTGAAACGCAAGTTGAACGAACAAGTACACATAACATTCTATGTGATCAATCCCTTCCGATTTCTATATTGGATTTGCTATGATTTGGATATTGTGGCACTAATATGAGTGCCATCAATAGGACCAATGCAATCCTAAACGAAACACATAGTATGGATATCTGTTAGAATTCATTAATTAACTAGTAACCAATAATATTTGCACTTAGCATATATCATACAAGGTTACCTGGAATCTCTGAGGGGAATACATCAAAATTAGGTGGCCTAATTGTTTCATTTGCTAGTTGAAGCATAGCGTGCAACACTTTCTGAAATACGACACTAATTGTCTATCCAGATCGCTAAAATTTCTTTGCAACCTATCTATTACTGTTACCATGCACTACTATCACAATAAAAATTGCAAGTTGTTCATCTACCAATATATGACAACTATCATCTAACCATCCTTTATGTATCATCATATCATGTAGATTGAGGAAGACATGTCTTTCAACTCTAAATTCAATGTAGCAAAGATTTGAATGCTCATTCAATGTCTCTGCAATCATGATAGCTCCTGTGTAGTAACTATCCATACATGGTTCTCTAATCCGAAGGTAATCTAAAAACATTTAGAACGTATGTAGGATGATATCATCATCACTGGATGAATCATCTTCAAAGTTGGTAGGGTTCATTGTATATAAATGAATATGGATATCAAAATACTACGTAGGTAATAACTAAAAAAATGCATTCATCATTAAGACAATAACAAATATCAATGTTATCCTCAAAAAATCATGTAAACAAATCAACATATGGAAGAAACTCCCATATCCTACTTTTAAATCAAACCATCCATTAAAATCAATCAAGCAAACAAATATCCATGTCATCCTCAAATAAATTCTCATATCCTACTTTTAATTCAAACCATCCATCAAAATCAAACAAAAAAATATCCATGTCATTCTCAAATTTAAAAAGAAACCTATTGTTTTCAAGAAAGTCCTAAATTCTACTTAAATGCTTTAATCATCCACATCCTTTTTTCAGCAACAACTTCTACTAATGATATTCTCCAAGTAGCACTCCTATGCATCTTTTGTTGAGCTTTCACCCACATCTCTTATGTTAACGATGTCACGTTGTCCAACAATATCTGACATGTTTTGATGCTGTACATTCCATCCACCAGATTATTGACAGTTGAAAAAACTATTATAGAAGTGGGAGTGCTACTACCCCCCTCCCGGTTCCATTTTCCAGGCCACATATGAGCTGAAGTCATGTGCAGATTTAGTAATGACTTTTGTAGTACTTTTCTTCCTTCGGTCTGTGGGAGTTCTATCAAGCTTCCGCTTTGTTGTGGAATGGTTGACCACTTCGTCAACATTTGTAGGCTCTATATCATTCAGTCCTACTACATCTTTAGGGGAATCATGTGTATCGTTCTCATCCTCAAAGTCAAGATCAATGTCGATGGACTTTTGCTTTCTAGTAGCACTTTGAGATACTCCTCTATCACCCCGAGCACTTGAGTCTGAGAAGACCTCTAACAACTCTGGCCACCATATAAGTCCATTATTTCAGAATTTGACCCAAGTTGGATTTGCATATAATCCAAAATAACCGATATTTTACACTATAGGGAAAAAAAAAAAAAAAAAAAAAAAAAAAAAAAAAAAAAACGTATATATATATATATTGACTATTACTTCGAGGAATGGATTATCTTTATAGCATTTTCCCAAACAGAATCTTCAGCTATAGTAGTCATGGTATTTGAATCCTAGCCAAATCTCGTAGTGTCGAGCAACCGCATGAAATTACTATAGCCACCTCGTAGCTTATTCATCTTATTATGTAACTGCTCTTTTCCAAATGAACGCTGAAAAGTTGCTTCTAGTCCTACTTTAATGTTAATCCACCCAACCTTATTGAATGTGGAGTTGGACTTCTGACCATTCCTTACAGTATCAACCATTAAGTTAATGAATTTGTTCAACTCAGTAGAATTCCAAAGGATTGTGGTTGGAGTAAGAGTAGGGTTTCTACTATATGACATATTGTCTACACGAAGGAAACATTAATCATGTAGAATTCAATAATCATCAGCTCACAATCAGGTATGCATATTGACATTCACAGATTGACATTCAATAATGACAAAAGGAAATCTCTCAATAGAAATAAACAAAATTTCCAAAGTGAGTGTAAACAGTAACAATAAAATGGAAACAAATATCAGCAAGAATCCTATTTACTGCAATTAATATAAAAGATAACTACTGCAATCAGCCTAAGGTGTAGGGTAGGCAATCAGTGATTTTATTCCTTAACCATAACTGAATTACAATGAGTTAACAAATTGCTTTTATAGGCCACTAGTTCTTTTGGGAGGAATAGTGACAACTTCCTTGAGATTATTTCTCTCATTGGTATTTTATTACCTTTTGTTTCCTTCTATGAAGTAAACCTGCTTCCCAGACTTGCCTCATCCCATAAACCAAAATTCTCAATTGAGAGGGATACAAAACCAACATTCAATGATAAACATTTACTCATGCTATTCATGAATCAGATATAGCCATATAGGAGAAACTGCACTTTTCACACTTGTTACATTCCAAATATAAGCCCTAGCCTGTATTGTCATATTTTAAACACTATCTAGGAGGTCATAATTCAAAATTGACTCTTCGTACAATTATTGCTTGCAGTAACATTGTGTGCCTGCAACCAAGAAGCCCCATCAGTTTCTGTGTGGTCCTGGAACCACATCAACATTTAATGCACTGCAAGAGCCAGTGAGGTGTGATATGCCGCAACTTTATGCAACCAAGAGGCCATAAAAGGACAGGGGACATTGTGAAGTCCAATGTTGAAGTGGAGAACAGATAGCCTAAGATAGGAGGTATGGTTGAGCAAGATTCATGTAGTCCATTGAAGAAATAACAGAATAAATGATCTTTGTAGATGCTTAAAACTTGCAACCACACTAACCCTCTAGGCCTCTACTTCTCACAGAACACTTGAACATAAGAAGTTGAGCGTTCCATCAATTATACCCTAACAAAGAAAGCATTTACTACTCAAAGTCATCAACAGAACTTTTAGCAGTTCTGATCAATAGGCAACAACCACACACTCAAAATAATAAGGACACATTGCAGTCATTGTTAGAGGTTATTATTACAATGTTGAGGCAGCATAAAAGCATCTGATTAAACTTAAAATGATAAAATTTTAGATCAATACTTTACATCAGAAGTTGTTGAATAATTCAAATTTCTAAGCAATTGGTATCTCTATTTGGCACTTGATTGTCAAATTCAAAACAAGGAAAGAATATAGGTATCCAAAGAGCCACAACCAGTTTCCCTGTTAAGCTACACATGGAACTTTAGCTCAAAGGTTTTGAAAGCTAGCTTTTAATTAAAATCGCGGTGCAAATGAAAATCTAATGGAAGAATGTTTAAGTCCTCATGAACAAATAACAAGTGGTCTTTGGCACACTTCAATTTGCTAACCATTTTCTAAAAACAAGGGAATTAAAAAACCATACCTATGTGTTGTGTACTGCTGGGCTGAGGCAAGTCCAATATGGAACTATAAAGTGGATCTCCAAACAACAGAACAAAGTTTTTACACATCATAGAGAGGTATATTAGTTAGTTGAGAAAATTATAAACATAAAAGTGTGAAACACTAGGGCACCATTTGATAACGTTTCTGCTGTTTCTATGTCTATAAACATCAGAAATGGATTTTCACGTTTTCGGAAACAAAAACATATTTTTTTGTGTTTGATAAACCTATTTCTCGAAACATTTTTTGCTGATATAATGCCACTAAAAAACCCATTAGTATAATCGGATACCCAAAAGGGAGAGAGCTTTCGGTTGCCTCTTTTTAGGTTTAAATAGTTGAGAGATTTATCAGGCACAACAACCTTTTTTTCTTTCTCTCAAAGTCGTTTCTAAAAACGACGAAACAAGTCGGACTTGTTTCATCAAAGTCGTTTCTAGAATTGTAAATAGGCATAAATTTTGATTTATGTTTCTAGAAACAGGTGAAACAAAACAACTTTATCGAACATTTTTAGGCTATTTTCCGTTTCTGGGAAAAAGAAAACACATAAACAGAACGTTGTCAAACGGTGCCCAGAAAAACAATAGAGCTCCTACCGTTTTTGCAGAATGTCAAAGAGCTCCTACGGTTCTCAGGTCTATGTATAGAACCTTATCCTAATGCAACAAACAATAGTTAAATTGGTTCTTTGAAAATTTATAAAAAATTAAGAAAGATGGTTGTACTAGCTGATAAAAAAGGAATTCAGAATTTTATTCCTGCAAGCACTTAAGGATTCAAAGCCCTAAGCTCATCATTTGGGGGTTAGCGAGTGAGCAATCCCCAAATCTTTAGATTCTTAGGGTTTGATTCTACCTTAGAAATGAGAGATCAACAAGAAAACCCCCAATTCCCCACGTTACAGAGATGAAACTAGATTTGTGAATTAGTGCTTGAAAATTTTCCTGAGCTTGACAATCGAGATTGTCGCTGCAATGAGAGTTTCAAAGAGACCGTTGCTTGACCAGAGAGAGAGGGAGAGAGAGACAGAGAGAGAGGTGCCTGAGAGCTTTGCGAGAGAGCAGAGAGACAAATGCCGAGCTTTGTGGAGAATTGCAGGGAGATAGGAGAGTTGGGCTTGGGCAGGGCGTTGGGATTTCATGATTTTCCCCCTCACTTTGTTTCAAGAAATAGAAAAGCAAGTAATATGTGTTTCTTCATTCCTGTTTCTGGGAACAAAAATAGATATAAATTTCAATTTTTATTTCATTAAATAGGTGAAACGGAAAAGAGGATGTTTTTCTGTTTCTGAGCATAGAAAAACAGAAAAACCATTTATGGAAACAAAATCAAATGGGCCCTTTTGGTACTTTAATAATCATATAAGGTTTTAGTTAATTGATAAACTAATTGTATAAGAAACAATATAATAACTTTTAATAAGATGAAATTGGTATAATAAAATCTAGGAAAATTTTCTTGTCCCACCCATGTATCTTTTTCGAATGTCATGTACCTCCAAATTTTTGAGATATATCTACCATAATCAGTTTTGATAATGGTGTTAACTTAAAATAAAGAAAAAGGAAAAAAAACCTTTTACCCCTATTATATTATTTCATATAAATTGGGGACAATTGTTTGAAACCACGATCATACCGTTGGACACCCAAGTTAAAATCTAGAAGACCCAAAGTGGTGACATGAAAGTCCCACCATAACGGCTACCAGAGCAACCATTGAAGGAGCTATTTTATAGGGAGACAAAGGTATTAAACCATTCCACTATTCTCGTTGCAAATATTATCTTTGTTTTCCCACAAACTTGCTGATAGGAAACCTCTATTTTACCAAAAAAAAAAAAAAAGGAAGAGTGAAGCACTAGTAGTTCGCAAGCTATGAGTTTCAAACCAATATCAGTAGTGTGAAGAATTCATCATCGTAGTCCAACACCTTACGAAGGAAAGGTCTTCTAAAAGCAAGAACCTACATGTTCACACATTATCGTATGAGTTCACGACACTGAACAAGCATGATCAAACAACACCCCAATAATAATAGTAGCAGCATTAGAAATTTAAACTCCGAAACTCTCAATAAAATTCAATTCTTTTTTTCCTCTTATGGAAGCATATGATCAATTTTTGAGACCTCATCACACCAATAATGTGGAATTTTAAGCAAAAAATGATTAACTGATAAAAGAGAGCAAACAATTTGCAGTGGTTGATGAAAGCAGAGAAAAATGGAAAAATGTTTAGAAGTCCTAAACAAAGAGGAGATGGAGAAGCAAAGTTAGACGAAGGGGATGAAATAATTATGCCGGCAAAGTAGGTAAAAGCAGCCCTGAGACTGGCGGGAAGTTGCTGAGCCGTGGCCATTACAGAAAGTGGGGCGAGTTCCATCCCCTCCCACCTAAAACATCTTTCACTTTCTATACTCTCTCTCTCTCTCTCTCTCTCTCTCTCTCTCTCT
The DNA here is from genome assembly GCF_013358625.1 of Macadamia integrifolia. Taxonomy (NCBI): domain Eukaryota; kingdom Viridiplantae; phylum Streptophyta; class Magnoliopsida; order Proteales; family Proteaceae; genus Macadamia; species Macadamia integrifolia. The sequence goes on from NC_056558.1 coordinate 30,294,250, forward strand.
AGCTCGCTCGGTCGCCTACTAGTGTCTTTGCAAGTCAGTGAAATTTAGAGAAGATAGCTCCAACAAGTTTCTATTTCACAACTTCTTGCAGGGAAGAAGCAATTGTGTGACTATAGAATGACCTAACATTCAGAAGTTAGAATTTAGAAATGGGCAGTGATTGCTAGTTATCAAGATCAAACTAGGGGATATTGCTTTTAAAAGAAAATTTTGTAGGGTTAGTCATAAAGCCACCTTAACGTCTAATAGGTGTAATAGGCAATCTCTATTGCAATTTTGCTTGGATTCTCATGCATCATAAAATTGAAATCATTATTGAATGAGAGTTCCCATTGTTGGAGGTACTTGATTGGAGATTGAAGGGGTTGACATGATCGTCGTCGTCATTATTCATCCAAGGTTTGCAACAAAGAAGAAAGTAGGTTTAATAGAATTGGGGGTTTTGCAATGAAGGCTATGGGGCCATAAGGGTAAACTTACCTCACTTCAGGGGGTAGTTTGGCCATTAAAAATTTATAACATTGTGACATAATCACTTAATTGGGGATATTTAAAAATAAAATGGCTTCATCACTATTAGGAACTGACAAACATATTGAAGGTGCAAGTAAACTTATCAACTACTAAACATTAGAGCTCAACTCCTAAACATATAAAGACCCTAGTTGTTCGGTTCACCGAATTATTAATGATTCGTCCAAACTGATTTTTTTACACTTTTTATAGCCGAATCCAAACCATTGGCAAAAGTCAGAAAAAAATCCCAGTCTTTTCACCTTATTTTACAAACCGTATTATATTCGATAAAACCCAAATTTAATATGATTTATTTGGCATTTTATTAAAATGGAGTGTAGACTTTCATCTTTTCTCAGCCATAGTTTTGCACGATACTCTTCATCTTTAAGGAGGAGCAAGAGTCTTTTATACGATCTTTGCTACTCTTCATCTCTCTCTCTCTCTCTTAAAATCCTATTATTTTTTATGAGTAATTTCCAATGTCACCCCTAGAGAATGCCACAATTAAAAAGATACCCCTGCATACCGTTTGGCTCCTTGCGAGTATAACTCATATCCAAACATATGATTGGGAAATGGGGCAATGCACATGAAGCTCTGGTGGAAAGGGAAAGCCTGCCAAGCCGTATGCCTATGGGTGCAAGATTATTTGAAAAAGCGTGGGCTGACTTGGAGACCTTAGTAACGAATGAAGGGAAGCTCTTCAAGTCTTGCACCCCTGCCATCAGTCGTTGTTAAGTGAGGAGTTGAAATGACGGTTGTACCTTTTTGACTAAACCATATGACCAATTCATATTTCGCCCAAGTCTCTCATTACCCCCTAACCTCCACTCACCTTCACCGTGGGGGTTCAAGGAGGGTTTTCTATGCACAGGAGATGTAACACAATCTTTCATCGCCGCCCGTCACTACTACTCTTCACGGAGAGTAAAGGCTTTCGGATGAAGAGCATAGCTTTGAATTTATTATTATTATTATTATTTTTTAACTTTCCCATAAGACTTAGGCCATTCAATCAGCCACGTGGCAAATATTTAAGCAGTTATTATTATTATTATTATTATTATTTTTTTGTTTTGGTAATGGTTAAAAAAAAATTACCCCATAGAACCTATACAAATACTCCTAATGTATATTGCTGAAATATATATCTAAAAATAAATATTTCTAAAACACACTGAGATACCTCTCTTAACCAGCGAATTGGTTGGCCAGTCACTAGCAGCCCCATATGTACCATCACCCGGTCACCCGGGGGTGTCACAACGATTATACATTCCCCAAAATTGAAAGGCAGAGGACACGGGAAAGGGATTAAAATTCATCGCAGGCTCAGCAAGGGCCATTCCCGGAGGCGGTGCCACTACCATTTAAAGAGGAAGAAAAAGGAAGAACTCCTTAAGACTTTGCTTCGAGTTTAAAGAACAAAAGAATGGCAACGGCAGCGATCGAGACGAAGCAAGCTGAAGCAGCAGCAGGAGATGAGATGTGCACTGCAAAGACGATGAAGCAGGGAGAAGGTCTCAGACAGTACTACCTTCAACACATACATGATAATCAACTACAGGTTCGCCAAAAGACTCATAATCTTAATCGCCTCGAAGCTCAACGTAATGATCTCAATTCCAGAGGTATGATGGCCTTTAACCTCAAAGCCCTAGATTTCCGGTATATATTCCTTGAGAATTATGTTTTTTTCCGAAGGCATACTTCTAGATTTCAATTTTTTGTGCTCGTTACCGTTGATTGAGCTTGTCTGTACTCTATTTTCATTTAAATTGGTGTAGGGTTTGGGTAGAATAGCGGATCCTTATCCGCAAATGGTGGTTTTCGATTTCTATTGGGCTTTCTTGCTCTGCGTTTTTTTCCTCGGGGATTCTTTTTGGTCCACCCATTTGTTTTTGTAAATTTTAGTCAAGAACCTTTTTTATTTTTGAAGTTGAATCAGTTGGTGATGTTATGCGGATTTGTGAATTGGACAGTGAGAATGCTTAGAGAAGAACTGCAACTGCTTCAGGAACCTGGATCATATGTTGGAGAGGTGGTTAAGGTCATGGGGAAATCAAAGGTTTTAGTCAAGGTGAGTCAGTGCGTTTTGTTGTAATCAAAGTATGCGAGTGGAGTCCCTTTTTGTTGGTTGCCTATCAAAAGCATGTTCATCTCTATTTGGTTCGAGCTGTTCTATTATGCGTTCTTCCTCTTCTTGTTAAATAATTGCTCTACCATATTCCATAAACTGGAAGATGGATTGCTACACTTAATGAATCAATGGGAAGATTATATTCCATTTCTATACTCAATACTGATAAAATATGCAATTTTTGTGATATTTTGTTCTCTCGATTCATTATTCTTAGGTTAGTTGTTTTGGGCTTCTTATTGTAAAAGTTACTTTCCAGGGCATTGCTTGGTGAGTAGTAGCTCTTAAATTAAATGGAACTTAGTTTCAGATATAACATGGTTTTTTATTTTTGTAGATAGTTAACAAAGAACGAACTGCTTGTTCTGTTGTCCCAATGGTTGGGCCCTTTCATGTGTTTGGAATTGGAAATTGAAACTTAATTGGATACTTTAGTGAGTTTATTCTTTGGATGAGGGAAGTACCCTTCCTGATTGAGTGTTCATGTTAAAATATATTTGGTGATGTATATGATTATAACATGACAATAAATTCCAGAAATCGATATCTGGAGTGTTAGATGGGGTAATGACTTGTGTCTAATATGATACCAATCCTCTTTATTTATAATAATAGAGAGAAAGTTCTAAAATATTACAAGGATCATTAAACCCCTTAAGGACCTAAGGACCCGTTTGGAATCTGACACTTTCCCTAAAACCTATTATTATAATACTCTCAAGTTGGTGTATAGATATCACATATGTCTAATTTGCAGATAATAGGATGAAACATCTTATTATTAAGACCTTTAGTAAATACATCAGCCAGTTGTTCACCACTGGGAACAAAAACCACAGTGATAAGACCCATATCCAGCTTCTCTTTGGTGAAGTGTTGATCGATCTCCATATGCTTGGCTCAATCATGCTGGATAGGGTTGTTAGCAATGTTAATGGTAGATTTGCTATCTCAAAAGAGCTTCATAAGAAGGGTGGCAAAGACAACCAAATCTGTGAGAAGACCATGAAGCCATAGTAGCTCACAAATGCTATAAGCTATAGCACAGAACTTTGCTTTAGCATTTGAACAGGGAACCATGGCTTGCTTCTTGCTTCATTATGTATTAAGGTTACCACCAACAAAAGTGCAATAACTAGTAGTAGACTTGTGGTCATTAGGGGAACATGCCTAATCAGCATTTGTGAAGGCCTCCACCCTAAGGTGATCATGAGGAGAAAAAAAAATGCCAAGTCTTGAGGCAGATTTCAAGTAATGGAGAATATGCAGCACAACTTCTATATGAGTCGAGTAGGGATCATGCATGTACTGACTAACCAGGTTGACGGCGAATGCTGTGTCAGGGCGTGTATGAGAAAGATAGATCAAGCGCCCCACTAATCTCTGATATCTCCCCTTATCCACAGAGTCACCTTCCTTGCTACTCAGGTGACTGTTAGCTTCAATAGGAGTGTTTGCCGGCTTACACCCCAACATGCTTTGTAGAAGGTCAAGAATGTCTCAGAAAGAAGTATGTGTTTGACCTTCTTTCTGAAACAAGTATATCCCACGAGAAGATCTAGCGACTTCAATGCAAAGGAAGTAACGAAGCTGTCTTAGATTTTTGATCTCGAATTCCTCACCCAGGTATCTCTTGAGGCGAGAGATCTCTGCCATATCATCACCAGTAACAACAATATCATCTACATTGACTATTAGGATAACAATCTTCCCACCATGTGATGCAGATTAATTACCAAAATAGGCTTGTTTTATTAGGAATAAGCCTAAGGTTGGGTTTCATACATGATAGGCATTTGATCCTATGTGTTTTGAGTGTAATATATCACTTTTATGAGTCTAAAAGGGGGGCTGTAAGATTGAGTACGGGATTACTAGTTAGTTTTCATTTTCATTAATTTCCTTTTTAATTGGGCTTGATTTGAGTTATATTTGTTTCCTTAGGAGTCAAGTTATTAATTGAATCAAGTCATTAGTAGTTAGTTTCCTTTTTTAACTAGTTTTTAATTTTAGTTTTTAGTAACTATTATATTAGGAGAATATTTGGTTTCCTTTTTGAGGAACCTTCTATTTTGTAATTCCCTCCCCCATTAACATTATAAATAAATAAGAGGAGGCTCCTAGAAGCCTAGAATGATTTTGATAAAAAAAAAAAAGGCTGTTGCTATTGTCTTCTTCATGAAGAGTTGTCTTGTGTTTGATCAAAGTTGAAGGAATTGGTGTTTGATCCAATTGACTCTTTGCGGCGTGAAGTCCAAGAGGTCTCTTTAACTATTCTTTCTTTCTTTTCAAAGTTAATTGCAAGGTTCCTCAAACCAGGTAAGGGATCTGAACTGCTTTTGATTTCTGGTTCTGGAAATCTCAAGTTTCTCTCCTGCTGCCCCTATATTGTTTTGAAGATCCAGCCAGCCGATGGCCCTCCCCTTTTGATTGATTGTTGGGTTTATTAAGAGGGAGGTTTGACCTTAATTTGAGACCAATTAGACCATGGGTTTGTTTAATCTGAGGTGTTAAATACTTCTGGCCGACTGTGTTTTTGCCCAGATTTCAGATCTGGTTTGACTTACCTGCTCCTGTGGTATTTGTTTCTGATTGTGGCTTATCTGGTACTTTATACTTGCTGCTGGTTAGTCTATTTGTTTGGTGTAATCTCTGTTTCAGAAATTCCAAATTCTGGGTTTGAAAATTCTGGTTTACAAGGACTGTTTGACTCATACTTCTGGACTGTTGTTCGCTGCCTAATTTTGGGTGATTATTGGTTGTTCTCTGGTTTATAAAATCCTGCAGTTTTGGGACTGGTTTGGTTGTCAAATCCATTATTACATTAAGTGGTATCAGAGCATGGCTGAGAACACCCCCACCCTAGCTTCTATTATGGAGTTTCTACAAAAATGGAGAACTGAATTGAAAGCTGAACCGTAAGCTTTGCGGACTGAACTGAATACAAGGTTGTTGGCTGTAAAGACCCAACCACAACAACCTACCGGTGATTTACATACAACACCTAAAGTGGAAGCTCCATTGAATGTAGCTGCTCAGTTGGCTAACAGGAGAGCAAACCATAATCTGAGAGCACCACAGAGGGTTCCTGTAGTGCAACCTACTTTTGAAGAATATGTAAGGTGTTATTTTGAGATTGAATGCCCCACATATCAGAGGTACTCTGGAGATTCACAGAAAGTCAAGCTCGATCTGAAGGAGTTTGATGGGAGATATGACGGCTCAATTGTTCTATGATTGGGTAGCTGCTTTGGATGATTATTTTGATTATTATGACTTGCCTGAGGAACGGAAGATGAAACTAACTCGTGCCAAGCTAGTTGAGACTGCCTGTGATTGGTGGAGAACCTATGAGTATGAACTGGAGGACCGTGGTAGAGAACCTACTTTATGGGAAGAGATGAAGCAAGAACTATCTGATAAGTACTTGCCACGTAATTTTAGAGCTCGTATACAAGACCAGCTGAACTCTCTTCGTCAGGGAAATATGACTGTGGTGGAGTATATGAATAAGTTTGATGCACTTTATTCTTGCACAGACATTAAGAAGAATGAGAGGCAAGTACTTTCTCGGTTTCGACTGGGATTACGAGCTGAAATTAATAGGGGAATTGGTTTTGCTGATGTGTATACAATGAGAGATTGCTTTGTCAAGGCTCTTCGAGTAGAGGAACTTATGGCACAACCAAGTAGAAGGTTTGGTTACCAAGCTAGGGAGGTCAAGAAAATTTTTTCAGCCACTAAACCTAACACTTTAGCACCCCCAAGAGCCACAACTCCTTTATGTGAAGTGAAGATACCTCTATTCAAACCAAAAGAACTTGAAGTTGAGGTTCACATTGAAGAGATGGTTCTTGAAGCTTCAAAGACAGAAGGTCAAGAGATAGAAGATTCAACTGAAGAGTTCTACATTGAAGAGAGCATAGTAGACAAGATTGAAACCATGGAAGAAGACTCTAGTGAAGGATTCTACATTGAAGAGAGCATAATAGACATGACTAAAGATGTGGAAGATGAGGTAGTGATTGAAAGAACTCCACAACAAGTCTTTGAGATTCATGATGAAAAGGAAGCGTTTGTTCCAATCCTTGATGAAAAGGTTACCAACATTGACGACTCTAAGCATACGACTTTCACAGTTGGTATTGATTCAGAGGTTGAACATATAGAGTTTGTTATGCCATCATGGTTCTTTGAAGAGAAAGCTTCACACCTTGAAGACTACCTTCCAAAAGTCTACAAGCAATCAGAATTTTGTTTGGGAATGGTTAAAGCTGCTACGCACATGTTGTTTCCTCCTTATCACTACAAAATTCAAGGACGAATTTTTTCAAGATAGAGAGTTGATGCAGATTAATTTCCAAAATAGGCTTGTTTTATTAGGAATAAGCCTAAGGTTGGGTTCCATACATGTTAGGCATTTGATCCTATGTGTTTTGAGTGTAATAGACCACTTTTATGAGTCTAAAAGGGGGGCTCTAAGATTGAGTACGGGATTACTAGTTAGTTTCCATTTTCATTAGTTTCCTTTTTAATTGGGCTTGATTTGAGTTATATTTGTTTCCTTAGGAGTCAAGTTATTAATTGAGTAAAGTCATTAGTAGTTAGTTTCATTTTTTGACTAGTTTCTAATTTCAGTTTTTAGTAACTATTGTATTAGGAGAATATTTGGTTTCCTTTTTGAGGAACCTTCTATTTTGTAATTCCCTCCCCCTATTAACATTATAAATAAAGAAGAGGAGGCTCCTAAAAGCCTAGAATGATTTTGATAAAAAAAAAAAAAAGGCTGTTGCTATTGTCTTCTTCATGAAGAGTTGTCTTGTGTTTAATCAAGGTTGAAGGAATTGGTGTTTGATCCAATTGACTTCTTGCGGCGTGAAGTCCAGGAGGTCTACTTCAAGTATTATTCTCTTAAGCTTTTAAGACTTATTAGGGCTGCAAATACTAGGTACGATTCCTTCTATTTCTGCCCAGAATTTTCTGCAAAACAGAGCTTTCGGCCCTTGCTGGTTTAGTTAGTTCCAGCTGTCAGAATGACCCCATTTTTGGTCGAAGATCCACCTCTGCCCAGGTTAGGTTCGACTCAAGTTGGAGCCCTATCTGACCTCTGAATAGTGAGATATAAAAAATCTCCTTTTTTTTCGTCTTTTAGTGACCTGCAGGTTCTGGATTACATTCTGTAGAGTTAATGCCTGCTGCTGGAAGTTTCTGAACTGCTGAATTTAATTACTGTTAGTATGAAGTTGTTAACATTCTTAGCTAGTCTCTGTTTTGGTTCTAAGTACTGTTGCTGTTTTTATTCCCATTCTGTAATGTTATTTCTGGTGGTCGAATATATTCTGGACTGTTGTTTGAGGGTGATTTTCTGCTAATATATTCAAGACTGGTTTTGGTTGTTCTTTAGTCTAAAAGTTCTTGCAGATTTGGGTTTAGTTGGGTGTTCAATCTAGTCCTACATCACCATGTCTCTTGATGAACAGAATGTGGTCGGCATTGCTTTGAGAGTAGCTTGTAGCAATCCTAGCCTTGTGAAAACACCTGAACCAAGCATGAGGGGATTGCTTTCGCCCATACAATGCACGTTTAAGTTTGCGCACCTCAAAGTAATGAAATGAAGTTAGATTTGCTCATTTGCATCACATTAGTCAAATAAAAGTATAATGCTCGCCAATAACTACTGTTGTAACATCACAACCTTTTATAAACAATTGTTTATAAAGAAAAAAGCCTCACATGAATAATACATTTGCTGTTTCTACATTCGAACATCATACCAAAAAAAAAAGAAAAAAAAGTCAGTTTTCTATATTACCAATTGCAGAAATCCTCAAGTTTAGATTGTTAGAAGACCTCGGGGGAACTTTAGAAGTATTTGGGGGGGGGGGGGGGGGGTGTAAAGTGTAAACATAGTCGTCAGGCCACATAATTGGTCTCTTGTGGATTTTCCCTTGGTGTTTAGTTTGTTTGATTTGAGTGTTGGCAGAATTTGAATTTGCCAGACTTCTTTGTTTTTCTACTTGTGCAAATAATGCCCCCCCCCCTTTTAATGATTTCTTACTTTGCTTTTTTCCCTGGTTTCCTGTTGATGTATTTTTTCTAAAGCGCCTTTGTGTTTAATGTTATATAAAATTGCAATTCCCTCATATCCTTAAAGAATTGTACTTTGACGGTAAATCGAACAAATATGTTGAATATAGTGTTTTTTTTTTTTTTTTGTTTTTTAATTATCTCAGTGGGGAAAACTCTCCATCCATTTGTAATTAGACAATGAGGTTTCTTAAAAATGGAAGGTAGCTTTATGTAGTGCAAATTGAAAAGGTAAAGGAGGAAGTGGTGTATCATCCTCTCATTGTCATATTCATTTGGAAGGATGCAAGGTGGAAAGAGTTCTTATGTTGATTTTGGATCTATTTACTGCCAGTAAAGTAGTGAAACTTCGCTCTTCTATTTGTAGTTGCAATATATGGATCCTGCAGTTGTGGTTTAATTTACTGTTCCTCCTTTTCTGTATTTTAGGTGCACCCAGAGGGGAAGTATGTTGTGGATATTGATAAGAACATTGATATCACTAAGATCACACCATCAACCAGAGTTGCTCTTCGTAATGATAGCTATGTACTTCACTTAGTCTTGCCCAGCAAAGTAGATCCTCTGGTGAATCTTATGAAGGTTGAAAAGGTTCCTGATTCAACTTATGATATGATTGGTGGTCTTGACCAGCAAATCAAAGAGATCAAGGAGGTTTGTCTGCTGAAAAACTGAAATCCATTATCGGCATTGAAATTGTTATCGTTCTTATTCTTGGGGAATGAAATTTGTCTGGAAGGGTCTTTCTTTTGTGGCTCTTATCATCATCTATACTAGTCGTTCTGAGTTCCGTTGAGGGTAAGAGAAATCCCCCAAATGAGGCTCTTTACTGTACAAGGCCCAAGTGTTCCCCAAGATCACAAAAGCCCAGGGGGTGGGGAGGGGTAGGTAGGGGTAGTGTCTTCTGCTCATTCAGGATGGGTGTGATCCCAAGATTGCTAAAGTTTGTACTGTTTTGTCCTAAATAACTTTTGCTACTTTTTTAATTTAACATTGTTGAATTTTGGGTTGGTTAAATATATGTACTGATGTCCTATATCTTGATGCATTTCATTAAAAAGCGTCTCTTTAGGCTATGGATCTATTAAAATTGCTATGTTTGCTGTGTCTTGATCTTAATAGGTGATTGAGCTTCCAATCAAACACCCTGAATTATTCGAGAGCCTTGGAATTGCTCAGCCTAAGGTAATTCCACCTTGCCAAAGTTTTTCAACTTTGCACTTATAAATTTTTTATGACTTCATGTGCTTTTAGAGATCTAACTAATTAATTTTCATGGTGAACTTGAGTTGATAGGGAGTTCTGCTTTATGGGCCACCTGGTACTGGGAAAACACTGCTGGCAAGGGCAGTAGCTCATCATACTGATTGTACGTTCATCAGGGTTTCTGGTTCTGAATTAGTTCAGAAGTATATCGGTGAAGGTTCTAGAATGGTCAGAGAGCTTTTCGTTATGGCCAGGTTTGCTTGATTCCTCTCCTTGGACAACTTTATATATCTAAAACTAATTTTAAAAATGATTATTCCCAGCAGCTGTTGACAATTCTTCTTCGTTGAAGTCTTCCTGATTTGACATCTTTTAGTTTTTAATGGTTTTTTGTTTGTTTATCTGGTTATAAGATAGTTGAATGTTATAATGCTTCCATTTCTTTTAGCCACACCTCTGCACCAAGAGAGGCAGTCTTTTTGAGAGTGGTTCTTTCTATCTTTCCAATTGAGTTGCCAATGTTGACGTGTATGCATCTGCTTGACATGATTGCTCAAGTTTATCTTATTTGTGGCTTGTGTGAATCTTGCTTTCACAGGGAACATGCTCCATCAATCATTTTTATGGATGAAATTGACAGCATTGGATCTGCTCGAATGGAATCTGGGACTGGAAATGGTGACAGTGAAGTGCAGCGGACAATGCTGGAGCTTCTCAATCAGCTGGATGGGTTTGAGGCCTCAAACAAGATTAAAGTACTTATTGTTTCTTTAATATTAGATTCTGAAAATTGTTGAGAATCTCAATACCATGACGTAAGAACCAGAATTCATCTGGTGGACCTGACGACCTGTTATAACTAGTGTTTTTCCCCACTCAGGTTCTAATGGCTACAAATCGGATTGATATTCTGGATCAAGCACTCCTTAGGCCTGGAAGGATTGACAGGAAGATTGAGTTCCCAAACCCTAATGAGGAGGTAAGTTCCATGTTCATCATTAAATCCCAATAATGCAGGCCTACTCTCTAAAAAATTCCCAACTTCTAAGGCATTTGTGATTGGTTTCTAGAAACCTAAAGTGAGTAGGTTCTGAAATCCAACGATAAACCTGAATCCCAAAATAACAGAGATATGAGGGTCTGATCTGAAGATATGATAGTATCATACTGAAGTTAGGACACTAGATCAGGGTTTCCTGAATACAATATAGATCTCATATTTTAATGGGATCAAACCAGTGAATGAAGATGATCAAAACAGTAAAGAATCCAGCAATATCAAATTATCAATAGGACATCAATCTGAAACAGAGTAATGCAAGCGTAGATTACAAGAACCTACCCTAGCAATTTATAACCCCAAACAAGACAAATAGGACAAAGAAACAAGAAAATAAGACCATCAAATAAATAAATCTCCAAGGATACAATACCCATATAGGAGCAAAACTAGCCCAAGACATAACCCGATAGGAGAGAGAAAGACCTATTATAGAGCTAGAGAGAGAGAGGTGCGGCCAGGGCTATTGGAGTCCGATTGAGTTACACTCTTTGGCGTAGATAGTCCCTAGGGAGGGTACAAAAACCCCCAAAGTTGGGAGGATTCTGACGGCTGGTTGTGAAGTTACAAGCTTTCTTTATTTTCTGACCTATGAGAGAAAACTGAGAAAAACCTTCAAGAACAGCAGCTGAATGCTTCCAACAGTGACTAGGTAAGGATAGTGGGACCCTTATGAGGCTTGGAATACCCTGATTGAAGATCTGGCTGAACAGAGTACAGAAGAGAGAAAGAGAGGAGATCGATCTCTCTCCTATTCCCACTAGGATTGCTGATCGGTTCTGACTTCTGGAGACTTTTATCAAAATCTGAACTATACCTCTTGAATGTTACAGCAAATAAAATAAAAAAGAAGAATAAAACAGATGGGGGATTGAGAAGGGTGAAAGAGAATAAAGGAAGTGGCTATCTCAGCTTGGGTTTCTCACCTACAGCTATCTCAGCTGCTCTAAGCATTTAGTTGCAAATTTTCTTTCATAAATGCAAACTTTATTTCATTCAAATCTGTCCAATAAGGGTACATATGCCTCTCTATTCATAGAGGGGAAGTTTACAATCATACTAATACTAGGAGCTAGTTTCCCAATAGGACTAGACACTCCTACTACAACTAGGAGCTAGTTTCCCAATAGGACTAGACACTCTTACTACAACTAGGAATTCAAAATAGGACTAGGACTTGTGACTTTATGACTCCAACATGGAGTAGGACTAACTAACTAATAGTCCATATAGGACTTTACAACCAACTAATGGCCTAATGGGCCTTTATTGAATTAAATAGCAATTAATTAAACTAATGAATAAAATCCCGTTTTTCTATTTTCTATCCATATTTTAGGCCAATTAAAGTGGCCAATTTCAAAGAAAACCCATGGGATCAAAGGCCCAACACATACATAACACAACCCAAGGCTTATTTGCAATAAAATAAGCCCAAGTGACTTATCTACATCACAGAGACTATTAACCGATTCACAAATAAGTTAAAACTGAGAGTCAGACACAAGGTTGGACTTTGGGAAATCAGTAGCAAGATTCAGTTTTGAAACCAGAGATCAACTCATCACAAGGTGTGATGGCTATATATGAAGTTTGATTTGAAATCTCAGATCTAATAACAGAGAAATCAGATTCCAGAAAATTAGAGTTTGCACAACAAAATAAATAGTTTTAGAAACTGACCTGGTTTGCTGGAAGAATAATCACGAAGAAGATATGAACCAAGCCTCTCGCCTGGAACTAGATTGGAATTCCACCAACCTGTCTAGGCATCCCACCAAGAGCCTGCGGCATCTCCCAACAGAATTTTGATTCACACTGTTATAAGCAAAAAGCAAGCTTTCATTCAACTAGTAAAATCTCAAGGGAGACTGTATGGCCTTACATTAATATATACGATTGTCTTAGACTGAATCTGTATCAAAAAAGGAAAGAAAATAAACTAAATCAGACTAGGAAACACCTTCACGCATGATAGAAAGAAGGTGCCCCAACAGTCTTGCTCTATCTTATTAAAATAGAAATTGACTTGTACGATGAAAGAATTTGAAATAAAATAAATAAAGTCCTAATCTAATATCTCACAACTGGTTTTGAGTGATCCAGCTAACACCCAATCCGTATGGCTTGGCCTGAACTAGAATATGGTTCAGCTGGTTCAGTTGAACCAAAACTAGTTCTAAGGAATGACAGGCTTATTTTTAGCCACTGCATGCCTGTTTTTAGCTTTGAAGTACCTCATCTAATTTACATCAGTTCTTCCTAGCTTGAAATCATTCGTCACCAATGAATGAATAAGGAACATGCAACGTACAAATCTTGGTTGAGCATTTTAAAGTTGTTGGTGTGTATCCATGTGATGTGGATCCAGGGGGGTAATCGGATTGCTTAGGGCCCACAGTTAACAACTAAAACAGTTTTTAAAGAAGTAGGGGCATTCTTGTAAATTCAGGCTCAACTCTACCACTTAAAAGAGAGGAAAATGGATAATAGGGTCAAACTGAGATAGAAATTAAAAGAGGAGGGTATTTTGGTATTAGTAAAGGAATAAGGAAATATTAGAACGAAAGTCTTAAAAAAGAGGGGGTTAATTGTAAATAGAACAAACTAAGTTACTTAAGAATAAAAGAGAATTCATTTTCTACCTTTAGGTCACGTTAGGGAGTAAAAACCCAACGGTAAGGAGAGGCTTCAGATCGATGGAGCTCAGTTGACAGGTCTCGGTCTGGTCTGAGATTTCAGGCGAAGCTTCTCAGGAAAAGGCTCTATCGATCCCATGAGATAATCACCTGAATTTGCAAGCTGGGAGGCTGCGGGAAGGACCAGAAGTAGAACCTGGCGGTAGAACAGAGTCGCTCTCAGTTGCAGGTATGATAACAGATGATAAAGGAACTTTTCGGCAGCTGAAATCTGATGATTTGTGTCGCCTAGGGGAGGGCTTCTTGCGATCAAATCCTTGGCCCAAACAACTCACATATAAAGGAGCTCGAAACACCTCAGTAGGGCAGCAACTGTCGCCCAGAACAGGGGCTGGGAAAGAGAACCAGCAAGAAGAAGAATGAAAGAAGAAAAAGAACTGTAGGAGAAGAAGAACAGAGGGAAGAAAAAAGAAAGTCAGGGGAGGGGAGAACAACTCACGGCAGCCGTGGTTTCATACCAAAATTCCTATTCTTCAAACTTCAAATTCTAAAACTGAAATTTCTCATCGATTACGTGTCCAATATAAAGAAAAAAATCAAAAAAATTGATGGAAACTAATCTAAAATTAGAAACTAACTAATTTCAAAGAAATTGTTTGTAAAACAAAAGAAAATCAAATCAAAAGATTTTTTTTTTTCCTAAGTCCATCGTGCAACTACATCACCATGTGCAGTCAGTTCTTGGATGGCCCTTCCACTTGACAAGGAAGGAATGGTAATCACCTCTCTTCCTAGTGATATTGTATTTGTTTACGACATCCTCGATCTCATCTTTAATGGGTGGTGTGAGTTGTAGCAATCTCAAGATGTGCTGTATATCTCCCTTGTCTGAGTGATGATCCATGTATACCGTAAGATCAACCACGTTGAAGATATTGCTTATGGCCATATCAACAGGAAACTCTGGCACATGAGCATTAGGTTAAACCTTCTTAAGGACCTTATAGGGACCAATTTTGCAGTGGTGGAGCTTCCTAATTGAGTTAGAAGGAATTCTCTCTGGGGCAATGAGAACCATAAATCTTGTTGATAGGATGAAACTCCACAAATTGACGATAAGAAGAATCATTGCTAAGGGCTATATGCAGTCATGCATTGGCATGGACCTCGATAGTATTGTGTATGAATTCATTTACTTCAATGTTGACGCGTGCTTGAGGCTGAAGGGGGACAAGATTGACAGGTCGTTTAGGCTGATTCTAAGAACAATCTTATCACTAACTGTTATACATGAACTCGGTAATGTCAAGAATGGATGATCGAGTTTTCTCATCATCACGAACAAGGAGGAAGTTGCCCAAACTTTGGTTAACAACCTTCGCCTGACCATATGTCTGTCGATGGAAAGTTGTGGAGAACTGAAGGTTAGTGGTTAGTGTTGGTCTTCATATACTACTGTCCTCTAAAAATGGCTCATGAACTTGACATCCCTATTAGATACAATCGACTTTAGTAAGCAATGTGGCTGGTATCAAATGTCTTGTGGCATGGTATAAAGTGTGCCATTTTATAGAACGGATTGATCACCATGAATATGGAATCGTGCTTTCCCTTGTAGGAGGCAGACCTAGCACAAAATCCATGCTGATATGTACCCATGTTGCATGTGGAACGACAGGTAGTGCCGTAGTGGGGAATATAAACCCATGTTCTGCTTGGTCCCTTTTGCTAACTAACAAATGCGACACCTTTTGATCATGTGCTTGGCATCCTTCTGCAAGTGTGGCCAATAGTATTTGTTGACTACTTGTATATGGATCCTTGCCATCCAATCAGCTCTATTCGAGGTCATACTTGATACAAGCTAAGCTATGCATGTCTTTCCTCACCACTTCTCCTAGAATCATTTTAGGTTTGGCTTTGGCTCTTTTAGTTCCTTCAATCTGAATCATATAACTCCTCCGACTTTGAACATGGCCGTGCCACCTCAAGAAAATTTCTTATAGCTTATCATGTATTGGAGATACTCCCAAATCAGCTCTAACATGATCATTCCTTACTTTATCGAACCTAGTTTTGCTACACATCCATCTCAACATCTTCATCTCTGTTGCACTGAGTTTATCAACATGATGCTTCTTAACTGCCTGACATTTCGTTGCTCTGCACCACAAATCATTAGCCTGGTTGTAGGACTGTCCTATAAAATACAGTGCCTGCGCCAATCATCACCTTTAGTTTTAGCAATCAGAATGCGACTAACCATCATTAGCCTCAACTGTTGCAACTACATCATTGCTACCTTTTTGTCTCACAGGGCAGAATTTTGCAGAGTGTCCATATTTATTGCAATTATAGCACTAGTTGTTACTGCTACTGATATAGATGCTTTACCTTTATCTGTAGGGTGCCTGAGGCGGTAAATTGTTGACCCCTAGGTCTTTCAACTGCAGGTGGTCTTTGGTTCTCCCCCGGCTTGAGAATTAAATCTCTTAGCAGGAGTCTTCAAATTTTCTTTTGCTCTCAATGCCCTCAGAAAATAATCCTGAACTTTGTATGCATAATGAACATCCAACTCCTTCAGAATATCACCATTCAATTCTATTTTAAATGAAAGACCAGCTGTGTGTCATCTTCCTCAATCCCTATATATTCAACAAGAGCATCAAACTATTCCATGTACTCTTCCATTGATAAGCTACCCTATCATAGAGTATTAAGTTTATTGTGTAGTCGAGCTCTGTAAGTTTTGGAAGATGCTTGTTAATGCAGGAGTATATTACAAGTAACTAACTCCGCAGTTTATAACCCCAAACAATACAAATAGGAGCAAGAAACAAAGAAATAATACCATCAAATAAACCCTCAAGGATACAATACCCATATAGGAGCAAAACCAGGCCAAAACCCAATCCGATAGGAGAGAGAAAGACCTATATAGCTGGAGAGAAAGGTGCGGCCAAGTCTGTGGGAGTCCGATTGAGCTGCACTTTTGGGTGTAGATAGTCCCTAGGGAGGGTACAAAAACCCCCAAATATGAAGGGTTTCTGACGGCTGGTTATGGAGTTATGTGCTTTCTTGATTTTCAGACCTAGGAAAGAGAATGTGAAGAATTCTGCAGGAATAACTTGTCTTCTTCAGATAACCTTCAAGAGGATCGATTGATCTTCTTAGAGTATAGAACCAGTCCTCCAAAGGATCTGCAGATCAGATCTCAAACTTGGCAGCAATGAGGGTCGATTGGCTTCAAGAACAATAACTATTTGGCTGGCTGATTCTGATTTTGTATGCTTTAACAGGTCTGAACTTCTAATAACAATAAATAGAAAATAAAAATAGAAAAAGAAGAATCGATGGAGGGTTGAGAAGGGTGAAAGAGAATAAAGGAATGGGTATCTCACCCCTCAGGTTTTGGGTATCACACCCCTCAAAGGTTTAGGCATCTCACCTCTTAATAACAATTTTTTTAGCTAAAGAGTAATCACTCAATAATTCATTCATTCAAATATGAAATTATAAGTACATAGACTCCTTTATTTATAGAGGGCAGAATAGCAATCAAACTACTACTAGGAGCTAGTTTCCCAATAGGACTAGACACTCCTATAACTAGGAGCTAGTTTCCCAATAGGACTAGACACTCCTACTACAACTAGGAATTCAAAATAGGACTAAGACTTGATTTATGATTCCAACATGGAGTAGGACTAACTAACTAATAGTCCGTATATGACTTTACAACCGACCAATGACCTAATGGGCCTTTATTGAATTAAATAGCAACTAACTAAACTAATGAATTAAATCCCGTTTTTCTACCTTCTACCCATATTTTAGGCACATTAAAGTGGCAAATTTCAAAGAAAACCCATGAGATCAAAGGCTCAACACATAACACAACCCAAGGCTTATATACAATAAAATAAGCTCAAGTGACTTATCTACATCAACTCGCCCTCTTTTAGAAAAAATTCATTTTCGAATTTCGTAGAGTGTGAGGGTGTTATATCATGGTGCATGTCCCTCTTCAAGCCGTAGAAAAATTCAGGTAGCTCTTTGATAATAAAGATGTCTAGAATGTGAGGAGCTCGATCTTCAAGATACTTTAATGGGATGATGAACTCTACATGCTCAATTTCAATATCTTTGGATGTATCTATATGGTCATTTACATATGCACCTTTGATCTCTTCTAACTTCAATGCAACATAAAGCTCTTTTGGTTCATCTACCTAGTGGTTCTCAATCGGTTCCATTGATGGTTCAAACACTTCATTCTTGAACCCCTTAGGATCTTCTTCTTGGTTGTTCACAATCATCACAGTTGTTGTAGTGTCAAGTTCTTCAGTCTCAACCTCATTGTCCATTGTGGCAACCTTGTTGTTTTCGACTTCTCCCACATGAGTCTCGTTGATGGGAACATCAATGATTAGTTCTTCCTCAACAATAGGAATGGCTGGAAAAATTTTAACACTAACCTCAATTTTTGACTCTAGTTCACTGGTCAGAGGTGTCTCTCTTGTTGTTCCTTCGCAATAGAGGCCGATGATTCATTCATGCTATTGTCAAGTGTGGGTGGCTTTTGGACATCTGGTGGAAGGAAGTACATGTTTCGTTCATGCTCAGATAGGTACATGCCTGCCAATTCATACTGCATCTTGTCCCACGTTCTAGGCTTACGTCCTTGAGCTTGAAGTTGCATTTCACACTCTCCATTGCATTCGAACACAATCACTCATCTGGGAACATGTATATTGGCGTTTTTGCGTCTCTGTTAAGTTGTTGTCAAAGTACATCTCCAATTCCCGTATCCATTTAAGGAATTCCCTACGAAAATAACGTGGCTGACCATTAGATTGGGCAGCAGTAGCCTCCTTCAATTCTTCAAACTTTAGGTCTATAGATGTATTATGATGGGAATCCTGTGGGGGGAAGAGCCTTCTTTGGAAATATACAGGGAGATATTGTGTCACTAACTCGTACTTTATCTCTTCCCAAGTCCTAGGCTTATGTCCTCGAACTCGGAGTCACTTTGCATGGACTTTCCACCAATCTCTAGCATGACCAATCAACTGGAAGCAAACAACTTGAAGCTTTGTGTCTGTCAAATTATAGGTGTCAAAATATTTCTCCAGAGAATCTAACCAATCAAGGTTGTAGAATGTATCAATTTGTCCAGCGAAGTAATGAATTGATGGAACCATCTTCGGTTAGGCACTGATAGATTGTTTGGAGCTTTTTCAACCGTAGTTCTGATACCACTTAATGTAGGAGTAGATTACAAGTAACTAACTTCGTAGTTTATAACCTTAAACAATACAAATAGGAGCAAGAATCAAAGAAATAATACCATCAAATAAACCCCCAAGGATACAATACCCATATAGGAGCAAAACCAGTCCAAAACCCAACCCGATAGGAGAGAGAAAGACCTTCTATAGAGATGGAGAGAGAAAGTTGCGACCAAGTCTGTGGGAGTCCGATTGATACCATTTTTATCAAGGATGTGTGAACATTAACCGGGCTCTGATACCATTTTTATCAAGGATGTGTGAACATTAACTGGGCTCTGCCCAACCTTTCATTGATAGGGGCTTTATATAGCCAAAGATACAAGGGACATGTGAGACCAATGACACATGGCCTTCACATGAACGTGGGACCGTATGTCGAGAGTGTCGGCATACATACATACATACACATCCATACATAAACGTGGAACCGTATGTCGAGAGTGTCGGCATACATACATACTGATACACATACATACACATCCATACATACATACATACATACATACTGAGAGAAAAAACACCCTTGCGAAAATGCTCACACTATTCTTTACTCAGTTTCAGAATTAGACGAACTGCTGTCTGGGTAGTAAGCAGCTTTAGCAATGAGTGTATGGATGTGTATGTATGTGTATCAGTATGTATGTATGCCGACACTCTCGACGTACGGTCCCACGTTTATGTATGGATGTGTATGTATGTATGTATGTATGTCGACACTCTCGACATACGGTCCCACGTTCATGTGAAGGCCATGTGTCATTGGTCCCACATGTCTCTTGTATCTTTGGCTATATAAAGCCCCTATCAATGAAAGGTTGGGCAGAGCTCGGTTAATGTTCACACATCCTTGATAAAAATGTATGTATGTATGCCGACACTCTCGACATACAGTCCCACGTTCATGTGAAGGCCATGTGTCATTGGTCCCACATGTCCCTTGTATCTTTGGCTATATAAAGCCCCTATCAATGAAAGGTTGGGCAGAGCCCGATTAATGTTCACACATCCTTGATAAAAATGGTATCAGAGGCTCGTCCTTCCTCCTCCTTCTCCGGCTAAGGTCCGTCTCCGGCGGCCTTCTCAGGTCGGTTTGAACCTCTGCTAGTTAAAGAGATGTTTTAGGCCACGCCCTATTGCAGGTTACTTCTTGGGTTCTGGTTCTCTGGTGTCGGAAAAAGTACCCTTTGAGCGATGGGTTTGTCAGGCCCTAGAGGCCGTTTTTTGTACCCTGTAACGGCTCGGGTTGATCCTCCACTGAGAACTAGATCCAAGGGGGTCCTGATCGGCCTCGACTAGTCATCTTTTTATCTATCTGAGTTTCGCCGGTGAGTTGTGCTGTTCGGATTTTGGACTTCATGCCCCTGTTCCGGTATGTCTCTTTCCCATCGTTCAAATTTTTCTCGAAGTTCGGCTTCGTCTTCTCCTTCTTCTTCCCGATCTTCTTCTTTTTCTTCTGTTGATTCTCTGTATGAGTTTGATTACTTACCTGATGAACAACTCATCCCTGCGACTCCTTCTCCTCTATTGAACCCTTATACTGTTTTTCCAAAGAAAAGATCCCCTTCTTCTACATGGAAGACTCTTATTGCTCCTCGAAAGAAAACCCCTCCTCTGAAAGAGTTGGTTCAGGCCTCTCGATGTGACCAGTATCACATCCCTGCCACCGATAAAGAACAATTGTTTACCCTAGAGATTCCGTCTACCCTTATTCCTTAGTGGAAATCTCAAGGTTACACCCATCTCCACTTTGGTGCGATTAAGATTGCTCTCTCTTTCCATGGCAGGAAAGGTCTTCCCGTGACTTCCCGGATCGCCCTTCTTGACAGTCGGTTTTTACGGTATGAACATGCCGTACTTTCCACTATTCAGACCACTTTAAATGCAGGAACCATATTCCTTACTCTCTACCCTAATTTCAACATAGCTTTAGCAGATCCCCATCTTCCCACTGCTTTGAAGTTCCAGATCCAAATTTCTGGTACTCCTCAGACTATTACGGCTTTAGCAGGAACTCTCTACTACCAAATGGCTTACCGATTACAAAATCATGCCTATGACTTAACTACAGGTCAGCAAGAGGATGCTCTTTTCCTCTCTGTGGACTCTGATCATGTTCCAAGCCTTACTCATGTACCCAGACAAATACCCCGAGACGAACTTCTTCGTCTCCTTCCATCTTCTTGGGTTACGGCTTATGAACAACAAATGGCTACAAGCCAACCTGCTCCGATAGAGCCTCTCCAGTCTACTGATCCTCAGTATATCACTCATTCCTCCGGTGAAGTTGAGATCAGGTTTCCACCTCCTCTGGTACAACCGTTACCTTCTCCTTTTCCTACTCGATTTACAGGAATGATTTAAGAAAAAATTCCTGTCAAATCTTTTGATACTCAAGGTAACCCTGTGTACTATTTTTCTGATCCAGTTACTGGTCATAAGTATTTTGACCTTTGTGACTGTGAAAATTGTCTCCAAGACTCCGATGATGAATGCTCTTACACTCCCAAAAGAAAGTCTTCCCAGACTATTCTCAGGGACCGTTATGAGTCAGGAGATCCTACTGTCGGACCATTGAGTACTGAAGCACGATATCCCTTTATGGTCAAATATGGTGTTTCTAAGGAACTCCCTTATGTTCCTCCTCCGACTCCGGTCTGTAAACCTCCTCCCCTTGTCCAGGACCCTTCTCCTATAGTCCCTCCTTATTGTATGTATGCTCCAGGATCTTCTTCCTCTACTCCTTTGCAGAATTTCCCTGGTCCTACTGATTATGGTCCTAATTCTCATGGTGTGAGACATGTATGGAAGGTCAAATCTCCTGTTTTACCCACAGGCCAACAAAAAGACATTTCCCCAGCTGAAGCAGCTTTAAATTGGCAAAATGAAAATGCCATTGTTCAAAATCAGTACCTTGAACGTATCCTTGCTACTACCCAGCATACCCAAGGCACTGTTGGACGGCATACTCATTTACTCCACTCCCTTAAAGCTGAGATGGATCAAGTTCATACAGAACTTGCTGGTATTGCTTCCTCTAGTGCTGATACGGCCCAAGTTTTTGCCCTTATTGGACAGAAAGAGAAACATCTTAAGTTTCTTGAAGCCCAGTTACACAGTTTACAAAAAGCTCCACCCCAAGCAGCAACATCCAGTAGACAACAACCTTTACCTTTGGCAGTTCCAAGTCTTTCCTCTCAAGATCCTTTTGCCATCTATGCTACCCCGGCTCCTCCGGTAGTTGCTTCTCCCAGATCCTTCCCACTTGAAGAACTAAAAGCACTGCAGCGTCAACAATGCAACCTGAAGCCCCGGCAACAACCCAGACCATTAACACCAGAAAAACCTTTTCCTCCACCTTTTCAGCCCTATCCTATGACTGTAACCTACCCTGCACCATCACCTCCTATCCCTACCTATCCATCCCCTTCGCCTTCACCTCCTCGAACTAAGGCCAAACATCCTCCCATAGGTGCCATAACCCCTTCCGGTGATGATGTGTTATCTGACCTTCTCACTACCCTAGCTCTTCATGACCCTAAACCTATTCCCTCTTTTATGAATACTAGCCCAGATCCCCCTCCTGTCCCTTATCTTGCGCCTCCGAATGTTGAAGAGATGGATGGTGATCAGGATGACCCTATGGTCCATAATCCTGAAATTCCTCAACCTCCTAGTCCAGCATATGCTCCTTTTCAAAACCAAGATCCCAAGCAGTTTTTTACCTTGGATGATGTCCCTGTCTCTAAATGGGCATCCAAGTTTGCTGATTTTCATGCCTGGATCAATGCTGAACTTCTTCAAGAAGGTGCTACCTCAGTCAGTGTTCTGACTAAGTTTGTTGCCCGATTACAAGGCAAACTCAGGGAATGGTATTTGGCACTTGGTGGCTACAGACAACTACAACTTGTTCAACTCCCTGAAGGCCAATTCATCACAGTTCTATATCAAGAATTTCTTGGTCCTGTCTCAAATGATATTACAAAAGCTCGTGAAGAGTTTTTAAAATTGAAGTGTTGTTCTCTAGCTCGTCCAGATCTTGACAAGCACTTCTCTCGCATGACAGACAGATTCCATAAAATTGGCGGCCTTGATGATGAGAACCTTAAGCAGATCTTTCTGAACTCACTTCCTGAACCTCTTGGTGCTGATACTTTGCAGTTCTTGAGAAATCAGAATATCTCCCTGGCATCATCAGTATTGGTTCGTTATACAGTTTTGCTCTTACAGCCCTTGACAAGCTTTGTAATGTCAAAAAAAATTGGAAGGAATTACAATCCAAATCAGATAAGGTCTCTTCTGCATGTGATACTTCTTGGATGAAAATTAAGTGCAAAGGTTCAGATCCCTCGTGTGATTGTCCTACAAAAAAGCCTTTTCATAAGAAGTTTTTCCACTCCTCTCACAAGCACAAGAAGCAGTTTCCTTTTAAGCCTTCTCGGTTTAAACGGTTTAAACCTCACTGGAAATTTCTCCGTAAGAAACAGTTTCGAGGAAAGAACAAGTCTACTTCTTGCTTTATTTGTGGAAAAAAGGGACATTTTGCAAAGAACTGTCCTGATGTTCGCAAGAAAGAGAAAGTTCTTCATATGCTTGCTTCACTTCATCATGATGATCTACAAGATGCTGATCTTGAGTCTCTGTACTCCCTGGATGCAGAACCCACTGATCTCTCTCTATTTGCGATTGACTATCCTGATGATGCTGTTGATCCAAATTTCCTCACAGACTCAGACCCAGAGTCTTCTCTCTCCGAGTCCGAGGATTTTGATCCCCTCTACCAGGTAGTCCCTTTCCTTTCTCAAAGACAACCACCTCTTCCTTGTCAATCCATAACCTTACCTCATGCTGCGGTTACCTTAATCCCTGAACCCTATGCTAAACCAGTTCGTCTAATTGCTTTCCTTGATACTGGCGCAGCTACAACCATTTTGTCTCCCAAGGTTCTTCCCAATCATTCTTGGAAACCCCAAGAACCCCCTCTGCCGTTTTTAGCAGCCAACGGTGAAACCTTTTATATCACCCTTGTCACCAAACACCCCATTAAAGTTCAACTTCTTCTAACCCTTTCATTTACCCATGTTATGTTAGGTTCCCACTGTCCCGGTAAAGACCTTATTATAGGTTTTGATGTTCTTAGTCATCTTCCCCTTAAATGGACACCTCTTAGTCTTGTATATAAACAACAAGTGCTCCCCTGGTCCCCTTTTTCTAACCTATTTCTTGCAGGTACAGGTCCTACACTATTTGATGATTTTAAAGGAAAACTTTTGCAGACTTCCTGTGCAGATTCTCATACTGAGTTTTTGACAAAGTGTACTCATCCTCTTTGGCAAAATTCAAAGTTCTTCATCTCCTTACCTTTTAAGAAGAATGAAGATGTAAATCTAACAAAAGCCAGTCATCCTGGAATGAATCCCGAACATTTAACCCTTGCAGTCCAAGAACTTTAACAACTCCAAACTCAAGGATTGTTAGAACCAACTGTGTCCCCATGGGCTTGTCAGGCGTTCTATGTGAACAAAAGAACAGAACAGATCCGTGGTAAGATGAGAATGGTGGTCAATTATCGGCCTCTAAACTTCTTCTTGGCTGATGATAAGTTCCCTTTACCAACTCGCCCCGCACTGTTACTCCAGTTAGCCTCTACAACTATCTTTTCCAAGTTCGATCTGAAAGCAGGATTTTGGCAACTTGGGATTGTTCCTGAAGATAGACCTAAGACAGCTTTTTGTGTCCCTGGTCATCACTTACAGTGGACAGTTATGCCATTTGGATTAAAGACGGCTCCATCAATATTTCAGCGTGCCATGATGCTAATCTTTGCTCCTATTCAAGATCGCGCCCTGATTTATATTGATGACATTCTTCTGTTTTCATCTACACAGGATGACCATCTCCGGCTTCTCCAACACTTCCACCAGATTGTTCAAGACTATGGAATCATGCTTTCCCCAAAGAAAATGCAAATTGGTGTTTCTACCATTGATTTTCTTGGTGTTACTATTACCAAAGGAACATATGAACTTCAGCCTCATATTGCTACATCTCTACAGCAATTTCCTGACGGTCCTCTGACAAAGAACCAGGTCCAACAATTCCTTGGTATAGTCAACTACATGACAGAATTTCTTCCTCAACAAATCAGACATACGTCTGTGCTTCATCAACTCCTGAGAAAGAAAGCTCCTCCTTGGTCTTCTGAACACTCGGCAGCCATCCAAGCTCTGAAACAGCTCTCGACACAGCTCCCTTGTTTACAGATTCCTTCTGATGGACGTCGTATCCTACAAACTGATGCTAGTGATACTCACTGGGGTGCAGTTTTACTTGAAGAAGCTCTTGATTCTACAAGAACTATCTGTGGTTATAAGAGTGGCTCATTTAAACCATCTGAAGCTCACTACCATTCTACATTCAAGGAAATTCTTGCAGTCAGACGTGGAATTGAAAAATTCCAGTTTCATCTCATTGGACATAGGTTCCTCATTGAACTGGACATGTTAAGTTTTCCTCGCATGCTTGAGTTCCGGCAACACACTCTTCCACATGCTCAACTTCTCCGATGGGCTCAATGGTTTTCACAGTGGTCATTTGACATCAAACACATCAAAGGAAAAGAGAATGTTTTGGCAGACTTCCTTTCTCGTTCGATCTCTACTTTTTCTGTAATCCCAATCCTTTATCCTTTAACCCTATGTGCCTCTTCCTCATCGTCTTCTCAACCCCAACCTAGCCATAACCTTTGCTGTGCCATACCTCCTCACCTTCCCCCTGAAATCCTTCATACCTTAACCTACAAAGCAGTCCTTACCTATAGCAAGATCACCGCTATTCAACTGTTAGAAATTGCCCTTCGACATGAGGGTCTCTTTCTTCCTGGTTCTACTTTTCACCCAGACTTCCCCTATCTTACAGTTTTTACCTTTACCTCCTTCCATGATCTACAAGAATTACCCTCTATCTTTAAGTGCATTTTCTGGCACTTATGCACGGCCTAGTCCATAGCCCTATGTTTTCCCCTTCAGGCCATCCAGTCCATGTGTATGCGTTGGTGTACACCTCTAGATCCGCATCGCCCTAACCTAACTATTTTCCGGTTTCTACAACTCTTTGCTCCTATGGAAACCTGGTTTCACCTTTTTACCTCTCTACTCCCACAGTCTGATCCCCCTGATCCAACTATGCACTACATCACTATCCTCTTCCATAGACCGCCAGCTATCCTCCAAACCACTAACCCTCCAGATCTCCACCCATGTCATTACATTCACTACACAACAGACTATCATGTGTATGGAACAAAGCCCTATGCACTCTTCACCACCAGAAGNTAGGATCTTCCTCTTGGCTGTTCACAATCATCACAGTTGTTGTAGTATCAAGTTCCTCAGTCTCAACCTCATTGTCCATTGTGGCAACCTTGTTGTTTTCGACTTCTCCCACACGAGTCTCGTTGATGGGAACATCAATGACTAGTTCTTCTTCAACAATAGGAATGGTTGAAAAAATTTTAACACTAACCTCAACTTTTGACTTTAGTTCACTGGTCAGAGGTGTCTCTCTTGTTGTTCCTTCGTAATAGAGGCCGATGATTCCTTCATGCTATTGTCAAGTGTGGGTGGCATTTGGACATCTGGTGGAAGGAAGTACATGTTTCGTTCATGCTCAGATAGGTGCATGCTTGCCAATTCATACTGCATCTCGTCCCACGTTCTAGGCTTACGTCCTTGAGCTTGAAGTTGCATTTCACAGACTTTCCATTGCATTCGAATACAATCACTCATTTGGGAACATGTATATTGGCATTTTTGCGTCTTTGTTAAGTTGTTGTCAAAGTACATCTCCAATTCACGCATCCATTCAAGGAATTCCCTACGAACATAATGTGGCTGAGCATTAGATTGGGCAGCAGTAGCCTACTTCAATTCTTCAAACTTTAGGCCTATAGATGTATTATGATGGGAATCCTGTGGGGGGAAGAGCATTCCTTTGAAATATATAGGGAGGTATTGTGTCGCTAACTCGTACTTCATCTCTTCCCAAGTCCTAGGCTTGTCCTCGAACTCGGAGTCACTTTGCATGGACTCTCCACCAATCTCTAGCATGACCAATCAACCGGAAGTAAACAACTTGAAGCTTTTGTGTCTCTGTCAAATTATAGGTCTCAAAATATTTCTCCAGAGAATCTAACCAATCAAAGGATGTAGAATGTATCAATTTGTCCACCGAAGTAATGAACTGATGGAACCATCTTCGGTTAGGCACTGTTAGATTGTTTGGAGCTTTTTCAACTGTAGTTCTGATACCACTTAATGCAGGAGTAGATTACAAGTAACTAACTTCGCAGTTTATAACCTCAAACAATACAAATAGGAGCAAGAAACAAAGAAATAATACCGTCAAATAAACCCCTAAGGATACAATAACCATATAGGAGCAAAACCAGCCCAAAACCCAACCCGATAGGAGAGAGAAAGACCTTCTATAGAGCTGGAGAGAGAAAGGTGCGGCCAAGTCTGTGGGAGTCCGATTGAACTGCACTTTTGGGTGTAGAGTCCCTGGGGAGGGTACAAAAACCCCCAAATATGAAGGGTTTCTGACGGCTGGTTATGGAGTTACGCGCTTTCTTGATTTTCAGACCTAGGAGAGAGAATGTGAAGAATTCTGCTGGAACTGCAACTTGTCTTCTTCAGATAACATTCAAGAGGATCGATTGATCTTCTTAGAGTATAGAACTAGTTCTCCAAAGGATCTGCAGATCAGATCTCAAACTTGGACAGCAATGAAGGTCGATTGGCTTTAAGAACAAGAACTCTTTGGCTGACTGATTCTGATTTTGTATGTTTTAACAGGTATGAACTTCTAATAACAATAAATAGAAAATAAAAATAGAAAAAGAAGAATCGATTGAGGGTTGAGAAGGGTGAAAGAGAATAAAGGAATGGGTATCTCACCCCTCAGGTTTTGGGTATCACACCCCTCAAAGGTTTAGGCATCTCACCTCTCAATAACAGTTTTTTTTAGCTAAAGAGTAATCACTCTATAATTCATTCATTCAAATATGAAATTATAAGTACATAGGCTCCTTTATTTATAGAGGGCAGAATAGCAGTCAAACTACTATTAGGAGCTAGTTTCCCAATAGGACTAGACATTCCTATTACAACTAGGAGTTAGTTTCCCAATAGGACTAGACACTCCTACTATAACTAGGAATTCAAAATAGGAATAAGACTTGACTTTATGACTCCAACATGGAGTAGGACTAATTAATTAATAGTCCATATAGGGCTTTACAACCGACCAATGGCCTAATGAGCCTTTATTGAATTAAATAGCAACTAACTAAACTAATGAATTAAATCTCGTTTTTCTATCTTCTACCTATATTTTAGGCACATTAAAGTGGCCCATTTTAAAGAAAACCCATGGGATCAAAGGCTCAACACATATATAACACAACCCAAGGCTTATATGCAATAAAATAAGCCCAAGTGACTTATCTACATCACTTGTTCTTCAGCTTCTTTCATCTCTTCCCATGTGGTAAATACTGTACATATGCCTGTAACCTATGCTCATGTAATGTAGGACTGGGTTTGACAAGCCAGACCAGTCCCAAAACTGCAGGAACCAGTTCCAAATATATATATATATATATATATATATAAAATCAGACTTCAAATATCATTCCAGAAAAACTGCCCACCTCCAGGAACCATATTACAGAAAACAAATAAGAACAACAGTAATTCTTAGAACAACAGTAATTCTTAGAACTAAACCAGGGACTGAACAAAGTTATTAACAGATTCAAGTGGTCAGAATATACGAACAACAGTCAAGAAATCATAAACTAAGCCAACAAAAGTATCGATTTTCGAAGTAGAAATTACAGATCACCAGAAGACAAAAATATAGAGATTTTGAATATCTCTCCAAAGGCAGCACAGAATCAGGCCTGCTTTGGGTCGAACCCTACTTGGACAG
Source organism: Macadamia integrifolia (assembly GCF_013358625.1). Lineage (NCBI taxonomy): Eukaryota > Viridiplantae > Streptophyta > Magnoliopsida > Proteales > Proteaceae > Macadamia > Macadamia integrifolia. Next base: position 30,323,185 of record NC_056558.1, read on the forward strand.
AGGGGAACCTTCGACCCAAAAATTGGGACATTCCGCCAACTGGAACTGGTTCTTCCAGTAAGGACCGAATGCTCTGTTTTTCAGAAAATCTGGGCAGAGTCTGAAATACACATACCTGATTTAGAGCAGTGCTAAAACCTTGAGAATAGAAAGAAATTAAAGGAATAGGAGAGCCTGACGAAGAACTCCTGGACTTCACGCCGCAAGGAGTCACTCGGATCACACACCAAGTCCTTCTTTGATCATACACAAGTAACAGCCATGGAAAAACCCAGCGGCAGTAGCATAAGAGCTGTCTTTTCAAATTAAAAAATCGTGGGCTATGTTGCTGCCCTTCTCTTTATTTATAATAATGATGGGGAAGATTACAAATAATTGTAACTCAGATTTTAGAAACTAACAAGGACTGAGTTACTAAAAACTAGTTACATGAAGTTACTAAAACTGAAACTGCAGAAAGGAAACTAGATCTGAAACTAAATTTAGAAACTACTTAGGACATGACTTAGAAACTAAATATATGGCTAAATTAGCAACTAAATAATATCTAACGTCTCCCCATCACTAGCCCAAATCGTGGGCTAACTAAGGCAGATCTGGTCGACCCAGTCAGCCACTTGGGTTGACCTTCTTGGTCCTTCTCTTGTAGACCCTTGTTGGTGCTGCATCATCATGATTTTCAACCACTTTCTGGATAGTTCTATCACTTTAGCTTGTGCGAGTCTCATTTTCCAGTCATCTGGCAGAATAAAACAATCAAAGTAATTGTTCAGACAAGTAAGTCAGTTGTAGAATACATGTTGGTCGAGTTTCGTATTGTTCTCTTTCAACTCAAACTTTACCTTGTGGGTATCATCAGTCCTCCTATTAAACCATTCTCTACAAAAGTGCAAGGTGTCCACGAAAGAGGGCTGATTTGTAGGAACTCTCTGTGGTCCTTTCCCAATTTTGGAAAAAAAAAAAATTTACAGCAGATTGAGCTGGCATCCCCTTGTTTTCTGATATTTTCAGAATTCTCAGGTGTGGAGGAAGGATTAGAATCAGCACAGTGCTGTTCTAGAGCATTCATCCCATCAGAATATCAGATAGTGATGGAGGGTAGGTAGGATGAAAACCTTAGGTTCAGATTACACACCCCTTTTAATAAGATCCCAAGCAAAACCCCTGACCAGAATTTAAGTAAACACTATGATCAAAGTCCACCTTTTCTGATGCAGGTCAAATGAATTTGACCAAAGTTCACAAACCAAGATACTAACGCAAACCCAAAATACTACAGTGTTCTAATGGTTGGATTGAAGTTAACAGTCAGAAGTAAAGGGGCATATTTTTGAGAAATCTTGTATCTCCAGATCGGCAGACCTGATCTGCAACAGTCCTGGTCGAAGGCCTTTCTTGGGGAGGTCTCGAATATTTCAAAGGATGGGGATGATCTGCTGGTCAGATCTCCCTTAATTACCAATGTCGATATCAACAAAAATAAGTTGAAAACAGGGCTGCCGCCAGAACAGAATTGGGAGAATCCTCTGTGTTTGCTGTGACTTGATTCTCAGCAATAACGGTATATTTTAAGCACAAGAAACGGAAGATAATCCAGCCCAAAACTAGTTGGCTGAAGCTTGAATAGAAAACAGACGCAATAACACTTATTATAGATGGAAAACAGAGAATAGAGAGAAGATAAAACAACCAATTTAACCCCTCCCTTGCACCAATTTTTTAAAAGCCAATTTTACAACATGTGGTCTAGATTGGCAGTGTCACCTTCCATGGGATCTAGATGATTGTTGCAAAGCTTTTCCTAGCTGTACATGGTATTTGTAATATGATGCGAGTTCTTTTGCCAATTTAGTGTCTGATCTATATGTTTCATTAATTTCAGTCCCGTTTTGATATCCTAAAAATACACTCGAGAAAAATGAACTTGATGCGTGGCATTGATCTGAAGAAGATTGCCGAGAAAATGAATGGTGCATCTGGTGCAGAACTCAAGGTGTGTTTTTACCAGTAATGATTATTTTTATCTGTTTGTTTTCTTTCACCATCATTTGCATGTTAATTTACTAAGCCCCGAGTTTCTCCCTCACCCTCCCCCAAAAAAGGGTCAAACATTGAACCGATTTAGTTTTTGTTAGGTAAAAAGAAGTCCGTCTGGGAGCGTGGCCTATGCCAGCACTCCCATGAGCCTATATCTCTCCCCTACCATGTGAAAAGACATTTGCCTTTATCTGGGGGAGGAGAGAAAGAGACCAGCACTCCCGGATACAGAACCATTCCCTTTTTGTCATTACAATTTCTCTCGACTTGTATTGGTACTGGGTGAATTTAAGCAATGTATTCTTGCAATTGAACTGTTCTGTTCCTGTCTGCAGGCGGTATGCACAGAAGCAGGGATGTTTGCTCTGAGAGAAAGGAGAGTCCATGTGACGCAGGAGGATTTTGAGATGGCAGTGGCCAAAGTCATGAAGAAGGAGACAGAGAAGAACATGTCTTTGAGAAAACTATGGAAGTAGTTCTTTTCTTTTTTTTCTTTTGGTGGTTGGGAGAGGATGATTCACTAATGTTTTCTGAAAGATACAAAACATGGGCATCCGTTAAGATCAGAATTCTGTCTATTGTATTAAGTTGAATTGGAGATGACAAAGAAACATTTTTACTTTTTTATATCTTTATTCAGTTTCAACACTCTGCGTAAGATTTACTTCTTTTGCGTTGGCTTTCTTTTCTTTATCGATGTCTTTTCTAATTTTTTTTTTTAAAACCAAGATCAAAAGAAAAATAACATATGTATGAAATGTGTTCAGGCTGAAATTTTTGTGGTTGTAATAGATTAATGCTTTAACCATATTTTGTTTCTTGAGTAGCCAATGGCAATATTGTGCGTTTCTCAACTTGCAACCTCCAGACGCATTGAATGATGGTGGGTGGCTAGTCTGCTTGGAAGGCCTCTCTGATCAACCTCTTATGAGGTACATGACATCTAGGGCATTGGAATTTGATGAGGATAAGTAAATTCAAAATTTCAATTTTTTAATGGTAGATTTGTTTCAATCAACTTGTTCACAGGCCTCCTTCTTCCCGACCTGTGTCTATTTGAATAGGTAAATTTGTGCTTAGCTTTAGCTGCTGGAGGCATTTCAATAAATGGTTTTGATGTGCCATTGAAACAAGGAAATCCTTTCTCATTCTGATCTTGTCTTTGGAAGTGCAATAAAAAATACTGCGAGGGAAAGCCCTTCCCTCTTCTCATTCTTTGCACAGATCTGAGGAATGGAACAACAGCCTTAATTTCTACTCAGGCATTAAAAAGGAGTAAACTAGGGTAGGCTTTCGTAACTCTAGAATCTATTTTAATGTGATCCACACTCAGTTTAGTCAGGGACAGATGCAGAATAATTTCCAGAGGGAGGGAGGTGGTGGTCATGATAATTGTTATAGAATTCAGAACCCTTGGGCTATATTTGGTATACATTCCCATTCTTAGAATGTAGAATGCATTCTCGATTGAGAAGGGAAATATTTTTGGGATGCCTGTTTGGCTAAAATGCATTCATGGTGGAATGTCTCAGGCATTTTATCGAAAATCTCATGAACAACATCGACCATTCCAGCAGCAGATAATAACAAGAACTCCATTAAGACGGCTCAAAGTTTGAGTCACTTGGATTCATAAATGAGCTTCATTGTCTTCCACAACCTCCCCCATGTGGGCTTTCTCTAGTGAAGCTAGTTTTTTTTTAATTAATTTTTATGAAAGGAAGAAAATTTCATTAAGAAGAAAAAAATGATATTACATCATTGTAGGAGTTAAGGTTAAAAAAATAAGATCGTTTTGCAATGATAAAAAAAACTATAACTCTCATAAGTAGTAGTAACCGCATCGTTAGTGAGCCTAAAACAAAAATGGGATTAGAAAAAAAATTATATACTTAAAAAAAAAATGCGGTACTTCGCTCAAAGGCCACATTGTGGTGCTATAATCAGAAACTTGGTATTCATGCTCAGTAGAATCACTCCAAATTGCACTGATACTCCATCCTGCATTTATAGCATGCTTTACGCCCATGAGAAGCCCCTAGTACTCGCATCAATGGTGTTTTCTGTCATTATATAGTCAACATGAAATAAGATATCATTATATTTAACAATGAGATAAGTAGCCCATGCAGAGATGTTAGTATTTGTATCAGTGACTCCCACGCAAACCAGAATTGGTAGGTTCACATTAGGGAAAATTGGAGAAAGATGCAGAGTCGTGTGGAATGAGTTCACTCTAGTGAAGCTACTTACTGCGAAATCCTATTAATAATTTTTTCGCTTTCGCACATACTTATTTGTGGTTACTATTTATTGAGAAATTTAGATTTCTCTCTTTCTCCTCAACCAAAGAAAAAATTGTGATTGTTTCTCCTCAAAATGATTTATTAATTCATTGAATTTGGCTAATTTAGCCTTGATGCTGAATTTTTTATAATGACTCTTGTTTAAGAGATAAAATGTCAAAGTATATTGATCATGCACTTACTGATATTGATGCATATCAATTAAGAAAAAGACTATTAAAAATAAATTAAATTCAATAATAGCTAACCATACTTGAGAATTGGTCGATTTGCCTTAAAGCTCTAAAATATTATACACTAAGTAGATATTGTTGGGGTTTCATATGGATGACAGAAGTAATAATCCCACATCAGAAGTAAGTAGCCCGATGTGTAAACTTATAGGTACTCACTTTTATAGTTAGCACTGAAAGATGTATTTTACCTAAGTCCCTAACAAGTGGTATCAGAGCCAATGTTTGGCATGATCAAGATTCTGATAAGACCAGGACGTGGGAATTTGGTATGTCTCCAAGGATAAAATTGGAGAAGATCTTGGTTTCTAAATTTAATGAAAGTGAAGCTACAACAAAACAAACAATATACGACATAGGATTTGTAAATATTGTAGCATCTGTATGCTATTTATAATTCACCAACCAATACTCATAGTACTATACAAATTAGAAACCGAGTCTGAATAGAAAAATAAAAGGTAAAAGCAATTCAAACCCAACTTAGGAAATTGATTTAATTCCTCTATCACTTTAATGAAGTTCGGATGATTATTGACTTTCTTTTCGTGTTTCTCATGCTACTGAGTTTCCCAATGCTTATATGATTAGTATATAACATTACTTATTATGTTCAAAATAAGTCTGAATCATTTTTTTTAATTTAATTTTTTTTATTAATGTTTAGAATTGAAAAAAATGCATATTAATTTATAAAATGTCCATATTACAGAATATATATCATGTGACATTTAAAAAAAAATAAAAAACCATTGGGACAATAATAATTCGTCTTTGTTTTTACTACTTTTCCCTCATTATTTTCTATAAACTGATACAATATCAACTAGGACCATGTCGATAGAAATTGATCAATTCACTAATAGTCTAAAAAAGGCTATTAAAAGTGAACTATATTCAATAATAACTAATCATATTTGAGAATGAGTCGATTTATCTCAAGACTCTAAAGTATTACACACTAAGTGGATATTATTGGAGTTTCATGTGGATGACAAAAATAATAACTTCACATCGAAAGTGGGTAGCCCAATGCAAAAACTTATAGGTACTCTCCTTTATAGCTAGCACTTGAGGATGCATTTTACTCAAGTCCCTAACAAGTGATATCAGAGCCAAGCTTTGGCATAATCAAGATTCTGATAGGACCAGGGAGCAAGAACTCAATGTGCCTCCAAGGATAAAATCAGAGAAGATCTTAGTGGCTCCCACGTGAATGAAGAAATGAGAAGATCTTGAGCTCCTGTGTGGAGGGGGAGATTGTTGTGGTTCTATGTGGATGACGAAAGTAATAATCCCATTGGAAGGTACCCTTAATGACTAGTTTTAAAGATGAGTTCTACCCAAATTACTAACAAATATTTCAGAAGAAATTAAAATTAGATAGATTAGTTGAAAAATATAGAACACGACTTATAGTTAAAGGCTTTAGGTAAATGAAAAATTATAACTATTTTGACATTTTTGTAATAGCAAGAATCACTACTATAAGAATAATGATAATTGTATATAATTTGGTTATACAAAAAATGATGTAAAAACAACATTTTTAAATGAAGACTTTGAGGAAGAATTTTTTATTAAACAACCAGAGGGAGAGGGTTTTATTGTACCTGTACAAGAGCACAATATTTGTAAACTTGTGAATCCCTATATGGGTTGAAATAAACCCTAAGACAATTGCATGAAAGACTTGATAATGTACATTTATTAAATGACTTTCTCGTAAACTAAGTTAGTAGATGTTTATATAGTAAATTTTATCAAGATATATCCTTAGCGGGCCACCTTGAACTCATTAAATCTATTATGTAGAGCTCTTATCTCTAATAATCTGGATTTTTTGGTTTTTCAACCTTCTTATTTCAAGAATTGAGTCAGTTATGTTTTCTTCCTTTTTAAAAAGTTAAAACAATTAGAAATTTATGCATCCGATGAGGTGTTTATCTTCCGAAAAAATAAGGGGGATCTTGGACAAAGAAAACTCAAGGATTTAAACACTGCTAGTATTATTGAACTCATTTGAAGGATTGTCTCCACAAAAAAGACTATCTAGGTTAATTGGATTTATTCATTTAGGTGGCTAATTCATCTACATTTCATCAATTTTTACTTGAAATTTGATGAGATCTTGTGCCCCTAAAGTTTCATGGTCTAGTTCTATCATTCCTAAACACTCAATTACAGCTTGTAGAGTCATTCCTTTTCACATAGGAATTTATTTGTTAGAGAAATATAAACATTCCTAATTGCTGTTTGTGTTGGAATTCCATTGAAAGTATAGATCATTTTTTTTTTTTTTTTGATTTGCATTCTCTATATCTATTTGGAAATAATCCTTGTAAAATTATGGAACATTCCTAGAGTTTTCCTTCCTTTTGCCAAAAGATGAAGGTGAATGTAAAAAAATGTAACAACAAATTGAGAAGTTGGCTTTCAATGTAGTGATTCATCATATTTGGTGGGAAAGGAATAAAGAAGATGGACCTCCTCCTCGCGATTGAGCAGATTAGAGATCCCATTGCTTTTGAGATCAGGAATAAAATTCTCTATAACTATATTATTTTCCCCAATTCTTGGAGAAATAGGCACCTAGTCTATTCTTGGAACTTGCCTCTCATTTTTCCTCCCTTTTAGTTTTATGTAAAGGTGTCAACTCTAGGCCCGCACAAATAAGCTCAACTAAGCCTGACAAGTTTATGGCCTAACCTAGACCGGCCCAATTAATAAACGTGTTGGGCTTGAGCCTGACATGTTTATAAACAGGTAGTACACGGTGTAGTCACCTAGCCCAACGGGTGCCTGACCGGCCTAACACATTTGAGCCCGACCTAGCCCGACCCCTTTAACACTACTTGTATTTTTTTTTTTTTTAACTGTTTGTATTTAGTGCTAAGGCTATGTGATATGTATAGCTGAGATGGAGATGATTGTTATCTGAACATTCATCTTTTTCAGGTATAGTTTAATTGATTTGAACTTGCTAAACTTGGGTTGTGTAGGCATAGTTTAAATTATTTGAGTTACGTGGGTTCAAGATCAAGTACCTTAGTAACTTAGCTGCTTTTCCCATCTTTGGTATAATCTATTTTAACTATGAGATTTTTCCTTGCTGTGTGCATCTTTGCCTCATTTTAATGGTATTCCCCTTCAAGCACATTTAAGAGACCAATTTAAAGAGGATCCATTTAAAATTAAATAGGTCTATAGCATGGTTAAGGCCTGATTAAGGTCCATTTATGGCAGCCCAATTAGATCCCGAGACCGACCGACCCGTTTATTAACCATATCATGCACGTCCTAGCTAAGCATGTTCAGCTAAACGGGCATTCACGGTGCAGCCCTTGATAATAGCCGAGCCTGACTAAGCCCAACCGAGATCGGCCCGGCCTGACACTTGACACCCCTAGTTTTATCACTTTTTGGTATGTTAAAACACCTTTGAAAATATGATGTCAATTAGAAAAGAATTTGGATAAACTAATATTAACTAATATCTCAAAAGAAATATTCTCAAATCATTGGTTCAATTTCATATTTAATGAATTGTACCAGGCTAGATATAGTTGAAAGTTTGTAAATTGAGTTATCATACTCATAACTCAAGTAAAGAACATTGTCATGCCATTAAAATATTATTAAGATATTTGAAAGACACAAGAAGTTATAATTTTCACTATAATAGAGCTCCAGCTGCTTTAGAAGATTATTATAATGTTAATTGGATTTCAGATATAATTAGTCATTAGCAACTAATGGGTATGTATTTACATTAGGGATGGAGTGATTTCATTAATGATCATCATCTCCTATTAAGGATTCTGCAGCGGGTATGAGTAGAAAAGAAGCCCCACAAAGAAAAAGAAGAAAATGATGCAGCTTACAATAAATGGTAAAGCACTCATAACATTAAAGTTTTATCTTTTTTTTTTAAGTGTTAGAAGATTTGGAATCTAGAGTGGAAAGCACTCGAGAGAAGGGAATCGACAACAAGATATGTAATTCCCTTTCTTTGATTTGGTAAGAAGCTTCTTCAAAGATCGGAGGAGGAAATTGTTAGACATTTGGCGTTGCCATTGTGGTGAAGACTGCATTGAGTAGAGTAATACATGGTGCTTCATTGTTGTCATTGTTTGCAACATGACTGTGTCGGGATGCATTGAATGAGCTGGATAGGCGTTCCAATTGAGTTCGAGCGTTTCGAATCGTGTTTTGATGTTGATGACTTGACTCGATAATACAACACGTTCTAATTGAGTTTGGGTGCATTTGGTTGAGTTTGCATATTTGTATGCTCTATTTTGATCGAGTGGCTGATGATGAGGCTTATTGTATATGAGATGACATTGATATAATGGTTTATGAATTTATGTGTATAAAAGTCATGTGAATGATGATGCATTGATGGCAATGATGTTGAGATGGTGATGCAAAAACATAATGCATGGTGATGATATGTTTGCATATAGATGATGAATATGTGATTTCATATATGTGACTTATAATATGGTGGCTGTTAGAATATGGTAAAAATATAAACCCATGGTGGCCATGGCTTGCTAATGGTTTTAATTTCAGAATTTCTTTTTTAAAGTATGGTGACATGAATGAACTGGGTATGCGAGCTTAGAACATGGGGGGTTATGTGGCATGAGATCCAGCAGGTATGGCTGGGAAGGACAACATGCGTAGGTGTTGAGGCTACAGGTTGCTTCACCAAGGTTGTTCAAATGACCAAAATCCACTTTCTTCTCGGGAGCTTGATCTCTAAGATGTGGTTTTCACGCATTTAAATTCTGAGAACAGAACCGTGAAGGCAATTAGATGGGTATCGAATATGTAGTTAAAACCTTGTCCTTTCAATGTCTCATTTTTCATTGAATTTGATACAAGATTGAAATTTTGATCAACAAAGGCAAATTTCAATAGACATGTAAATAAACCAGCAAATTGGTTGCTAACCGTCTAGAAACCGTGTGGATAAACCGTGTAAAACCATGAGATCGACACCATTTAAAAACTGTGTAAATTGAAACCATTTATTGAATGATTTTGGTTTTCGAAAATGTAACCATTTAGTAAACAATTCAATTTTGGTTTCAGCCAAATAAATGAGAACTTAACCTAATCAAACCATATACACCGGAACTGAACCAATTAACACCCTTAAGTATGATTAAGTCATTTATGTCCAATTTTTTGCTATTCAACTTGCTGCTTGTTCAGAAAAATGAGAGGAATCATTTGGGACTGATGGAGATGAAGACACACCTAATGGGTAGAAAATAATTGAAAAATCTCTTCCACACATTGAAGGCATTAGGATTACATTGAAAGCAATGAAATTCAACATTTGGATCTTCAAGAGCTTGTGGAAGATGGTGGTGATGATGAAGAAGTTTGTTATTCAAGTGGTATACCCATTTAGGTAATCCCTTGTAAGACCTCAATTGTAATTAGCTAGAGTTTGATGATTGATGTGTTTGCCTAGCTATATATTTTGTTATGAGTGAGGGGTTTACTTTTTGATATTATACTCCATTGTAAGGGACCTAAACATGGGTGCTCATAGGGTGTTTGACAATTGGTCAAAGTGAGAAGTGAGAGAACTTACAGGTGTTTGTGTGTGGAAATGGGACATAGTCAAGTTGTCCATTTGGATAATCTGTTGAAGGGAAATTGTATGTGTGAGGCTTCCCAAAGTTGAAAAGCTCCAAGTCTTGGTGGAGATTGGAAGGTAGTGGTTGTGGAGAGCTTTGAAATAAGAGGCACATTGGTGGTGACATCTTTGCATCTACGACAATGAAGTTGTGATCGGATTATGCCGGGAAGGTAATTCAAACTCTTACATTTTTCTATTTTGATTGTAAAATTAACTATAGGCTAGGTGTTCGATAAAATGCAAAAGTCAATGTGTGTGTAATTTGTTGGAAAATTTGCTATTATATATTATTACTCATTATAAGGGACTTGTGAGCGGGTGCTCAAAAGGTATTGATGTTTGCCTAGTATTATCAAGGTTCCTACAGTTGTAGTTATGTATAACGGGTAGTAGCCTCAGTTTTGTGTTAAAAAAAAATCAAACCAAGAGAAGTGTATAGGGGAATATACGAAACCCCATGTGGGTATTGCTCTGTGGTGTAGGCATGTTGCTAAACCATGTAAAACCTCTTTGTATTGTGATTGATTGCATTTTACTTTCGACATAAGTGCTATGCTTGTGTTTTTGCAGAGTGTGTGTGCATTCCTAGTAGGCCTGAACAATCGTGGTTGAAGGTGAGAGTACATACAAACTATATTTGGTATAATTGGGATTACCTCAGCCGATGATGTTTGTCAGCGTGTCAATCAACAGTATAGTTGGTGCCAAGACAGTGCCAACATTTGTGGTTATGAGCATCGAGATTGCAAAGGAGTTCTTGGGTGAGCTAGTTGTGGCCAGTTGTGATGTATAGTGAGTGCCTTTGAGTATCAGCAGTATTGAGGAGTGAATTTGTGCCAGGTGTGAGTCATTGTTCGGTTAGCCAAGGGGAGTGTTGGGTAGAGTGTTGAGAAAACTTTGAAGACCTTGAATCCTCTCTCGTTTCAGCTTGAGGTTATCAGAAATTAGAAAAACAATGTTGTGGAACAGCATCCACTATGGTGGCATAACTTATTACTTTAGAAAAATCAGGGAATAAAGCTGAATGACTCAAGAATCTAATGACGAATATATTATTGTGGAAAAGACTGGTTCTTTCTATATCAATTCATTGATAATCAGGCGGCAATTGCTAAAGTCAAAATCAAGGTTTACAATTAATGAAAAAGAGACATTCGCTTAAGACGTAAGCTTGTGAGACGTACATAAATGGATGAATGATAACTAATCTACTTTGTGAAACCAGAAAGCAAACCTACTGAAGTATGTGTTTTTGTTTAGTGACCTTAGTCCCACATTGGAAACTTGAGAAACTTAAGGCTGGGTATGGATGATGTGGATTATTCTCTTGCCTTTTGGACATTGTTTGTGTTATCTCATTTGAATTTAAATTTGGCTCCAAAATGAAACTCAATAAGCTCATGTAAGGCACATTATTCAATGCACCAATTATACATGCATTCCATTCATACACCTTATGTACATAGTACATAGCACTTACTTGTACATACACAAATACATATAAGTATTTGTATGTACCCTATAAGGCAAGAGACATACCCATACATATAGGTACGACTAGACGTACATGTGTATATATACAGGTACAATCCATGCCTATAAATTAATACCCATTAGCTACAAAGAAATAATGTTAGAAAATAATAATATGTGCACTTTTTTTTTTATTGAGAATGTATAGCATACTGTGATAGGGAGCACTTCCAACATACTGTGAGGCTAATCCGTGGGATTACTCTGGTTCTCTCAATACTTGCCTTATTCATTCAAAGCAGTGTTCTGTTATTTATTCTGTTCTGCTCCTGGTTCTATTCGCTTGAGTCACTAAGTATAGTTTGCAGACTCCCTGTGCAATCACACTTAGAAGGGCAACACTTGTGATTAGTGGGGTGATTTTATCTTGAAGGTATAAACGTTGGTCAACCCAGTTTGCACTAATAGGGGGTGCTTAAACCTTAACGAAAATATTCAATATGACTTCACCCTATTTACTGGATTTTATCTACATCAACAAGTATTATTGTGCTGTACCAAATTTGTGTACATAAAACAGAACTATTCAAAGACATCAAGAATTTACTTTAACAAGGAGACATACTGTTCAAGAGGTTCCTATCTCTACTATACATTACATTTGTACTACATTCAGATAAGTTTAACATTGCCCCTTAGGCCTTACATATTACATTTACACTTGTCTTCCTATTTTGCTAAGTGCTCCTCTTTTAAACTAAAGAAGCTTAACAGTATAACTGATTCCTTAGCAAGGCAAGCACTCTAATTGACGTGTCGCACAGTTTGGTCCCATTCTACCACCTGGTTCCGTGAATTATGTGTCCAAGAATTCATGGGTTCGACATTCAGTTACTATCAATAAATTTTATTTAACAGAAAAAAAGAAAAAATCAACGTGTTCTCAACCTTGACTGCAGCATACCAAACACAATCTTAATTAAGTTCACAAACCATTACATGTAAATGGTTTCTATGTTTTACAAAATTGTGTAATTAGTATAACAAAATGCATGTTATGAGCCTTGCTATGTGTTTTTTCCCCTAAAACTTTAAGCATTGTCTTGACCTCTATCAGATCCTTGTACTTATTTAAAACTTGATGAAATCATCTACAACACATACCCACTGATATCTACTCCATTGCTTGCACCAGAGCAAATCAAAGCACATTCATACAGGTCACCATGTACCCATTGTAGACATCCAATTTTGTCACCCTTCTCCGGCATTGACGATACAAGGACGGTGGGTGCGAACTCTCACTTCCAATCAACGGAGATCGCTTGACAGTGGTAATCTACCCTTAACCATCCCCAAACCTACCAAAACCCTGATTTACCCAAAAACCCTAAAACCTGATGCGGGAGGAAAGAGAGTCCAGTTTTGACTTTTCATATACAAAAAAATCCGGTCAAAAGTGACTGTACTAATGGATAGTACTCGAAAATATGATTCTAACAATATATGGTGCATCAAAATCGGACTTACGGATCTCCCGTAATCATTCTCGGCACTTCCAAAGATTTTTTGATATTTCAGTATTTTTTCCAGAAATTCCCCTGACAGTCGGGTTTTTTGCTAAAAATCTCACTTTTGAGAAAATATTCTATTTGCTAGAAAATATCTTGTCCACTTTCACAAGTAAGAGAAAATCTTCACCATTTTCAAAAATGTCACATCACACTTTATGTCATGTAATATCACACTTTATATCATGTCATTGGTCTTTACCCACTAGGTAAAAATTAGGTTTTATCACATTGATTAAAATTCTCCCAACAGTCGGGTTTTCTACTAAAAACTCCACTTTTTGAGAAAAACTTCTATTTGTCAGAAAAGATCTTGTCCACTTTCACAAGCAAGAAAATATCTTCACCATTTTTAAAAATATCACATCACACTTTATGTCATGTCACTGGTCTTTACCCACTGGGTAAAAATTAAGTGTCATCACCTCATTGATTTCAAAAAACTATAAATACCACTTGTGAGGGGACACCAAAGACTCTCTTAAGAGTAACCCCTTTCTTGTAAGAGCTCTGCCCTCTCTTCTCCTCCTTCCCTCCCCCTTTGAGCTTCTTCGGGCCTTTGAAGCGATCTTCGTAAAGATTCAAAGTTCTGCTCGGATCTTCGAAGTGTTCTTTGGGGTTTTGAAGAACTTCAATCCAAATTTTAGTTCGATCCATTTTTTACCAAAATGGAAAGTTTTTAGCTTTTCCCTTTGAGTGCTTTTGATTTTTTGTAAAAAAAAAAAAAGTTTCAAGCCGAAGCCTTGTTCGAGTCCGACCTCAACCTAGCCTTCCATAACCCATCCCCAGCGGAAGCTCTACCCGAGTGCCCCTAGAATCTTTTCCAAAAGTAGCTAGTCCCATCAGAAGCTCTGCCCAAGTGCCCCTAGAATATTTTCCATGAGTGCCCCTGAAATCTTTTCCAAAAGTAGTCGGTCCTAGCGGAAGCTCTGCCCGAGTGCCCTTGAAATCTTTTCAAAAGTAGCTCATCCCTAGCAGAAGCTCTGTCGGAATCAACAGTCAACAAACAAGCCAATCCTAAGTTGGACCTCTGTCCATAGATAACCACAGTCACCATCTCCTGAAATTGGAAGTTGGAGTTCAAGATCATCTTCCCTCGAGTTGGGAGAATCTACGAGAAAAGTCAGCATCAACCAGGGGCCCACCCTTCTTTGACCCAAAACAGGGATCAAATTCAGGTATAATCTCTCTCCTCATTTAAGCATAATGTAGATATCTAATTAATCTTGCTTTAGTATACATAAATAGTTGTTTTTATTTAATGAACATATGTTTGACAATATAACCATGCATGCGGAATAGGAATAAATTATGGAAAATATTTGTTTTTAAGCATCTAGTAGGAAGACCGGTTGAACCGGGTAGAGTGGGTGCATAACACGTTCCCAACTCTGTAACCTGACTCTTACCCTAAATCTCTGAACCAAACTAATTTCTGGGCCCTTTTCTCAGGAGTCAGGCCCACCCCTCGAGTCCTAGGCCTATAACCCTAGGTGGCGACTCCACACCCTTTCTGTATGATCCTAATCCCCCATATTGGACCATCATCAAACTTCGTCTTTATGACAAACCTAGTACACCTACGAAATAGGCCTCCACGTATTTTCGAGCGGTGATACGACAGTGTGGGGCCCACAGAAGCACATACGAAAACATTCCCCACCTTATCCACCAAAGGATATCAAGAGAGAGGAGAGAAGGCTCGAATCTCAGAGACCTTCCCCCTAACGGGAATATCTCCAATCCGAGGCCCGCTACCATCACAGTGGCGACTCCACTGGAGAGTTGTCAAGCTTCCGATACTTAATGCTACCTTTAAATCCTAGAACATTTTCCACCACATCTGTATGAAAACATGTTTGACTAACCCCATGTTTGTAAATTGTATTCACTAACTGCACCATGCATCATGCTCGCAGTGAAATCATTTGGTGATGGTACTCCCTGTCATGCCCGCACCATCGGAGAGGTTAGTGGATGACATACTAAGTACTCTGAGAGCAAATGATAGCCGCTTCTTGTACAAGAGTGGAAGGTATCGTCAAACGGTGAGGATGTTGTAATTGTGCTAGCACCCTCGGGGAGGTCTGTGCACTTTATGACATTCTGAGATCGAACGCATCATCAAACGGCGAGGATGTCCGTAATTGTGCCAGCACCCTCGGGGAGGTCTGTGCACTTTATGACATTCTGAGATCGAACGCATCATCAAACGGCGTGATGGTTATCCTACACTACACTTCACACACGTTCACTCATACTTCCACCAACCCGGTAGTGGTCCTTACCATCCCCTCGTGTGAAGTCACGTAGAATGGGGTAGGGAGTTACACCCTTGGCCAAGTACCCTTGAGGTACGTTAAAGGTTCAATATCTAGCGTATATCGATCTTGTCAAGGCAGCCTTGTCGGTCCTATTGCATCCATTGCATACTCATCATCATGTAGAAAATAGATAGAGAAGCTAGGAGTGCCACAAGTTAACTGTAAAACTTATTTTCGGTCTTAGAAATGAATTTTCCTACATTATATTCCCGTCATAAAGAATTGCTTTCCTAAGTGGGTTTTGGATAAAAAGTGTCCCTCCTCCTTGAGAAAACCGTCCAGACACGTGACTTAGGGGCAATCCCATCAAAGTCATGTAAAGTCCTGAGAAGTCCCGAGGAAATCGGGAAGAAGGACACTTAAGTGGGAAAAAGAGCAAGGAAAGCATGACTTTATTACATGGAATGTTTTATAGGAATGTTCTCAACAAGCCATTTGTATGAAATTCTCACCAATGATATCAAGTGGACTGGGGGAACGTTCCCCTATCCACTTTTTATCATATAGTGAACTGACTCTGGATGAATTATTGATTAATCAAAATGGATGAATAATTGAACATGGGATGGGGTGTCAGAGATCTAAAATAAACTGCCTTTTGGTTCATGCTTAATTCCACATCTCAAGTACTCACCGCAGTCCATTTGGACACGTCAGGGTAGTAGGTTGACTCGTTTAAGTCCAGTGTCACCTACGTTGTCTCTTCGAGACTGCTTACTGCCAAGTGACTGCAACTTGAAAGATATGGATCTAGCAGACGGTGAAACTCTAGTTCAGGCATGGGTACACCCCGTTGAGGCATTGCAAGCTGAAATAAAGGAAGTAAGGATCGGGGTAGCACAAGTACTCCACATACCTCAGAACTCTCCCAGAGTTGATCCCACTCCGACTATAGGAGAGCAAGAGCATAATGGACCTATGGGACATCGGAGAACTTCCCCCACTCGTCAGAATGGTTAAAGAGGAGTCTACCCTCAAGTCTCCCTCCAAGGGTGGTGATCGAGGACGAAGAAGAAGAATTTACAGCACATATCAGAATAGAACCTCTTGAGACGGAGAGAGAAAGAAAGCTCCAAGAATAGCTGAAGAAACTAGAAGATTTGATCCGAGTTGGAAAGAACTAAGAGAGTCAGATGGTAGATTCTGATGATATGAGCTTCTTCTTTGGTGCAAGGACCCCTGAAAAATTTAAGTGGTAAATTAATAGGTTTGATGGATCAGGGGATCCTAAAGCACACTTGAAAGTCTTCCTCAGCATTGCCAAGTCATGGTAACTAGCAGACAATCAGATGGGTCAAGCATTTATGTTGACATTGTCAGGAATAGCTTTGAGATGGCTCATGCAGTTGGAGCCAGCGCAGACACAGAATTGGGCAACAGTGGTAAAAGCGTTCACCATACAGTATTCATATAACACTGAGGTAGATGTGAAGTATCAAGAGCTAGAAACCTTGAGGCAACAGCCTACGGAAGGGTTCACTGCCTTCATGATGAGGTTCAAGGACAAGGCCATCAAGATGGCAGAGCGACCTTTTGAAGCAGAACAAGTAGAAATGCTGATCGAGAGTATGTCTAAGCCCTATTATGATGTCCTTTACTACCAACACTTGCAAACATTTGAAGCATTGATAGCTATAGGGACACGCATTGAGAATCGGATTTTGAGGGAAGCACAATATCTAAGAAAGTCTTAAGATGCCACGAAGAGCTCTTAGGTTGGACGGGGAAAGGGTCCTGAAACCAATGTTGTCAGTTCAACCCAATAGTCAGTGGCGGCCATATCTCCATCACAACCCTTTGTGATACAAGCGGATCCTTCGGCTCAGAGGCCCCCTCGTCAAAGAAGGCAGTTTTCAAACTTGGGGATGCCAATCACAGTAGTATATGAAAAATTGAAGAACCAAGGGTTATTAGAAATAGTGGCTCTAAGAGTGATGTCCAATCCTCTCCCAAACCGGTATCAGGACCTTGAGTATTATGCTTATCATACCCAGAAGGGGCAATCCACTGAAAAATGTCTAGGGTTGTAGCATGCAGTTCAAGATCTGGTGGATAACAGGACGATTGAAGTCAAAGTCAAGAAATCTCCTAATGTTACTATCAACCCACTTCCAGATCATAGTACAGTTGGTAATCTGGATGATGATGAGTTGGAAGAAAGTGACCCCACTCAGTTCATTCAGCCTAAGAAGCAGAAGGGTCGTCTGACTGCCCATGACTATCGGAAGATCATGGTACAAAGAACAAAGGCCATAAAACTTCCCTGTGTAGAAGAATCATCAGAGTCATCAGAAGAAGCAGAAGGGCAGATGTCCACCTTCCCTCCTTCATCCAACCAACCATTTCCTCCCTATTGTCCGGGGATCAAACCTTCCATCATCATCCAATCAACCTTTACCTCTATCCAACTACCCCGAATATCCACTATACAGTCCTCTACCTCTATAATATTATCACCCTCTACATCACTAACAACCTTTACCTTATCCTCAAAGAGAGGAAACCCCATCGCCCTCTCATCATACACCCACTCCATCTTACCATTCACCATCTCCATCAGGATACCCTACCTCTAATGTTACATCCCCATCATACCACCCTGCTTCATATGCCTCATCAACTTCTTATGAATCCCATTCCCAAGGTTCAGTTCATAACCCAACAAACCTTTACCTTATCCTCAAAGAGAAGAAACCCCATCTCCCCCTCATCATACACCCACTCCATCTTACCATTCACCATCTCCATCAGGATACCCTACCTCTAACGTTACATCCCCATCATACCACTCTGCTTCATATGCCTCATCAACTTCTTATGAATCCCATTCCCAAGGTTCAGTTCATAACCCAAAGGAAGGATGGTTTGGTGGGTGCGATTGGAGGAACATGCAAGAATTTTTGGATTCTCCGAAAATGACTTCATAATTAGGACCGGTGAATGCTCTTGAGGAAGACCAAGAGGTAGATCCCACACCTCTGATTCAACCAATGGCCTCACTATAGCATAAGTCAGAAACATTTGAGGAAGTGTTAGATGATCTCTTGAGGACAGTGATAACACTATCAGTAGGGGAGCAGATTAAAAAAGATGCCTCCCTAATCCACATAGGGAGTGACATAGAAGAAGATGAATAAGATGAAGGACCCATTGAGGAGGAAGTCACTGAGGAAGAAGACACTGACAATGATGACAATGATGATGACAATGATAGTGCTCATCCGAACTGGGATGACTACCTTGGGCTATGGGAGCAGGATGTAGAAGATGAATCTGTGTACTATTCCCCCAGGGATCCAGGAAGTTACTCAGTGTTTGCCATCAGTAGTGATGACCTGGTACCAGATCCAACTGGTGGTATTTAGCCTTCTCTCTACATAGAAGAAGGTGATTCCACGTTAGATTTAGATGATGATGGGTCTGAAGACGAAGGAAGGGCAACAGAGGTTTACATGGAAGAGCAGACCCCTCTATTTAAGATGGAAGAAAAGATGTGTGAGATTTATTCAAACACACTAGAAATACAAAGAAGGGTGGATGAAATCAGCCAGATGCTAGGCAAAGTGACTGTTAGGGAATAGTACTATAAGGAGCAGCTTAATGACTTGGAAGAAATTGGGCGACAGGATACATTTGTAGAGGCAGTGGACGCTGCATTCCAAATGCTATCCAATGCGGTTAAGAAGATGAGAGCTAGGGCTCTTGATATCTGTGGAGGACCCCAACTCCCTACCCCAAGCCGAGGGGGGGAGTCTGATGAAGATGATTCGATGATAAGGATAATTACCATTATGGATAATGATGATGAAGATCAGTATCCCAATGAGATCATTATAAAGAAGCCCATCACAGTGATGGAAACCAGGAGTGGTAAAGACTATAAAGGCAAGGCTCTAGCAGTAGAGCAGTCCAAGAATTATGAGGCAGGTTTTAGCAACTTGAAAAAGGAACCAGAAAATTCAGTGTTAGCTCTATTGAAGAAGGCTCAAGCCAAAATTTCCATCTGGGGATTGCTGATGGCTTCTCCCTCTCATTGTGAGTTAGTATTGAAATCCCTCACTCATATACAAGTATCGATCGAGATTGACCCAGTGCAGCTTTCCCACATAGTAGGGGCAACATACGCAGTACAATCTCTGGTACTCTCAGACGTTGATATTCCTAAAGGGAGGGGGGCCGTACAACAAGGCATTGTATATCACGGTGGATTGCCTCGAAAAAACTGTTCCTTGGGTCCTCATTGACAACGGGTCGGCCTTGAACATCTTGCCTTTAAGATCAACTAGCAGCATTGGCGTCAACATGAGTGAAATGAAAGCAACAGGCCAAACCATAAGGGCCTATGATAACACTAAGAGGGAAATTCTGGGAATAGTTACCTTGGCTGTGATGATCAGCCCAGTGAAATTTAACGTCAACTTCCAAGTCATTGATATGCTGGCTTCCTTCAACATGCTATTGGGGAGGCCGTGGTTACATCATGCTAAGGTTGTGTCATCTAGCCTCCAGAAAGTTAAGTTCATACATGAAGAAAAAGTGATTGTCGCCTCAGGGGACCTGGAAGTAGTTAATACTGTGGCCAGTATAGAGAAAGGGGAAGAGAAGACAGAAGAGGTCCGCCTCGACGGATTTGAGATAGAAGGCACTTGTGCTGTGATTGCAAAAGGGGTGGTTGAAGCAAACACCCAGTTGACTATGAGGCAACATTGAGCCCTCCTGTGGGCCAAATGATGAAGAACATGAAGTACTTCCCTGGTATGGGAATGGGAAAGTATGCACAAGGTGTATCCAAGTTACCAACTTCAGTTGTCAACAAGGGCAAGAATGGATTGGGGTATGTTCCTCCAAGTAAGGGCAAGGCCAAGATATTAAAGAGGACTAAAAAAATATCCGCTACTTACTACCCCACTCTCAATGGGTACTTTGTAAGAGAAGGAGAAGCTTTCTCGTTCTGTGGAAATGTCGAGCTATGGTTTGATGAGACTGCCGCCAAAATGTAACCATGATTCAAATTTTTCTTGCAGGATGAGTTCAACTGGGTGACATATAAAGTAAAATAGTTGCAAGTTTAGAAGAGTGATCATGAGAGTTGTATTACTGGAATAATTGAAGTTTCTTGCATTGAGAGTGAGTCTTCCAGTAGC
This sequence comes from Macadamia integrifolia, assembly GCF_013358625.1. Classification (NCBI taxonomy): domain Eukaryota; kingdom Viridiplantae; phylum Streptophyta; class Magnoliopsida; order Proteales; family Proteaceae; genus Macadamia; species Macadamia integrifolia. The sequence goes on from NC_056558.1 coordinate 30,343,935, forward strand.
AATCTCGTAACTTTGATCCGGTCAAAAGAGCCACCAAGCCTTAGGATGAAATGGGAATGGGAAGAGAAGATAAAGCTCACCTAGAGTCTACCTTTTCTGAATGATTTGAAGATCCACATCTGCTCTCTTTTACAAGAGCCTCAAGCACAAGAGCTTCATGACCTCAAACCAAGGCCGTTCAGGGGAAGAAGTGTTTTTGCCAAGCCAGAGCTTAGAGGATGATGGTTTGCATGTGCTATGTTACAACCAATTGTAATGGGAGATCCCGTGAAGGCGGTCAAAGATGTGATTAGGGAGCGGGGATGGCTTCACTTAACAGGATGATGAATCTGGACTATATAGAAGAGGGCTTGAGCAGCCTCGACTATCACTCTTCCCTCAGTAAGTTTGGTTTTAGAGACCATGAAATCAGGCAGATGAAGTATGGCCCAAGGGAGAAGTTGGACAAGTACACTGCTGCTGTCAAAGAGGTAGTAGTAATCAGCCTGGAAGGAGAAAAAGATGGCCCTTTGCCTCACTTACTCATCCACCAGTCTACTAAACCACTCCTGACCTAGACGAGCATTGGGGAGGACTTCAAGTTCACTCATGCCATTGAGTCAACCAACCAAATTACCACTAGCATCAAGTTGGTCGTCGAGTCTATTGATGAACCCTATGTTTATAATTCTATCATCAAATCTTCTGTTTATGAGTTTGTTGATCCTGTAGAGGAAAGTCAAGAGTCCATGTATGTTAGGTTTATCACTCCTTCATTCATGAATGAAATTTCCTATTCCGAGTATAACTTGCCTCATTTTTCCGATGATGATCTAAATGAATATCAAAACTTAATAAACAATGCAAACCAAAGAAAGCCCAACCCATTCATGAGGATACCCGAGTTATTAATTTGGGAACCAACCAATGCCCTCGAGAGGTAAAAATTGGTTCACCCTAGAAGATGAAGAAGGATAACAGATGATCAGCTTACTAAAGGAATTTGCAGAAGTCTTTGCCTGGTCGTATGAAGATATGCCTATAATTGACCCCAACATTGTACAACATCGTTTGCCGACTTACCATGGGGCAAAGCCCATCAAGCAGAGGCTCAGAAGGATGCATCTTGAATGGAGTGAGAAGATTAGAGAAGAAATCATGAAGCAATGGAATGTGGATTTCTTACAAGTGGTAGAGTACCCCCGATGGTTGGCCAACATTGTACCAGTTCCAAAGAAAGATGGAAGAGTATGGATGTGTGTGGATTTTCGAGATCTCAACAAAGTGAGCCCAAAAGATGATTTCCCATTACCTCATATTGATGAATTGGTCGACAGCACAGCAGGGACGCCTTGCTATCATTTATGGATGGATTCTCAGGATATAATCAAGTGAGTATGCATCCAGAGGATCGTGAAAAGACAACCTTCACCACTCTATGGGGTACTTATTGCTATACGGTCATGCCTTTCGGAATGAAGAATGCATGGGTAACTTATCAGAGAGCAGCTATAACCATCCTACATGATATGATACACAAGGATGTGGAGGTCTATGTGGATGATATGGTTGTGAACTCGAGAGATCGATTGGGGTATATTCCCGCATTGAGACGTTTCTTCAAAAGGATAAAGAAATACCAGCTAAGGTGAACCCCTGAAGTGTGTGTTCGGGGCAACGATAGGGAAGTTGTTGGGTTTCTTAATGGGCGAAAGAGACATCGAAGTTGACTCCATCAAGATCAAGGCAATTCAATAAATGCTCGCACCTTGCACAGAGAAGAAAATCTGAGGGTTCTTGGGTCACATCCAATACATCAGCAGGTTCATAGCCCAGCTGACCAAGACTTGTGAACCAATTTTCAAGTTGTTGAAGAAAGATTAGCCCATGAAATGGAACGATCAATGTCAATAGGCTTTTGACAAGATAAAAGAATATCTCATGAACCCGCCAGTGTTGACACCACCAGTGGAAGGAGAATCGCTCTTGCTGTATTTTTTAGTTGGAGAAAATTCCATGTGCTCGTTGCTACCTCAGAAAGAAACAGATAAAGGGGCAGAGCACACCATAAATTACCTCAGCAAAAAGTTTCTGGAGTATGAAACACGATACACATCTCTAGAGAGAACCTATGCTGTATTGATTTGGGCCACCAAAAGGCTGCGACATTACATGATAGCATATCCAGTACGATTGATCTCAAGGATGGATCTAATCAAGTATCTCTTCGAGAAACCAACTCTTATAGGAAGAATGGCTCATTGGCTGATGTTGTTATCAGAATTTGACATCACTTATGTTGCTAAAAAATCTATCAAAGAGCAGGCAATAGCCGATCATTTGGCTACCTACCCAACAGAAGATGGAAGAGCCCTAGATGATGCTTTTCCAGATGAAGAGATTTCAACAATTGAAGAAGAAGACGCATCTAATGAATGGCAGTTATTTTTTGATGGAGTAGCCAATCAAAAGGGGGTGTGGTGCAGGGATTTTGCACATGTGCCTTGGGACTTGAGATAGCGCTAACCATTGGAGTAAAAAGAATCAAGTTATATAGAGATTTGACCATTGTCATATGTCAGACACAAGGAAAGTGGAAGACCAGAGATGAAAAGCTGAAGCCGTACCAAGAACATTTGGAAGAGGTGATAGGACATTTTGAGAAGATCTCATTTGAATACTTCCAAAGAGATAACAACCGGTTTGATGACTCCCTGGCAACCTTGGCATCGACGGTAGAATGCAATCTAATGGCCAAGATTCAACCATTCTTAATAGAGCAAAGAAGCAAGCCCATTTACCAGAATACGGTGAATTCTCTCACCATAGATGGCCAATCTTGGTTCGCTCACATTGTGGATTTCATCAGGGAGAGGAAGTATCCAGTTGAAGTTACCGACATGGAAAAGAAGTTCCTGAGGAGATATGCTATCCAGTTCATCGTCCAAGGAGATTTGTTGTACAAAAGATCCTATGATGTGATAAAACTAGTGTGTGTAGATGAAGAGTAAGCTCAGACAATCATGGAAGAAATTCATCAAGGCCTTTATGGACCCCATATGAATGCCAAAATATTAGCTAAGAAGATCCTCAGATTGGGATATTATTGGAATACAATGGAAGCAGATTGCGTTAGCTATATCAAGAAATGCCACAAATGCCAGATATTTGTCAACATCATACATATCCTGCCAACGGAATTGCACTCACTCAGTTCCCCCTGGCCGTTCTCCACTTGGGGCATTGACATCATAGGGAAGGTCAATCCCAAAGCGTCCAACGGATATGAGTTCATCTTAGTGGCCATTGATTATTTCACCAAGTGGGTTAAAGCCCAATCATATGCAGTTCTCACATCAGCCAAGGTAGCAAAGTTCATTCAAGAGAACATCATTAGCCGGTATGGAGTACCGCAAGAGTTGATATCAGATCAAGGATCCCATTTCTGGGGCAAGACTGATAAGATTTGCACAAAGTTCGGCATCAAGAGGCATCATCCTACCACTTATAGGCCACAGACCAATGGGGCAGTAGAAGCAGCTAATAAGAATATCAAGGTTATCCTCTAGAAGATGGCGGAAACACACAAGGATTGGGCAGACAAGTTACCACTTGCATTATGGGCATATCAGACTTCTGTGCTGTCCTCGACTGGGGCAACTCCATTCTCCTTGGTATACAGAGTCAAAGTAGTTTTTCCAGTAGAAATCCTAGTACCATCCCTAAAGGTACTGTTGGATAGTCAATTACCAGAAGGAGAATGGGTGAAAGCTAGGCACGATGAGCTCAATTTTATTGATGAAAGGCATATGAAGGCCATGGATCATCTAAGGAAGAATCAACTGAGAATAGCAAGGGCTTTCAACAAAAAATGTGAAGCCCCGAAACATAGAAGAGTGCGAGCTTGTTCTTCATGAACAAAGCACTCCAATTTATGATTCAAGAGGAAAGTTTCGACCTAATTGGAGTGGCTTGTTTACTGTCAAAAAAATTCTACCAGGTAAAACAGTGAAGCTTACTGACCTCAATGGGGAAGAAGTATTGGTCAAATGAATCAACTCAAGGTATACATAAGCAACTTGACATGCTCAAGTGCGGTCTTAACCATCTCAAGACAATAAATTGGTTCCCAGATTAATAATCAAGGTACCCTAAAAGATCATTATAACTTGTGTTCCACAAGAATCATCATTTGGCATATATGACCATTAGGAATCTGTCATTCCCCTATGGTCCATCACATCTCATCTAGAACTTCATTTTTCCCAAGAATCGCTATTCGGCATACATGACCATTAGGAATCTGCCGTTCCCCCATGGTCCTCCTAATACCTATCTAAGGTTTCATCTCTCCCCTGAAGATTGCCACCCGACACTATTAATTAAGGCAGTTCATTCCCCACCCTTGATTTGTTAAGACTTTGATGCATAATGGTAAAGGTTTGGTTGTGACAGTGGCAAGTGTCATTATACCTCTTCTTTGCTTAATTTGGTTTCAGGAAAGATCATGGACTCTTTAGATGAGACACTGAGGAAGTGGGCTTAAACATTGACATCTCTGCGTCAGACCGGCTAAAATCAGTGAATTTATCATGAATTTGTTTATGATGCTCAACTAGATCAGATGTATGGAATTGTACCATGGCTTACTCAAACAAGCACCTCAACAATGGGACGCTATTCTCCATGTATTTCGGTTTAGGACCGTTGAAATATGTTCAACTCCAGAGGAATTGGTGGATTTTTATCCACTCCAAGAATTGTCTCTTCACATTGTAGCTCATCTTTCCTCCCTTTGGTAGGAGAATTGTATTTATGTAATCCATTTGCTTTCACTTGGTAGTAAAGTATGGTGATGCTTGAATTTTCACATTATTCCAATTGCCCTGATGAATGCCTGAGTCGTGGAATTCATCATACCTAAATAATCAAAATGCAGAAAAGTTTCTTAAAATTAAGAAATTCTTCATTTCAAAAGTGCAAAGTACATCAAGAAAATACAAAGAAAGAAAATAAAAGAGGAACAAACATGGGAGGGAAAAGAAAAATCCAAAAAGAAACACTGTATCTGTATCTTGCCAGGAACGGATCGTTAAGGATCAACATCCTCTTTGGTACCATATTCATAGCAATCTATGGTAAGCATCATTACATTGGCCTCATGTAGCCAAATCTCATTACATCGGCCTTAGGTGGCCAAATCTCAATACATCGGCCTCAAGTGGCCAAATCATCATTACATTGACCCCGATTGGCCAAATCATCATTACATCGGCCTCAAGTGGCCAAATCTTATTACATTGGCCCCAAGTGGCCAAATCATCATCACATCGGCCTCAAGTGGTCGAATCTCATTGCACCGGCCCCGAGCAAGCCAACCTCATTTGATCGACCCTAGAGACCCGTAATCATTTGCACCGATCTAAAGGAGTCCAGTTTTATTGTACTTCCAAACCAAGACTAAAGCCCAGATTGGATCAAAAGGCCCAACTCAGAAACTCCTCCCGAGACCGGCATATGGAAGCCTGGTCGAAGGAAATTAAGGTGAATTTGTCAAAGCCCAGATTGGATCGAAAGGCCCAACCTGGAAATCCCACCCAAGACCGGCATATGGAAGCCCGATCAAAGGAAACTAAGGTGAATTTGCTAAATCCCATCTGTAGAGAGGGTTCAAACCTCTGCAAACAAAATTTCTAGAATGGCATTCGCTAGACCAGATCAATCTCAAGTACTAACATCTTCTGCAGGAATGGCATAAAATCCCTGCATGCAAGATCAACAAACCAAGTAAGAATTCTAAACTTTGACTAGTTAGAAAATATTACCTAGTGTATTTTCAACTCCGTCATTGTTGAGCAAGATGACAGCAGTACATGCTCTGGGTGACAAAATGTGATCGTTCTTTTCTTTGCCCTTCGACTGTTGGCACAGGCCTCGGCCGAAGAGGGCATTCTATAGACACCCAATTTTGTCATCCTCCCCCGGCAATGACGATACAAGGACAGTGGACGCGAACTCTCACTTCCAATCAATGGAGATGCTTGACAGTGGTAATCTACCCTTAACCATCCCCAAAGCTTCCCAAACCCTGATTTACCCAAAAACCCGATGTAGGAGGAAAGATGGTCCAATTTTGACTTTTCATATACGAAGGAATCTAGTCGAAAGTGTGCACAAATGAATAGTACTTAAAAATACGATCCCAACGATATATGGTGCGTCAAAATTGGACTTACGGATCTCCCGTAATCATTCCCGAAAGTCATTCCCGGCACTTCCAAAGATTTTCTGACATTTTCGTATTTTTTCCAGATTTTCCCCCAATAGTCGGGTTTTTTGCTAAAAATTCTACTTTTTGAGAAAAGATTCAATTTTCCAAAAAATTTCTTGTCCACTTTCACAAGCAAGAGAAAATCTTCACCATTTTTAAAAATGTCACATCACACTTTATGTCATGTAACATCACACTTTATGTCATGTCATTGGTCTTTACCCACTAGATAAAAATTAGATGTCATCACCTCATTGATTAAAATTCTCCCGACAATCACACTTTATGTCATGTCACTGGTCTTTATCCACTGGGTAAAAATTAGGTGTCATCACCTCATTGATTTCAAAAAACTATAAATATCCCCCCTTTTACTTGTGAGGGGACACCAAAGACTCTCTTAAGAGAAACCTCTTTCTTGTAGGAGCTCTGCCCACTCTCCTCCTCTTTCCCTCCCCCTTTGAGCTTCTTCGGGCCTTCGAAGCGATCTTCGTAAAGATCTGAATTTCTGCTCGAATCTTTGAAGTGTTCTTCGGGGTTTTGAAGAACTTCAATCCAAGTTTTAGTTTGATCCATTTTTTTTTTAATGGAAAGCTGTTAGCTTCCCCCTTTGAGTGCTTTTGTTTTTTTGTCAAAAAAGGAAAGTTTCAAGCCGAAGCCCTGTTCGAGTGCCACCTCAACCTAGCCTTCCATAACCCATCCCCAGTGGAAGCTCTGCCCGAGTTCCCCTGGAATCTTTTCCAAAAGTAGCTAGTCCCAGTGGAAGCTCTGCCCAGGTACCCCTGGAATGCCTCTGGAATGTTTTCAAAAATAGCCAGCCCCAGTGGAAGCTCTGCCCGAGTGCCCCTGAAATATTTCCAAAAGTAGCTCATCCCTAATGAAAGCTCTATCGGAATCAACAGTCAAAAAACAAGCTAATCCTAAGTCGGACCTCTGTCCGCAGATAACCACAGTCAACATCTCCTGAAATCGAAAGTTGAAGTTCAAGACCATCTTCCCCCGAGCCGGGAGATTCTACGAGAAAAATCAGCATCGACCAGGGGCCCACCCCTCTTTGACCCGAAACAGGGGTCAAATTTAGGTATAATCTCTCTCCTCATTTAAGCATAATGTATATATATAATTAACCTTGCTTTAATGTACATAAATATTTGTTTTTATTTAATGTACATATGTTTGATAATATAGCCATGCATACAGAATGTGAATAAATTGTGGAAAATGTTCGTTCTTAAGCATCTAGTAGGAAGATCGGTTGAACCAGATAGAGTGGGTGTCTAACACCTTCCCAACTCTATAACCTGACTTTTACCCTAAATCTTTGGACTAGACCAATTTCCAGACCCTTTTTTTAGGAATCGGGCCCAACCCCCGGGTCCTAGGCCCATAACTCTAGGTGGCGACTCCACACCCTTTCTGTATGATCACAATCCCCTGTATTGGACCATCATCAAACCCCGTCTTTATGATGAACTTGGTACCCCTGCGAAATAAGCCTCCAAGTATTTTCGAGCGGTTGCTCGCAGAAGCACACACGAAAGCACTCCCCACCTTATCCACCAAAGGATATCAAGAGAAAGGAGAGAAGACCCAAATCCCGGAGATCTTCCCCCTGACTGACGGGGATATCTTCGATCTGAGGCCCACTACCCTCACACCCATCCATGTGACCGGGGTGAAACTTGATGAGATGGCTATATTTAGCCTTTTGTTGCTCAAGGCCTTGATAAATTGCTTCCGGCCACTAAAGCAGAGCTTTTAGAGTGCCACATTTTAAACTAAACCTTTTGTGCCTCTCATGCTCACCTCATGTTTAACTTTCTTTTTCTGGTAAAAGGAAATTCATTCAAACAGGATGAGATACACAAGATTTGGACACAAAATACCCAGAACCAAGGAGCAGAATATGACCATGCTGTCGTACATCATGTTTCACCTTCAATTACAATAAGCCTTTGCATGCTAAAGTCTCAGAATATGCCAGAGAAGTTACCATGAAATACTTGTATGCAATGATCCAGGGCTCAAAAGTTTTGGAGATTGGATAAACTCTGATGCTGAGTCAACTAGGCCAAGTTTCACCAGAACTAACCGAGCTTAGGCATGATTTTAGGCACAATGGGGGTCATGCATATTCCAACCAAATTCTGGAGTGGGATTGCAATGTCACTCGGAGCAGGATTGGCCAATCCTGTTCCGAAAATGGCTGATGCAGCTGATCCAATCCATAAGTCCCAAGTTCATGTAGTTCAGTATAAAATAGTGACCATAACATGAAATAGTGGATATCCATCTCAAATACCTAAGGCTCAAACAGCACCCAGAGCTATAAATTGTGAATAGTGGTTAATGAACGAACAAGCAAACCACAAGTACAACATCCAGTGAAGGAAATCATTTCCGATTAATTTTCAATTTTGCTAGATTCAGTTCAGTAATCTTGCAATGACTTTTAAGCAAGAAAGAACAAAAAAATTATTCACATTTCAGCCACATCATCCGAAGAAATGCTAAAAATTTCTCTTCTCATTCCTGACTGGTTGTCATACATTAAAAGGCACATAAATGATATTTCACATGTTTGTAAAAAGGAACAAGACATTGTCCTCACCAAGCGATCTCTTCAACCAGCTTCTCTGTCTACAGGAGCTTAAGTAATTTTAGACGCTCTTCATGCTCTGAGTCGAGCTTTGGTGGTGTATAACACCCACGAAGATCCTCAACTACATATTCCTGCAATATCTAAGAAGTAAGAAACAATGCCTATCTTTTTGCTAAGAACTAAGACATCCTAGTTTGACCTATGCTACTACAGCTACTTTTAACCTATTTTGACCCGTATTAAGCTGGAGTATTTTTCCAACACAGGACCCATAAGCTCACAAAGAATCTAACTGGATATGAGGAATGGTCCTGCATAGGAACATTACTAGAAATGGCCAGATATGTGGATCCCTGTAGCTGTCGTTATTTATCACTGGCATTGACAGCATTTTGGACACAATATACATTCTTGTGAGACTGCTGCACTACTTTTCTGGCAAAGGAGTCCACCAATGACCCCAGAAAACCATTAAGTCCTACTACTGCTCCATGTCCCATAAACATACAAACACAAAAACTAGAGGGTGCCTATTTATGCCACTCAGCTGCAGCGATTTGCAAAGCCAGCAGCAATTATTAAGCAACCACTATATATAAAATCCCCAAATTTCACAAGAGAATAGCCAAGAAATCTTTACCTTTGTAAGCTCTCTCTTTGTCAGGATGTGGTAATGTCTCTGCCAGATCCTCTGGATGGCCATGGTGGCAGCAAGAAAACCATAGGCAATGCCTAATATGGTGAAGATGATGACAAAGATGATAACCAGGGCAAAGCACGCTTCCATAGAAGCTGGGAAGCAGTCCAAAATGCCCCATCCGTAACAACAGTTCCGACAGCCAGCCATGCATGGGTCGTTATTATTGAATGAGGAGCAATGTAGTATGAGCCCAAAAAACCCCAGCAGCACAAAGAATGCTAATACACCTACAATTTCCAGGGGATAAGAAAACATATAATATCAATGTTTGAAACCAGTGTCTCAACTTTAAAATAGGAACATACTTAACCTAAAAAAATATTGATATTTACGATCCTTCCAGGCACTTGTCCCAGGTAAGAGATGTAAGCTTACAAATATCTAGTTCTCCAATTCCACTCTAACAAACACCATTGTCTGTAAAAGTTTATGTCTTTAAACAGTTACATCCTGATTAGCCATTTATTTATTTTTCATCATGGAGCTAAACAATGTGGCATGGGTACACACCTCCTCGCCTGTGCATTCTGTAAACTGTTGTTTGCTGGCAGACAGCTTTTGTGGCCTAGCACTTACATCCTTACCTTTCAGTATCTTTTTGAGGTTTTCAACTAGGCATTTGTAGATGTTCATAGATAGATTAATAAGATAGTAAAAATTTTTCACATGGTAAATTCCCAGTCAATCATAGGCTCACAACAACTTTTAGCCCTTAGGAGATAACTATGACAAACAGGCCAAAATGATGAACAAAAAGGTTGAACATACCAATACAGTAGTAAAAGGGTATTGGATGTTTTGAAAGTATACGGTCCCAACTATCATTGAATGAATTCCGGAAATTCCCATTTTTGTCCATGAAGTATGCAAAGCCACCAATTGCAGCAATCACCTGAAAAAAAGGGGTATAAGAAGGGGGGGGGGGATATTTAGCTTTTGCTCTAAAATAAGAAGAAAAAGAGAAAAAAAATGTGAACTTTATCTTCAGAATTTAAGAATCTAAAGTCTCTTAAATTCAAATTAACAAAAGTTTATCCTCAATAGGCTTCCACAGAGCACATCCTTCATTGATCAGATTGCATACTTATTTTGAAGACATAGCATTACAACTTTCTACAAATCAAAGATCTCATCAAGAGGCAGAAAATAATTTCCAGCACCCCCCAAAAAAACATAAATAAATAAAGAAAATGGAAAAAAATGTTTCATTTAGTGTAATATTCTACCAAGACAAGATTCTCCGCAATAAATGAGTAGCACTAAAATAAATAGTCGTCAAGGAATCGCCTAGGCATCCAGGCTCTTTCTTGGGTCTAAGGCGACAGCACGCCTTATTGACACTTCACAAATTTACGTTGATTTATGTTTATTGCTTTGTTTTTCTATGAAACATGCTTATAGTATATCCTATACTTTGTTTATTATATGTTGATTTTCTCATATTAGGTCCTTACTAGCATAATTATATCATATTATATTGATATGGCTTAGTGGGTGAGCCTGTGACACAACGGTTAAGTTGCAATATTGCAACATTTTGGTCACAGGTTTGAAACTTGGAAACAACCTCTCCTGCAAAGCAAGGGGTAAGGCTGCGTATATTTGCCCCTCCTAGACCACCCTAAAGTAGCGGGAGCCTCGTGCACTAGGTTGTTCTTTTTATTATATTGATATGGATTTTGCCTTGCATATAAGCATAATTGTATAAATTTATCATTGCTACATTAAATAGAGTTATATATTGCATGCCTAGGTGCCTCTAGGAAGGGGGCCACTCCAACGTCTTGGGTTGCCTAGTCGCCTTGACAACCATGCTAAAATGTGTACTGCAGAATTATACAATTTTATCTATCAAAAAAAAATTATGAAAGGGGCCAAATTTTTCATGAAGTATGGTAGGTCCCATGGTTTAAAGTATCTCCGATACCGATACGATACCCTCCGATACGTATCTTAAATTTAGCCGAACGATACGATACACACCGATACGATACATGAAATTTTTAAAATCCATTCGTATCGATATATATCCTATGATACAGATCGATATGCACCAATACACTATCGATACGTACTGATACTCTATGAAAAATATAAAATCAATGTGAAATATACATTTCGGTATGTATCAGTACGTATTGGTGAGTATTTGTATGTATCGATCGGTACGTATCGATGAGTATCGGTATGTATCGATCAATACGTATCGGTGAGTATCGGTATGTACTGATACAGTGCGCTACGGTCATATAGTGGCCAAGATGAGTATTTTTTTTCAGAAAACACGAATTTTTGAGGGGTTTTTGTTCCAAAGTTGCTACCAGTCATATTTCTCTCTAACTAAAGTGGAAATCAAGGTTGGGAACAAGGATTTTACATTTATGGGACAACTACAAACCTTGAATTCTTAGTGCAATACCCTCAATTTAGTGTTTATGCATAATACATGTTATCAATAGTTTTTTTTAACAAATTTTTTATGCAAAAGTGTTTAAAAAGGTGTTTCATATCCATTTATGTGCGTATCTTTAGCGTATCTTAGCGTATCTCCGATACGATACGATACCCTTCGATACGTATCTTAATTTTGATCGACCGATACGGTGACCGATACCGATACTTTAATCCTTGGTAGGTCCACACTAAATGGAAGTATTCCACCACCCGCTGATATGAGTGACGAGGAGGGGAGTGGGAGGGAGCAAACGGCAGGGTGGGGGAGGGGGAAGAAGTGCGGTTGTTGGAGATGGGCAAACACTCGGTCTTGCAGTGAGGGGATCATTGGTGGAGCATTCCGTATCAACCTAAACAAAGGGCTGGTTGGTAGCAATGGCAAGCATTGGGGAGAGAGAGGGTGCGGTGATAGTGGAGAGAGAAATCTGCGGTAGTGGACGGATTGAAGGTTAGGATTTTTTTCCCTCAATCCTACGGCTAAAAATGAGCTTGTGTGTAAGATTCTTATATATCCAGCTAGTGTATTTGATCCCTCTCCCATAATTCATCTGCCTCCTCCAACCACCTAGGACTCCTCTCTCTCAGATCATGAGCCACAAAGCCATGGTTTTCTTCTCTCTTTTGTGGGCGGCTCACATTGCAGGTGTTGGAAAATAAACACAGCTGAATGGAGAAAGGGAATTTTCTTTGCATGAAAGACAATGCATGGTAATGAAATCAACAAGAGAGACATAGAGAGGGAGCTTTGCCGAATGCAAGGGAAGATTATTTTGTTAAATTTACGAGCCAAGACTCATAATTGCATCCCTTTGCAGTGTTAAATCCCAAAACCCCCACCACAGCATCCCTTACCTCTGTCTTCAAGAACCGGCTGGAAGGTGAAAGGGGCCAAATTTCAGAATGTTGACAAACATGATGTTTGCAAATTTGCATGAATGATTCAAGTTTTAGTCTCTCCCAAGTTTCTTCTTTCTTATGGTTCAACCTTGAATTCTTCTCTGTGCTGTGTTACAAACAATTTTGATATTTTCTGTTGCAGTTTTTAATATTTTTTTTGGTAAAATTGCAGTTTTTAATCAATGGAGCTCAATAAATTAGTTCTGTCAATGTAGATTCTGCAGTTTTGTTGGTGCTTGTTCTGCATTTATTTACTAGCTGAATTTCAGAAATTTTGAGTAGGAAAAAAGAAGGCATCAGAGGTGGGACAAATTTGCACAATGAAAGAGGAGGAAGGGATGGGGGTTGGGCCAGATAGAGAGGGCAGTGAGGGAGATACAATGATGGAGAGAGAGATATGTATGAGCAATGTACGGCGGTTTCAGCTGCAATGTATTGCAGCGGATGCAGTTGCAGACAATTGAATGATTGAGATTATTTTCCCTTCATCCAACGATTAATAATGTGCTTGTGTGTAAGATTCCATTACACTAAGCTAGTGTATACATCATTTTCCCAAAGGCTATGTATGGTTGCAAGGGAAGGGAAGTGAAATTTTCATACTTAGAAAAAGAAACTTCATATCCTTACTCCATGTGATCCCACGTGATTGTATAAACTACTTCATTTTTTAACCATATTTAGCAATGCCACATTTTACATGTAATTTTTATTTTACATATTAAAGTGAAATTTAATAACCAAATATGGAATACTTTGAAGTTAATGATATAGTCACATGGGGTAATGATTAAAAATATTTCCTTTTTAAGTATGAAATTTCACTTCCCTTTAATTCCCCTTGCAACCAAACAGAACCTTAGTTTATTTATTCCAAAAATAATTTCCACCAGAACTTATAGTATCTGACAGCACAAGCTAAATCCAGGGCCAAGTACTCCACAACTTCTATATAAGAGATGATACATTGATATAGACCATGTGATGCAACTTCCCATGGGTAGTCTTCAAATTAGGTAGCGAAAATGATTATTTCCATTTTGTAGATACATGAGAACTCTTGATGAATGAAGATAACTAAGCACAAGCTAATATCTAAGGGCAATTGATAGAGAAGAGGAAGAATATTGAACAGTCCATAGACTTTAGTAAGACAAATTTGGCTACCTCAGTGAATTCGAAATAGATCAAAGCATAGACATTTATGATCCTCAAAACCAAGCACAATACAGTTCATGGATTGTATTTCATAATCTAATCTAATTCATTGTACGTGAACTAGGTTTCATATGGAAAGTCTCATCATTGAAAAGACAAATTAATTTGTGTCCTGTCCATACACTGTTTTACAATTGATAAGGTATCCCTTTGTAGTCACTCATACGATATTATTATTGTGTGAAACATGAATTTTTTTTGTATTATTTAAACAGGAAGAAGATCGCTTCCAGGCTGTGTGGCCACTGCACATGTGCGGGGGCCAATGAGAGCGTGCACAAGGGTATCAATGGGGGTGGGATTTTTTTTCGTTTCAGAGTGGTGGGGCAGTCAATTCGCATGGTCCTGTACGCAGCCTGCACGCAGGGATATCTTATCAACTGTTTTACAATTGATAAAGCATCCCTTTGTCTGGCAGGGATATCTTATCAACTGTTTCACAATTGATAAAGCATCCCTTTGTCTGGCAGGGATATCTTATCAACTGTTTTACAATTGGTCACTCATACGCCCTTTGCAGTCACTCATACAATATTATTATTGTGTGAAACATGAAAATTTTTGTATTATTTAAACAGGAAGAAGATCGCTTCCAGGCTGTGTGGCAACTGCACATGTGCGTGGGCCAATGAGGGCATGCACAGGGGTATCAATGGAGGTGGGATTTTTTCGTTTCGGAGTGGTGGGGCAGTCAATTTGTAGGGTCCTGTGGCTGGGCGCAGGCTGCACACAGCCTGGCAGGGATCTTTTCCCTCTTTAAACACATGCAACCAGAAAAATGAATTACACAATTAAGGCAGTGCATCCAAGAGTGCGTATATCTGACAAACATAGGCAATCCTACCATTTCAATGGAAAATATGTCAATGGACATGCTTATAGGTAGAGAAACAAGGTCCTTACAGTTTGAACTGCCAAGAACACGAGCAGAACATCCCTTGCCACAAAAATTCTAAATTTTATTTTACGCCAAGAATAGTCCTCAAGGAATTCAACACGGAGATGGAATTGTGCCTTGCATGTTGTGCAATGAGAAAAAGCAAATCCTTCCTGTAGGAAGAAACAGAAACATTAAAACAAATTTGAACTATCATAAACTTCACTTGAAGTATAAACATGTAAGTTCAAATTATTTTTACAGTCAAGAGAGAATACTGCCTTCACTGAGCGCCAATGGTCGAGGCATGAACGATGAACAAACTGCTGGGTTCCTTTGCACATGCAAGGAGATATTAATTCTTCACCTGTACCAGAAACCGCATTTATGTTGATCTTGAGACATAATAGCTCATATTAGACCTGTTAAAAATTATGGTCTCCATCACTACTTCCTTGCACAACTCCATTCTGTAACTTCTTTACAAGAAACTTCCTGACATGTACATTCAATAGGAAATAGCAATAACAACAATTGCATTTAGAAAGGAAATAAGCACCACCTCTCAAACACCTTGAACTTCAAAACTTTATAACACGGAGGAAAGAGTAATTTTCTATTTTAACTAAGCTCCTATATGCCAAAAAGCAAGAAACGAAGCAGCTAAACTTAATTCGGACTCCATTTGTTACTCAACTTCCAAACAGTAAGACTGGACTTCCAGGGTCTCTGTAGGATGATCTAAACCACCACAGCATGGGATGGCAGCTACTTAGTAACTGCAGTGCGATGTGGTTAAAAATAACATTCCAGGAATATCAGTGTTATTTTGTATCGTTCATTTGTTGAGTAAATATAGAAGGAGCTAAACTTCAAATGTGAACATCCAACCAAAATTGAGATACACAACAACTCAGCCTTATCCCAACTAAATGGAGTCAGCTTCATGGATCCTATTTCTCCAATCAGTTCTATTCAAAGCCATACAAGATTCCAATCATACGCTATACATGTCCTTTCTCACTACTTCTTCTATAGTTATTTTAGGCCTACCTCTAGCTCTTTTAGTTCATTAAATTTGTAATAAATCACTTGTCCGAACTAGAGCATTGAAAGGCCTCTGTTACACATGTCTATGCCACCTCAGATGAGTTTCTTGAATTAGGGGCAATGCCCAGGTTTGCTCAAATTTGTTCATTCTTCATTTTACCTTTTCTAGTGTTACCACTCATCTATCACAACATCCTCGAATTATCAAGTAGGTTGGGGGAAGGGGAAGGGGGAGGGGGGGGGGGGGGGGGACAAATCCAATTTAAAAACAGTTTACATAAATGATTGGCGTGGACTCTTTCTTAAAGAAATATGGAAGGTCTGGTTTCAAAATAAAGAATGCAGGAAGGGAAAAAACGTAAATAGACAGAAAATGTAATATCTTTCCAAAAGGGACTACAATTCAATTATCAGAAAGTGAGCATCACCTGGTTCACCATCGTACTCCAGACAGATACGACAACAAGCCGCCGAAGCATCTTCGATCTCTTCATCCTTTATTTCGTTTGAACTCCCCGTCGACGAGTCGGCCTCGTTCCCAAGCAGGGGATCGGAATCATTTGCACTTCGCTCACCCGCCAGTTCTAGCTGCACCTCCCCCTTCATTGATATCGTTCCGAAAATCACAAGAGGTTTCCAATCTCTAGAGTAATCGAAGATCATCAAATTCAAAGAGTTAAAATCAGGACGAACAGAAAGTAAAAACTACCAAGCTAAACAAAGAAATTCGAGCAGAAAGCACCAGAGCTTGCTAAGAAATAATATAGAATTTAATGACGATAAAAAAAAATTTCAAAATCCTTGCAAAATTCGAAATGAGGATCACAGAAAGATGCAGACAGAGAGAGATTTTGAAATCAATTTGAAAAGAGGTCAACGACATTATGCAAACTTGGTCGATGAAATTGAAGAATTGATGTAAATTTGATGAACTTACGAGAGTCCGATGAAGAGATTGAAGGAAGAAATTCTAAAGATTCAATAGGAAGACGGAGACGAAGAGTTTCAGTGGCGAATTATAGAGATAAAACCAGAAGAAGTGAAGAAGAGAAGGATTGTTCCAGGAGGACCAGGACTGCAGAGAAGAGGAAACTTCTCTATAGGATACATGGTGCGTATTCCGCACTCATGGACTCAATACCAAAGTTAAATTTTTTTTGCCACGTAAGCATCTTGCGTCCACATACCACGAACAGGACCTTATTATGCCTGAAACTGAAAGTGCCCATCACGCTTCCGCGTATTTTAGGCTTTTGGGATTGAAAGCTTCCGTCAACGGATAATATCTATAAAACTTTCTTTCTGGGGAAGGCCCCCTCTGGGCATACTGCTCTGACCAATGAGCTTGTTTCCAAGGCTGCAGGCCCAAAGATTCATGTTTTCAGTCCAAGCGAGTCTGATGGGCCCACATATTTTAGAGTTATTATTATTGAGCGAGTGGCAGCAGCAAGTACATATTGGAATTTTATTTTTACTCCCTTTTAATATTAATCATCTATTTAATATTAGATTAATCTAAATCATTTATTAATTTTTTATATTGTAACTGATTCTTAATTTTTAGGGTGAAGAGATGACAGACTTGGTCACTTAACTTGTCTAATATTTTTTTTATATAAAATAAAAATCCAATATAAGCGGACTCCTCATTCGATTATGTTGGGAAATCTCAATTCTCTCTCTCCCCTTGCTTCTTCTTCAATGCCATTCCTTCTTTCTACAGCTGCCATCATCATCATCATCATCTCTCTCTCTCTCAAAATAGAATAAGGTAAGAAAAAAATCAACATAACTATTTTTAGGCACTGAACATATGAAATACTTGGCCACACATATCCAAATACCATGTTTACATATTAATCATTAGGGAAGGGATTTGGACAGTAAAGCTTGCATGTATGGCAGAGGACAAATTTGAATTTATAAAGTAAACAAAGCTCTTGGATATCTAGGATTTTATTATTATTTCTTGGGTAGATATTATTAACCTATGAGAATTTACCATGGATGCAAATCTTCAGTGAGATTGGCAAACAAAACTTCAACTAGACTGGAGAACACTGAAAAAGGAAGAAGAAGGAAGGAACGACCTTGAAGAATAAACAAGGAGAGAAAGAGAGAGGATCAAGATTTCTAAGCGGAATCAAAGGAGGAGTCTGCTTATATTGGGATTTTTATTATTTATTTATTTAAATATTAATAATATTAAACAGAGTTGTAAACAGTTACAACTCTGTTACCAGGATTAAATATTTAACACATGTCAATCATATCATTTACGTGAACATTCACCGGGCTCCGGACGTTTTGCATTTCTATTTTTCTGCACGTACCATGACCATATTGCCATTATTATTATTATTATTTTTTATATGTGTGTGAATTTTTTTTTTTAAATTATCTTGTACTACCCTGTTTTTAAAATTTATCTAAGAAACCATCAAAAAAAAAATAAAAAATGACAAACGTAGCCCTAAAATCTAAAACCGTTAGTTTACAAATGAAATTTACCTTTTTGACCCTAAAAAAAATACGTAAATTCCATGAACATTAGCCTCTCATACAAGGGCAGATACAATACAATTGACTTGGGCAGCTGTTGGTCAAGCCACTTGAAAACAGTCAACCACTCTCCTTGGGGTCCTTGGAGTCTTTTCTCGGTTGATGGCAGTGCCGGTGTCGACGGAAGTACACCGACTAGAATTACAGGTTTCTGATAAACCTTCTCTAGTAATTCCAAAAATTGAACTTCTTCCTTGCAGGTCAGATTATAGACGAGATCATGATATATGAATTAGCAAAAAGATAAATGGAACTCAATTTCCCAAATTAGGGTTAGATAAAAGAGACGATGAGAGAACTTGAATGAGGCAACCTTAAGTGGAGAGAAAACAGAATATCTAGTAACAGGTAAGGAAAGAAAAATGAAGGCACCACTTGACAATGTTCCGTTTCTACCGTTTCTATGTATTCTTATTTCTAGAAACGGAGAAATAGCCTAAAAAGCATTTGATAAAGTTGTTATGTTTCACCCGTTTCTAGAAACATAAATCAAAATTTATGCTTACTTATAGTTCTAGAAACGACTTTGACGAAACAAGTCGTCGTTTCTAGAAATGAATTTGAGAAAGAAAAAAGGCTATTGTGCCTGATAAATCTCTCAACTATTTAAACTTGAAAAGAGACAACTGAACCCTCTCTCCCTTTTGGCCATCCGATGATATTATTGGATTTTTTAGCGGCATTATGTCTTCAAAAAATGTTTCAAGACACGGGTTTATCAAACACCAAAAAATCCATTTTTGTTTTTGAAAACGTGAAAAACCGTTTCTGCTGAAACAGTAGTATAGTAAAAACGTTGTCAAACGGTGCCGAAGAAGATGATGAAGAAGAGAACATATAGGAATGTGGTGGCTGTGGCACCGACCAGACCAAACAAAAGAATTCCCTAGACCTTCATCTCCTCGCCTTCCTTTTCTTTGTAGGGTGGGTTATGCGGCCATGAACTGTTGCTGCTGCTATTCTCATGTTTCCTCTTCTCCTCCTCGGAATCCATTTTGTAGCTCTGACACTTGACCCCTCAAGGCTCAAACCACTTCTATAACGAATTCCTACACCTCGAAAGAATAAATCTACAGACCATGCTTCCAAGTTCCAACCTTTGTCTTCCTATATTTCTTCCCTTTCAACCGCCACAAGAAGCAGGAACAAAGAAGAATTGAAGAAATTTCCAAGAAAAACGCGGAGCTGCCAAATCAGGAGGAATGAACAAAGGGGGAGCCTGCAGAGGTTGGTAGAGGTGGAGACGAAGGAGACGCGGATTCCGGCCTTGGCTACAGCTATGGAGAGCTGAAGGGGATCAGGTGGCCGAAGGCTGACCATGGGAGAATTACCCAGACCAGAAGCCGATGAACCGGAGAGGAGATGGTTTATTAGTTAAGAGGATAAAATAACAAGTTTGCCCTTGAAGGATAAACTTCATTTAAAAAATATTTCAAACGTAACACGTCTTCACTTGACGGTTGTGAGCTAACAAAATGGATTTAATAGTAACTATATTTTTTAAAAAAGGTATATACATGCCATTTTTTATTTTTTAGGGTGATTTCTGAGATAAATTTAAAAAACAGGAATGGTACAGGATACAATTCCTTGGATAAATTTAAAAAACAGGAATGGTACAGGATACAATTCCTTTTTTCTATATACGCATTCTTTCCCATTTTTTAATCCAACTCATATATATGCTGAACCAATAAAAAGCTTTCCTATACAGAACTACAAAAATTTCTCATTCAACCTCTTTAATGTCTCGATCTCATTCCTTTTCTTCAACCTCTCTAACGTTAGATCGCCACAATATAGGGTGTTATATCTACAATCATGTACCCTTTTATTTATTTAATTTTTTATATTGAAATACTTTTCTCTCCTCTTTATAAAAATACCATATATATCTCGCACACGATTCTCTTTTATTCTCTGTTATATTTTTAAACGGGCATAAGCATTTCTTCCCATCTTTAAATCCAACTCATATGCGTGCTATGAATCGTACCAAAATATATATATATATATATATACACATACATATATACGTGCTATGAACCAATAAGAACCTTTTCATTCCTTTTCTTCAACCTCTTTAATGTCTTGATTTCATTCCTTTTCTTCAATCTCCCTCTCTCTCTCTCTCTCTCTCTCTCTCTCTCTCTCACACACACACACACATTAGATCGCCACAGTATAGGGAATTATATCTTCAATTAATTATAGTAATTAATTCTCAATTTAGAAAAACAATCTTAATATTGGCTGAAGAAATGAATAAAAAAAATTATATAAATTCTACTCTGTTAAAATTTATTTTCCATATTCCTCTCTCTCTCTCTCTCTCTCTCTCTCTTACTTATATAGTTATATGTTATGTTTCATCAACTAATGCATTCCTCCTATTGGGGATAACTTTCCCTTTTGGGTCGGTTGTGGGCGAGGAGGGATTTGAACCCCCGACACCTTGGTTCGTAGCCACGTACTCTAATCCTCTGAGCTACAGGCCCCAACCCCCCCTCCATCAAAATTTAGTTTTGATGATAACAAAAAAATGAGCATTTTAATGATCATCTATCGAGTGTTGTGTATGAAGGCAATTGAACAACACGTCAATGTATCAAGGCATCGAGACTAGAAGACTACATGTATGCGAGATCATTATAAAGATATTTGAAGACCCTCTACAAGACAACAGTGAAGACTTAGAGGCAATCGGCAAAGAGGCTAAGAATGAAGACCTAAGTAAAGTCTTGTGTAACAAGCACACACGACACATTCACTTCATTGCATACAACATTTATACATGCATTGGCATTAACCTAGAATGACCCTAGGTGATACCTATTAGTCACTCATTTAGACCCAAAGGTAGTTGGAAGTTGGAACCTTATTGGCTATCCTAACAGCAAGACCTATATTCAAGGGCATTTTAATCGTTATTAATGACTTAGGCTCTCTTTGGTATGATTTGTACTTGTATCTATCTGACATATTTCTATTTCTATAGATGTTTGGTATGATTTATGGTCCTCATTTCTATTTAATATAAATTTAAACAAACTACAAATCACAAATTACTCCCGAGCTATTTGTGATTTGTGGTCACAAATCATTTATATTGATTTGTGTGTTAACTTTGAAAGATCATGTGCTGTAATTGCCTGAAATCAAGGGTAAAGAAGTAATTTTAGTTACATTTTATAAATCCCTCTTCCGATCTATGTTTGCGCCATATTTCTTCCATAGAGAAACCCTGTCATGAAATCGCATTCTCACTCATTACCAAAAAAAAAAAAAAGAAATCGCACTCTCACTCCCTCTGCAAATTGTTTAGTGAACGCGTTCGTGACGGATTGCGAAATCTCGGGCATTCACCTTAGTTGCGGCTGGTTGATCTCTGCTCGCCTCATCAACTCGAAGCTGTTCAAACACCTCCACTGTGATGATTGCCTCCTAACTTTTGATTTAGATTGCTTTGTTAGCTTCATTGCTTTCAACTTATTCCTTCTCAGAATCAGATTTTGGGGCTGAGAAGGGGTTTCTCACCCTCGTCGCTTCCTTTAGAAAGAAAATCTGACACCATAGGTATCTTCATCCTCCCTCCATGGCTCTCAGTTCTTATAGCCATAATGGGAGTGTTCTTGCGGTCGGAGGTTGCTGGTGGTGGCATCTTTTCTCCTACCTTTGAATGTGAAAGGCGTAAAAGAAAGGATTGGGTGTGATTACTTCCAAGGGAGTTGGGTTTACGATGCCCCTAATCCTCTTTATGATACCAACAATTGCCCATTCATTGAGAAGAAATTCCCAGCCAGGATTTATGTTGCTTGCTGGTTTGGGTTGATAAAGGGCATCAAGTGTTCGACAAAATGCCTCAGACAAGATTGGTGTTGTGGATATCAATCATGCGCATCTATTGTAGAAATTGTTTTGAAAAATAAGAATGCCAAACCTATTTTTCATTTCATAATCAATTCTATATAATAGGATCCAAACAGGTTATGTTTTTTAGATCATAAATTTTTATATAAGTTATTTTCAATAAACTGTAAAAAAAATACAAATACAAATCATACCAAAGAGAGCCTTAGTCACGAAACACTTTATTCTACAAATATGCAGATCATTAAGTTATGAAGAAAACACAATTTGAATCGTGTCATTTTGAGCCCTAACAACAAAGTTATGATAGTCTGAATACAGATTGTTCTATAGGCAAAAAACCAGAGGTCTGGTGGTAACTACCGCCATAAGCTGACAACTAACGGCAACTACTTGATCTTGTCCGTAGCTATTGGAAGGCATTTGGTAAGGTGATCAGGTGAGCCGGATGCCTATCGAATTGTTTGAGTGGCTTCCAACGACTGTATTTTTAAACCCTAACATTCATATGTACTTAACGACTTTATCATCCGGTAACTACCGGATCTTGTCAGTAGTTACTAACATGGCAAAAATTTTTCCGTTAGCTCTAATTATTGACCTTTCTCTCAACCAATTCACTCTATAGATAGAGCCCATTAATGTGTTATAAATGAACAATTATAAATATCAATTTAAGAGCATTTATTGGGCATTTGAGTGAAGATATTCAAATAATACACTTGAGGTCGAAGCTTTGCATTCGTGCATCTCCTTCGAAGAGGAACTCAAGAATTCTCATACAAGTCTTCCATACCTTTGGCATTCATCGGGAACATTTCTCTGGTGCATTCATTCTTATATTACTTATTTGCATATTTATATCGCACCGTAGAAGTAATCCTCAACCCCTACTCCTTTTGAATTTCTATTTAGTCCAAGAGTTGGTTTAACTCTAGTACTGGACTATTTTATTTATACATCCTTCTGTATTGTACTTAGATTGATGCATATGATCCTATGATCCTCTTATCTTTAAAAGAGTTGTAAGGTTCCTCTCAACCTGTAAAGAGGTTTGGAAGGTTCCTCTCTACCTATGAAAGAGATTTATAAATGATCCTCTTATCTTGAAAAAGAGTTTGTAAATGTTTTTCTTCCCTACATACTGTACTGAAGGGGAAGAGATAGCGGAATACCTTACAAGTAGATCTTTTAGGTAGTAGACTAGACTCGGATTGAGTTGAACCACTATAATTCTTGGTGTAGATTGTGACTGCATATATTTCACTAGTATAACTTATTCTCCCTCTCTAGGTTATTTTACCTCCTCTTTTCTCTGATAAGAAACAAGTTGTTCCATCTTCAACATACCATGTTCCTGATTCATTATAGCCACAAAGATGTCTAGCTTGGTGGGTGTTCATCTGCCCAATCTGACTTTCCAAATCCAGCTTTGTGGACTTAAATCCAAGGTGAATATTTTTAATCTCCTTTTTTCACATAACAAAAGTCCAAAGTGAAGGAAAAAATCATCATGGAGTTAGGCCTGATGTAACCAAACATGGTAATACCAAAAAAAATCTCTATTAAAAATAATAATTTTCTTTTATTAAATACTTACAAAAGGGAAAAATAAGGTTTTTCTTGGTGTAGCCTTTTTTTTTTCTTCTGTTTTTACTTGCAATCCATGAATATATATGTTGATACTTTTTATTTTTTTATTTTTTGGATTTTTTCTTTATCTTTTTTTCTTCTTTCCACCTAATTCTGTGCTTATTGATCCCCAAAAGTGCACCGAACACATCACATTGGCCGAATATATATATGACCTAGTGCTGTCAATTCCTATATGTATCGGTATTGATATCAGTATTGGCAATGATCGATATAGGCACATACATTGATACCTAAAACCCTGGTGGCACTATCTGGTGGATGTTCCAATATATCAGACTCCATTTTCATAACTCTTTAGTCAATTTATTGTTATGGAGGTTCACCATCATTTGATGAAGAATTTTTTTTTCCTCTATAAATTAAAGTTGAACTACCCAACTTCAAAACACACACACACACACACACACACACTAGATTTGAGAAATCTTGTAATTAGAAAAAACAACATTAAGGTACCTCATTTTTTATTATTCCATATTTGGTCTTGATCATCCAATTTGATTATCCATTGCCGACGACCCTACCAGAATCTAATGATGCCTCTCTGTTCTTGCCTTCTCCTTCCCTCATCCTCTACATCTCTCTAAATCTGAACATTTTGTGGGAGACGTCATTAAAGATGGTGAGTTAACATCCCTTAGTCCTTGAGAGATACTTATCATTGCCAGAGCACCCTCTGGGGTGACAAAATGAGGTTTCTATAAAAGCAACAATACAATGGTAATGGTAACATTGAATTTTTGTAACGAAGTGCGAGGAGAGAGTAATGATGATGATTTTTGCTCCAATACCAATATATTATCTATACTCCAGAAGGCTCTTCATAGTCTGTAGCCCTAAACATCATGAAAAAAGAATTCAAAAAAAAAAAAAAAAAAAATCCCAGAGCTCATACCGTGACAACTATACCCTTGAGTCCTTGACTATATATATCATGACATATAATTTTTTGATCTGACATGCATGAAAAACATAGAATTCAACAGATATTTCTTTCAAAAAAAAAAAAAAAATCTTACAAAGATTGGATTAAAGGGGAAGAGAAGCCTGAAATTAGTACAAGAAACTGTAAATAGCCAGACATATTCGAAAACAAAGGTTAGAGTGGGAAGATTCCATGAATGCCAAGTGATGATTCATTAGGGAATTAAAACTGTAAAAAATGTATCTACATATAGAATGAAAAGGATGTGATGAAAATAGGAAGTCCTAAAAAGGATGCGCATGAAGGTAAGAAAACTATAAAAATAACAAATAATTGATTCTTAGTTTTTCAAAGTTTGAAGACTTAACAGGCTAAGCAAAATTCCAAGTTAAAAATCATAAGTCTTAACTGCCTTAGGCTCACAAAAAGAACGTGGGACAATGCTGTCAAGTTACTTTATGTAGAATTGTGATTAGGGTGGGTTGCTCTAGAAATCAATAACTCATGGAAGAGATTAAGAAATCTCGTTAAGTATGAAAGCAATCTGAAAAAAAAGGAGCGGTGGAAAACTATTTTTCAGGGTTTTGGGGTGAATAAATAAGTCTTTTCAAGGTGGGAAGCTTTTGTGACTCTTTTAAGTTTTCATCCTACCTTCTCATGGGAGAGTTCTAGCAGTGAGTTTACCTTCCAAATTGAATCGGGTATTGAACTTGATTCGTTTTCTTTGCTTCTTTGTCAATGATTTAGTTTGGAGATGGCTTTTCCAATGTTGGGTTATCATTATGGTTCATGTTTTGTCTCTTTCAGGTAGGGGTGTCAATCCCAAGCCCGCACCGGTTGGAGCGATTAGTTCAGATCGTTTAAAGATTGATTCAATCCACACCGATTATTAAAAGGCTGGTCCGATCTGCATCGATTATTAAACATGTCAGGCTCAGGCTCGACCCGTTTATAAATAGGTAGTACACGGTGCAAGGGGTAAGACTGATAGGCGCTCGACCGACCCAACCCATTTATAAGCCGGACTCGGCTCAACACATTTAGCCTGATCGTTTATATGTATATTCTGAATTTTTTTATTTTGGATAGAATAAGATATATATATATATATATATAAAATCAATTATTGAATGTAATTAAGTGTAATATCTTTTTCAAAATTTTTGGTCATTTAATAAAATATATTAAAATTTATTAAATCTAAGACAATTAAAGAATGTTTAAGGCCCATTTAAGTCTATTTTGGTACATTACCTAGTTTAAGGCTCGAGTATAGCCTAATTAGCCTCATTAAAGCTCAGAACCTGATCGAATCCGACACGAGACCGACTCATTTCTTAAATAGGAAGGTCACAGTGCAAGAGTATAGGCTCGACCTAAAATTGAGACTGGCCCAACTGATTGACACCCCTACTTCTAGGTATGTTTTCCTTATTTTGCCAAAGTTGATGTTGGTGTTTCTTTTCTCTCTCTCTCTCTCTCTGCTTTAAGTTTGAAAATAGTACTTGGTCGGTTCTAATTAGCACCAATTTTTATAATTTAGTTAGAGCTTGTTCAAGTGCAAACTAGATCATATTCATGATAGTTTTCAAAGGTTGAAAAAGTTAGATTTTTCATATATCCCCTTGTATTTATATTTTAATTTCATGTGAATTTTGTCTCAAATAAAAAATCATAGAAAAAATGGTTTTGATTTTACTTTGTAATATTGAAGAATGTTTTTCTCATTATTTGGTTTTCATCTCCTGACATTATTACGCCATTTACAATGCTATATATACCTCACAAGAATTTTTTTTTTACTTTGAGCTTCTAATATTGTAAAATTAAAAAACTTCAATGCCTAAAGCATTACACTATCCATCTACGCTCTACGCCTGCTCTCTCTCTCTCTCTCTCTCTCTGATACACACCCCACATATTCTTGTCTCACTTGCATTTGCACGTGTGTATTTACTTGCATGTATATATATATATATATATAGAGTGATAAGAACGAGATATGTGCAATACCTTACTCCGATCCAACAAAGAGACTAACACTAAGATAGGTGCGATACCTTACTTAGAACTAAATCGTGCTTATATTAAAATAAACAAGTAAATAAAGAACAAGACCATAAACTCAAAATGGAAATACAGAAAATAAAAGCTGCTTAACCGGATCTATTTCTTGGAATCAAGAGGCATGACTGTAGGCTTTGATCCAAGGATAGAACAAGAAGCTGCTATATGCAGATGCAGATGCAGAAAGCTAAAAATGCAATCAAAAGTATTATATTTGAAATTAAAGTATACAATATTTGGAGATTTTGATCCAGAGTTCTTGGGTCTTTGGGTAGGCTTGGGTTAGAGGGTTTGAAAAGAAAAAGGGTGTTTGGCCTTTGTGGAGACTTTGGGCTGTAAGTGGCTAACCTTTGAAGGATGATTAGACTTGAGATGATCGGAGCCTGTTTGTTAAAGACCGGTGGAGCACTTGGAAGTCCAACGGAGTTCTTGGAGATCTTGGAAGAACTTGTGCAGATGAAGGATTCTTCTGCAGAGCTTCTCTCTCCTAATTTGTCAGTTCCAATTTTTTTCAAGTGGTTTGGGTGATGGGGTGATGCTCCTTTTATAATGCAAGGAGGCTCATTTGAATTACATATGAGTTTTTGGTGGGTTCGGGTTTCATTTGGTACAGTATAGAATTTGGAATAGTGCCTAATTTCATTTGGCACTGTACACTTAAATTTGGGACACTATTTGGACACTGTTGGCACCGAAAGTTGGAGTTGCTGTTGACAAATGATTTGGAATCTTTGATAGAGTTTCTGTCGACAATTGATTTGGAATCTTCAATAATCTTACCACGGCATTCCACGCGTTAGGGACACTATTCTCCGTATTGGTTTGATCAAGAGGTTTGTATCCTATTTGTTTGAGCCGGATTTTGGCCGGACTGTCCTTTAACCTGGGACAGTAACAATATCTCCTTTCCTTAATAGGTTGTTCGAGGTTATTTGACTAGGTGTATTTTACGACTACACCAGTCGGCTAGTTTATTTCCGTCCTAGCAGACGTTAAGGACCAAACTTTGGCTTGGTCGATGAAGACTTTGATTTTGTAGCCTGTCGAGATCTTCGGGAGGTGACTTCTTTGAATTTGCTTGAGGAAGATGCCTTAGAGCTGGCGAGCTCATAGATAGGGTCATCTTCATATGGATCTTGGTCATAGCATTGTTCATGGGTTGGCATAGAACCTTTGAGGGAGTTGAGGCTGTAAGCACCGTCGCTAGAGCCTTCATTGTCTGAGTCGGACCTGAGCTCAGCCAATCTGGCAAGGAGGGCTTCTTTCTCACTTTTGATACTTGATTTTGATGTGCTTTGAATTTTTGGAACAGGTTTAAGACCTATGAGGTTTTTGATGAGTGACGATTTTTCACATTTGGAGACGTCACAGTTGTCCCACCATTTGATGTTGAAGGTCCAGCAAAGGACTGGAGCGATCCAGTCGGGTGTCTGGAAATCATATATTTGGTATTCCTAGAAAAATATCCATGCCAAACGGCAGTGGAGAAAGAACCGAAAGAGGTCAGGTTGGTGAGGACTTGTATTTGAATTTTGGCAAAATATTTGGAAAGAATCTTGTATCTGTGGTGGGAGGATTTTGATCATAGGACCGTATTGATCCCACCATTTTGGAAACTAGAGGGGAGTTTGGTTATTGAATCTGTATTCAAAACAGAAGAACCAGGAATGGTGGTTAATTCTGTTCTGAAAGCAGAAGGCTTTGAACCAGGCTTCCTGGTAATCAAAATATGTAAAAGTTTGTGGGCTGAAGATATTTGAAAAACTTCTTGTATTTAGGGGATGACTGCCCCAATCCTGGAGAGTGAGAATTTTGCAGATAGTTACAATTGTGTGTGTAACCAAAGTTTGATCATTTTTGTCATAATTGAGTTTGAACCTGATAGAATCAGTTTCTACGAGAATGTATTCGTAGAATTCTTGTGTTTTTGCAGGAGAGGTTAAATGATGGTGCAATCCTTTGTAGAAAATTTGCTGTGCCAAGTTAATGGGTGAGTCTGCAAATTTGAAGACGGGCTCTTCGATGGTAAAAAGATCATTTTTGTATGGTTTTTCATGATAATGGATTTTGGTTTTGGAACCTTGGGCTATTTGGAGGGGCCTGACTTGAGTGGTTTGTAGGCTGGAGCTTGCCTTGTTTGTGATTTGGAGGGTACCAGCGGTTGAGGATATGACCACAGTATGAGAGTAAGGCTTATTTGCAGAGGCCAACTGGGATTGGCTTCTAGTAACTATTTGGTTTGATGGTGCAGCAAAAGCAGCAGAGGCACCATAGCTGGATTTGGTTTTGACAATGGAATTTGAGGATGTGAACTCCTTAGGGGGAGCTATCCTGATAAGGTTGATTTGAAGAGTCTGTCTATGTAGGAATTCACGGGTAAGAAAGTCAGGGACAGAATTGGATTCTCCTTTAATATATTCTATTTGAAATTCAAAAACTGATAGCAAAGCTTGCAATCTGGCAAAGATTTGTTTTGATGCAAGATTTGAAACATCATTTTGTAAAACATATTTAGCTGCACTACAATCAACACGAACTAGAAATGGTTTATTTAATAATGTATTTTAAAATTTTTGTATGCAAAGAACAATCGATAAAATTTCTTTTTTGATGGTACTATAATTCTTCTGGGCAGAATTCCAGATACTAGAAGTAAATTGGACTAATTGTTCTTTATTATCATTTGGAAGTTTCTATTTGAGAATTCCTCCATACCCAATATCTGAGGCGTCGGTTTCGACTATCTTAAAAGCCTCAGGGTTAGCGATGAATAAACAGGGGATTTCTTTGACTAATTTTTTAATAGCTTGTACAGTTGAGGTTTGGGCCGTAGACCAGGGTGTTGGTTTCTTTTTAAGCCGAAGGTATAAGGGTTCGGCTATTTTGCTGATTTGGGGAAGAAAATCACGAACATAATTTAAACTTCCTAAAAATCTTTATAGTTGGGTTTTATCGAGAATTTGATCAGGGAATTTTTCACCAAAAGTAATGGCACGATCGATGGGGGTAAGAGTACCCTTTTCAATCAAATGTCCAAGGAATCTGACTTTGGTGAGAAAAAATTCCATTTTTCTTTTGGAAAGGACTAAATCATTTGATTTGATAATTTGGTAAAATATTCTTAAATGTTTAAAGTGTTGTTCAATTGAATTTGAAAAGACAAGAACATCATCAATATAGACAATAGTGAATTGTCTATAAGAATTGAAAATGTCATTCATAATCTTTTGAAATTCACTTGGAGCATTCTTTAGGCCGAATGGCATTACATTCCATTCATATAGGCTAAAGGGGGTTGTGAAGGCAGTTTTGTATCTGTCTTTCTCATGAATCTGGATTTGCCAAAAACCAGATTTCATATCAAATTTTGAAAAGATTTTTGCTTGGTAAATTCTTTGTAAGAGGTCATTTTGATTTGGAATTGGGTATCGGACCCATTGAAGAGCATCATTTAATGGTTTGTAATTGAAAACTAACCTGGGAGTTCTTCATTCTATTTCGGCGGCCTTATTAACGTAAAAGGTTGTACAACTCCAAGGAGAAGTATTAGGCCGAATGAGTTTTTTGGCCAGAAGGTCATTAATTTCTTCTTTGCATGTTTCAAGGAGAGTTTGGCTCATTTGGGTTGGTCGAGCTTTGGTTAGTATTTGAAGATCTGAAAATCCTGAAGCGTATGGAAGGGAAACCATATGCTGTTTACGATGCCAAAATGCATCAGGGAAGTCAGAACAAAGGTTGGACTCGAATTTGGATTTAATTTGATTAATCTGATGGATGGTTTTGGGATTTTTAAGTTGGTTAGAAATCCGTTGCTGAAGGAGTTTTGTTTTAAGAAAATTTATTTGTTTAATTTTGTTAAGGCTTTGGTTTGTAGAGTTTTGAGCCTGTAGAAAGGGGAATGCAATTTTTTGACCTCAGAATTTTGTTGTAATACCATCTTGTGTACTTTTGAAAGGTTTTATTTTTTCTAAGAATGGTTGGCCAAGGATTATGGATTGGTCAAGATC
Source organism: Macadamia integrifolia (assembly GCF_013358625.1). Lineage (NCBI taxonomy): Eukaryota > Viridiplantae > Streptophyta > Magnoliopsida > Proteales > Proteaceae > Macadamia > Macadamia integrifolia. The sequence continues at coordinate 30,375,070 of NC_056558.1, forward strand.
TTTTGCGAGGATGAAGGTTTGGGGTAGGTAGAGGCCTTGGTTGTAGACATGGGTATTTGAAAGTTTATATTAGACATTCAACCCAGATCCATTAGCCATGTTAAGGCATTGGGTAGTTCGTTCATAGAACTGGGTTGGAAATGCTCCTTCGTTGATACAGTTGGCATTAGCTCCTGAATCAACTAAGGCAATTGCAGAGAATTTGAATGAGGCATTAATTACTAAGGTTATGTGAATATACCAATTTTGACACGTAATGGTAGACACAAAACCAGGGGTAGTAGGGTTTGGTTCAGTGAGTTCTTGATTTACAAAAGGATTTGTTAATGGTTCACTGTTTGAAGTTGAAGCTTGTTGGTTTTGTTGCCGATTTAAGAAGGCTAATTGTTGTTTGATATGTTTTATCTCGTACTGCAAAGTTGCAGTGGTGGTTTCAAGAGATTTGATTCGACCAGAATGGTCAGGAATAAGAGGTTTTGATATTTTATTGAATTTTTGCATAATTTGGTGGAGATTATAAGGTTGAGGAGAATTTTGGGTAGAAACATTGTTTCTGAGGTGTTCGAGGCATGCATTCTTTTTTTCAGGTTCTGCCAAACTATCGATGTAATCGAAAATATTTGAATTTGGTGATGCACGGAGCATCCGGACAGACTTGGGAACATAGTCTTCGCAGCTAAGACCAATAATGCATGAATCACAAGCACATGCCTGAAAATTTTCATTATCAGATGAGCTGGAAGAAGAATGTTCAGAAGCTTGGATTTGATTAAGTTTGTAATTTTCATCTTCAGAAGAGGATGAAGAGGTTTCTTGAAATAAGGCAAGAATTTGGGTTTTGTCTTGTTCGGAGATTTGTAGGGAATTAATTTTATTTGAGACTCTACAGAATTTGGCAATATAGCCAGGTTTGCCACATCGGAAACATCCTTGAGAGGATTTGTCAGTTTTTGAATCTTTAAAATTTTTAGGTGCCTTGAAAGGCTTTCTGTATTTGTTATACTTTGGTTTTGGAGGAGTTTTATAATAAAACTCAGGGGTTGTGAATGGTCTGTGAGACACATACTTCTTGGACTTGAGAAAATTTTTATAATATTTGCGAGAAGACTTGTGTTTATGTTTCGTTGGAGGTCTAAGGGGAGGAAAACCAAACTGTTCACAGAATCCTCCTAATTCCTGTTTGTAAAATTTGTTTTCCTTATGGATTTGTTTCTTTAATCTAATATCAGTACAAAGGGCGATGCCCTCTTCATGGATTAGACTAATGATTTGGCCATAGGACATTTGATCATAAGGAATGATCCCATCATTTTCTTTCCTAAGGTGTTGTTTGATTTTTTCAGAAAACAAAGTTGGTAATCCTGTAAGGAATTTTTCTTTCCAACAGGGAAGGTTTGCGTCAAGTCTGGTTAAGACTTTGGTTAAGAAGGTGTCTTTGTACCATTTGAAATCATGTAACTTCTTACATCGAAGATTTGACAATTGTTCGGCTGTTATATCTTTGAGACGAGAAGGGTTTCTTAAAAAATAATTAGCAATGCTGAAAATAAGGGTATCTACAGCATCCTCAATAGGAATACCTTCACTATCAAGAAGGGGGGGTTCCTTCGGGCGTTAGCCATTAAAATTTCAGTTTTTTGGACATCGGTCAGGACATAATCCCACCAACCTTTGAGTTGGCCAGTAAAGCCAGAAACAAGTAAGGTAGCCACAACACTATCATGTGTATTTTTGATACGATGTGCGTTGCTAACCATGGTCATTTCTTGAAGTTTGTTCATGAGATTATGTTCAGATAGACCATCTATGTTCCACTCATAGATGATACCACTTTGGTATGAAGCCTGAGGAGCAGTTCCTCTAGCTTCAATTTGGAGGTCAGGGAAGATCGGATGTTGGGTTGAACTTTGACCAATTTGGTTAATTTGGGAAAATTCTTCTTCTTCAGAACTCGAGGAAGAGTCCGAAGAACATCCTATAATGGTGCGAACACCTCTGTTGTTTGATTCAGCCGAAGGTTCAGCTGAGGGTTGGTTTTGGACTGGTGTTTGTGGGTCATCTGTTTCTAAATGTGATCCAACAACATTCAGAATAGTAAGACGTTGATTGATTTGGTCTAAGGCAAATGATTTGTTAAGAGCGAGTTGTTGTTTTTGGGGAATATTATAAGGTTTGAATAAAGGAACAGAAGTTGGAACCGGAGCCGGTGTCATTGACGAAGAGGCTATTGGTCTAGGTTGGACTAAGTTCTCAACCTTGGATAGTTGATTCCCTATGGTTTGGAGACTTAAGTTTGTGAAGTTTAATTGTTCAATTTGTCTTCTGTTTGGGTCATCTTTAGCAGCAACTTTGAACGGGGCGGCAGTTAATTCATTATTTTTGTAGTTATGTTTGACACTTTCCACCGGAGGGTGGATAGCAGTGGTGATTGGACCTGCACATAGGGTCCAAGATTTGTGGGACGCTGTTTGGGTACATACCTGATTATGCTAGGGAGGGTGGATATGACTATCCTGGGCACAAATATCAAAATATGTAAAAAAGAAAACACTTGTTTTAAGATTCGTCATAAAATCATACAAGTTTGTTCGGACTTGTGCTTATTGTTCAAGGTTGAAAGTTTGTAAGAACCAATCACGTTTTTGTTTGTTTTTGGGTGACTCAAAATCAGCTCTGAGTAGAGGTTTATCAATTTGGTGATTTGTGGTAGTTTGGATCATGTAAACTTCGGGATTCTTAGGATCACGAGGAGGCGGAGCAGCAACCTCGGAATGTGTGGGTGATTGTTGATCAGGAACCTCAGATGAGGTAGACTCAGGGAATGAAGTTTTGTAAGTTCCTTGGGCAATGTTTTGATTGGTTTGTACCCCAGCAAGGTTAGGGACAGGTGGGGTCCTAGTTTGGGAAAAACATTTGCTTATGTCAGAAGAAGTCGATGCATCAGAACATGATCTTCTGGAACTACTTTGGTAAGCAGGCGAGGGTATTTGTCGGTTAAACCGAATGGAAACTAGTCCGTCGGGATCCTGGGAGATAGAACTTATGCTAGTGTTAGAGATTTGAGAGGGAATCACAGTCGTTTGCAGCTGCCATTCCTCAGGGAAAGTGATATCTTTCCACTGACAAAGTTTTGGGTAGACTATTTGACCCTGAATATAATCAGTTTCAAGGTAAAGGGTTTGTCCCTTAGGCGAGGTCCTACGGGCACGGGGTTGAACTAACTTCATGGCTTTATATTTGATGCGGTGTATGATGGAAATTGGGATGGTTCCATGCATTAATTTGTATCCATGGGTTTTGAGGTTGAGTTTGAGTGAATGTAAAATGTTTGGGTCCTCAAGGGCTATGGACATATTTGGGTAAACATTGAAATGGACGGGTCCATAACAAAGGCTAGTCTCAATGGCTCCCAGAAGGGAATCATTGAATTCAAGAAAACGTTGGTCTCGAAGGGCTAACAACATAGATGTGTTAAAACCTTCTCGGTGGAGTGGTTTGATGGTCACTTGGACTAAACCAATATGAACATAATTAAATTTGTGATCTTTGTATAATTCTTGTAAGGTATTTGGATCAAAAAATTGGATTTCTTGTGTTTGAGGGGTGAAGTTGATAGTTTGTTTTATGGTTTTGACAGTCTCGGGGCCAAACCAGTCTCGATCTAGATGTCATTTCTTGAGATTTTTGGCATATTCCAGCTTTGGAGTTGTCGGTCTATTCTTGTGATTTGTTCATCGTAATTGAGCACATTAGAACTTGTGCTCGCCTCACTTGCCGATTTCATCGACATGGAGCGGGGTAGACGATTCATAATTTGAGATATCTTATACTAGGGGTAACCACCTAGATCTAAGTTTTAAGATGGCATTTCCAATATAACTTGGGCACAAACGTGGTCTTATACTCTTCTGCCACTCCTCCCAAGAATCCAAAGGCATATACCGCGTCAAAAAACTTAAGAAATAAAAGGATTACACAAAAGTAAAAAAAAAATCTGCAAAAAAGTAAACCGAATCCACCACATGCAAAATTATCACTCCAAAATTATCAATAGATATAGAAGTGAATAATCTTCACTCCAAAATTATCACCAAAATAAGATTGACACCATTTCTTTTTTGTTTTATTTGAGATCAGTCCTGTCTCTTTCTATTTGTCCTTTTTGTTTCTGGGATCATTTAATCTCAATAACAATCTGTTTTACCTCATTTATAAGATCACCTGTGATTCAATTTCTCTTTATCTGGATTGAAGAACTCACCTTCAACAATCCAAGGTTGAGATTACTTCAAATATGGATTCATCTTCATTCAACACAATTGCTGTCATTGGTATAGCCGAAGAACCTGTTGTGACACCCAAGAATAAGACGATTGTATCGAACCTGCCTGAAAGATAGGTGAGGTGTTCCCACCAAGAATACAACAAATACTAAGGAGTTTGAGAGATTGGTGAGGATATGTAAAATTTTAGTCCCACATCACCTAAGGGGAGTTTGCTAGACTAGTTGATAATCTATAGCCGCCTCCCATAGTATTATCCCTTAGCTTTTGCTTCCTAATTTGTCCTCAAACAACAAATAGTATTTCCTTGGTGTCCCATCTTCTTTACATGCCTAACAACCCCTTTTTAATTTATTACAAAATTGCCACTAGGCCTTAGATTTGAGCTTTTGCTTGATTGAATGGTTCCATAAGCGATCTTATTCTGATTTTGAAACCCTCATCCACATCACATAGACATGTCTTGATTTTTGAAACCAGAAAGTTTCCCCAGCCTTGAGCATCCATTCCAAGTCAATAGAGAGAGTTGACAACTCATTCAAGTTTTCAAGTTTTTTCTCGAAAGGGGAGAATTTTCAAGTATCTGGATATGAATTATCACCTCAATCACTGGGGCTGGGAGAAAGCTAAAAACATCTTTGTTTGCAATATTGAGAGAGTGTATAAGACCTTTTGGTATGATAAAGAGAATCCTACGTACTGTCAAATAAGTCCCAATTCGCTTTACAAAATTGGAGGAATCCTAGATGCTCAAGCCAGTCGGCTTGGAAGTGAGGCAACTTTATGGAAGAGGAGAAAGGTGGAATAGAGGTGGAGAGACAAAGGTTTACAGTCAAAACCAATCGCCTGGAAAGTATTGAGTGAAACATTTTCCCACGTTGGGGTTTTCATATCCCTGACATTCCAACTCATAATGTTCGAGGAGTTATCGAAGGACTTTCCCAGGAAAAACAATTAGGGTTCATATGCAGTACTACTTAGACTGATTGCGAAGAGATGGTACCTCTACTAAAGCGAGGAGAAGAAAATTAGCCTTGGGTACTCTTTCCCTTTTTGTTAGATGTTAGGGATTTTATTTGAGAATGCTGTTTCAAGATAATTAAAAAGAATGCGGACTTAAGTAGAAGTAAAGGGGCACCCTTGGTCCAATGATAGGGTACGAATTTTCTGACTTGATGGTCAAGCGATCGAAACAATCTCTCGACATACTTGGAATAAGGCTGTATAGTTCTCGGTCTCCTAGATTACATGTGGGAGCCTTGTACATCAGATACACCCTTTTCAAGGACTTAGTAGAAGTAGCTCACCATCTGGCCAAGAGACTAGAAAGAACAAAATTCCAGGATTTATACATGATGAACTTCCTAATAATCACCCTAACAGATGAAATCTAAAGCGACAATCCAACAAGAATTGCAAGCAAACAGACTAGAACAATAAGAAGAAAACATCAAAAGAGTTATTGAGCATAGTGAAATGGTGAGATATATATTACTAGACAATGGGAAAGATGGGAATCCCTTCTTGTAATTGACAAGCCATTATCAGAGTTCCTCGCAATCACTTTGATCATTTCACACATTGATCGTGTGAAATTTTGAATGACAATGTTTTTTGGTCAAGGAGGTACCTTATGTCTATCTCTCTTCCTTATGTCTATCTCTCTTCTCTACCCTATGTAATGACCTCCTTGCCACCCTTTAATTATACCAATAGAAGAATTCTGAATGGGGGTTTCCTCCCAATGTAGCATATGTTCTAAGACAGAAAAAACTTTCATTATGAGACAATAGTTATACAAGATTACCCTTCCTATAAGCAATTCTTGACTTTTTATTTTTTTTAATTTTTTATAAGACATTTCTTGACTAATTAAAATACCTAACTAGTGTGCTTCAGAATTGTAGATAGAGATGTCTTTGACCAAACCAAAGAAAATTCAACCTTTCACACTTACTAGAAGGTTTTACACATTTAAAAACAAAGGAGACAGATCTAAGTGGTTTTCCAACTTAACTTATCAGTGGAAAACGAAGATGGAAGGAAGCTTCGCCGGAGAAAAGAGATTTTCCTTCATAATCACATCAGTGGCTGGCAACTGTAGGCGAAAATGACATTATTCTAGAAACACCCACCCGTGTTGAACTCATTCATGATCCACCAGATATAATTGAAAATGAATCCTTAAAA
>NC_056558.1:30381562-30387973 GCF_013358625.1 Macadamia integrifolia
AAAAAAAAAAAAACCCCAAAAAGAATTCTTCTATTCCACTTCATAATCCTCTACTGCAACCATCATCAACCTATAATCAAACCCTGTTCAAGGAGAAGAATTGAAATACCCATCTTAATTTCAACAGATCTTATAGCAAAGAAGAACAAAAAATGAAACTTACTGTTGGAATTCTATGTTGATCTTGGAAGCAGTAGAATTAGCTATGGAAGCAAAAGCTGTGGCAGAGAGAACGATGGTGGTGCCTGAACTAGAGGCCTGGCTGACCGCAGAACTCGCATTCTCTACGATCTTAATCTGAATAGTTACCCCATCCACGCAGGTTCCTTTCTCTGAAGCACTCAAGCAACTCACCAAGTATTGTCTCCCACAGGATGCTCCGTTATCCCAAATCCCTTCCCCTGCTGCCCCAAACAGATTGTTGTCTGGGAATTGACTCGAATCGTCACCGTAACAAGCCGTTGCTGTTATAATATATATAATCATATCAAACCCATATGAAACAGAAAAGAAATTAATTAAATTTATGGTGGGAGTGGGACTTACGTAGATAAGGGGGATCGTATTGGGAAGCAGTGCCCACATCGCCATGAGAGAAATGGAGGAGCTGTGTGAGGGAGAAGAAGAGTAGTAGGAGTTTCCATTGAATTGGAAGGGATAGATGAGGATTACACATCCTGTGAAGTTGCAAAAATAAAGATTATTAGATGGAGGATGACCAGGTCGCCTTACCCTTTATCTTTTCGCTCCTGTATGAAAGAAGGAATATGATCATTATAAATCCAAAGTCAATGGTGGACATATGGGAGGTTTCAAAGAAGATTTTTTTTTTTTTTGGATACGGACGGTAGTATAGACTTTTTTTCTTATATTTCCATACATTCATACTTTTATCTTTTCTTTTCCCCTGCTCTTTTAAAATACCCAAATCACCCCTCATTTTCACATGATTTATTAGATCAATTTGCATAACATCTCTTGATCCCATCTGAAGCATATAAAGAGAACCGATGACTCGTAACATTATCATCAGTAATCACATTCTAAAGATTTCTAAATATCCTCTTGTGTTCTTGCAATTTTATTCGCTTTAAGTTGATGCAGAATTGTAAGTAATTACTTGAAAAAGTGTTGGAAATGTGTTTGAATCACCTTGACAACACCTTTGGGGCCACTCACAATGGGATTAATTTGCCTTTGCCTTTTCGGATAATCTCGCTAATGATCTGGTCTAGTGATTGCGGCTGGACCATATCAAGAGAACTTTGTTTATCTGAGAAAAATAATCTTTTATAGTTTTATGGATTATATATAAGAAGGTACCAGTGAGGCAATGACTCGGTTTCGATGATGGTCCTTTTGTATTTCATAGATGCCCGAATAAGATACCTGAAAGCATACCCAGTTGAGAGAAAGAGTAGGGTAGCTTTAGTAGAACCTGGGCTACTTGTAAGGATCATATTGCACGTTTAGGCCCTCTTTGGTATAATTTTTCTTTTCGATTTTTACCTATTTAACAAAAATCATTAACGAAAACCATTTTTTATTAAAACATAAAAATGGTTTGGTAACTACTTGAAAAAAATGGTTTTTTGCGAGAAATGGTTTGGTATAGCTATATGTAAAATGGTTTATTGAAAAAATGGGTGAAGAGATATTCTCTTAAACATCTTCCTTATAACTCTCTTTCTCTACTTTGTATTGAAGAAGATGGGGGCAAGGGGCTTGAATTTCTAATTACAAAGCAAATGCTTACTTTACCCTCTATATTAAGACTTTAAGCACGTGCTCATTAAATTTCAATGCAAAATAACTGAAAATCAATTTTGGCCAAAACACATAAATGATTCTTGAGCTCTTTTTGCTTTATGTGTTCTATTTTTTTTATTTTTTAAAATAAAAACAGGCTCCATAAATGATATCAAATGCAACCAAAACTGTTCTTGTGAACAAAAATAAAAAAGAAAAATGATACCAAAGAGTAGGGGTGTCAATTTGTGGCCCGAACCGGGTAAACCGACCGGGACCGACCGTTTAAAGACCGGCCCGGCCCGGCCCGGACCGTTTATTAAACGTGTCGGGCTTGAGCCCGGCCCGTTTATAAATGGTCGGTCTCGGTTTTGCTACTTGAACCGTTGGGCGCCCGACCGAGACCGACCGAATAACGCCCGACCGAGACCGGCCTATTGTGCACCGACTTGGCCCGACCCTTTAATGATTGTAGAATACCTATTTTACCCCCCAAATTAAAGAATAAAAACTAAAAAGTAAAGACATGTTCACATTTTAAATAATGGTTATATTTTGTATCATTTATTGATTTATTGTCATTTTTTTGGGCTTGCATAAGTGGGCCGGAATATAATAGCACATTTTAAAGAGGGCCCGTTTAAAAACCGGTTAAAGCCCGTTTAACATTAAACATGTCCGTAGCCCGGTTAAGGCCCGACTAAAGCCCGATTAAGGTGGCCCGATTATAACCCGAGACCGACCGACCGAATATAAAGTGTACCATGCCCTCAATAACTAAGCCCGATTAGTTAAATGGGCGGACACGGTGTAGCCTTTGAAAGTCTTCAAGCCCGATTAAGCCCGACCGAAACCGAACCGGCCCGACCGGTTGACACCCCTACCAAAGAGGGTCTTAATAATTTAGATATAATTTATTCATCCATTATAAAACAATTTTGGTTGGGCGAGGAGAGGTGAGGGGAGGATGGGGTTGCAGAGCAGGCTGAGGGGTTGGGGAATGAGGGAGGAAAGGGGCTGTAGCAGGGTTGTCTTTCGTGTGAAGAAGAATATAAAGAAGGATGAGGAGGAGGAAGAGAGAGAAAATGATAAGAAACTAATAAAAATTAACAAAAAATAATAAAGAAATGCAAAAAGAGGATCAACCAATTAACTATGGAAAAGGATTGGTGATTTAGGAATTTTAAAAGAACGAGGGAGAATGAGACGTAAAAGTTTGAATATAGAGAAATATCAGGAAAAAAAAGTTTAAAGTAGGGGAGGGAATATCAGTATATATAGGGAAGTTGTTCATGTGCAACTTTTAATAATTTATCTTGTGTTGCGGGTGAAACAAATCTAAAGATTCTTTTTCATTTTGTTTTGATTACACTTGTAACCTTAGAATCAAGCTTTTGCATTGTAGTGTGATGTGTATGCGCTCTCTTAGGCTATGTTTGGTAGCTAAGAGAAAAAAAGAAAAGAAAAAGAATCTAAAAAAGAAAAGAAAAGAGAAGAGAAGAAAAGAAATGAAAAGGTGAGAAAATAAAAAGGATATGTATGTTTGGTTACCAAGAGAAGAAAAGAAAAAAATTCAAAAAAATTTGAATTTTAAGAGAGAGAGACACATAGGAAGTCATTGTGTAATCATTCATTTTTTGCCTTATTATGTTCTCAAATTTTCTCATGTTTTCTTGTGTTTTTTGTAACATTTTTTTTTTTTTGAGAGGAAAAAAAAACTTCACAATTCCCAAGAAGAATTTGGGATTTAAAAAGTAGAATTTTCTCTTAGATGAAGACATGCCAAGTGCAAAGAAAAATTATTCACCTAAGAAAAAAATACAAAAAATTGTACTTTTTCTTTTCTTCTCTTGGTTACCAAACACAACCTTAGGCAAGTTTGCAAGTAGCAAGATAGAGCGACAATCCCAACTTGGGCACAGAGGAGTAGATTGCAACTAGGGAAGAGGTTGGGGCAGGGTTGCAGGGGAGGGGGATGGAGTACGGGTGGTGGCGGGTAGGACAGGAGAGAGGTCACCAACTTATAGTAAATATAGGTTAGTATAAGGGAGTGATAGTAATTGCCCCATTATTAAAGTAACTGATACTTATTCCTTAATATCTTTCTTTTCTTTGCCAGTACAATATTTCTTAAGATCTGCTAAGTGCCAATCTTACCTTCTTTTCTTTATTTTATTTTATTTTTAGGGTTATAATTTCCTAAAGGGCAGTATAAGAAGGAATCTGAACGCTACACCAATGAGGATTGGAAAATGGCATGATTTATATGAGGTTTACATGTGGTTCACGTGATCAGAATAGGAAAGGCATTGTTAGTATAGAGACCCTACTGTTTATTATGTGAAAAAGGTATAAAGGAATCTTTACAAAGGCAATCTAGAAATCTTTTCCCCTTAATTTTATTTGACATAAAAACCCTTCTTTACCTGACCAATTCTTCATAAAAAACCTCAATTGTTCCATTTGAACCGATAGATCAAAGAGTATGGTACTAATGTATTGAAACCATGCATGTTTCAACTTTCATGATTTATAGAAGAAATTAAAAGAACGATTAATGGTTTCAATATCAACACTAGGATAGTGATAAATAAGCCAACAATTTTTTTTTTCCTCAGAAAGTGAGATCTTCGATGTAATTTTTCTAGCTCTAGTCTAGTTGCATGTTGCAACTAAGGCTGTGTTTGGTAGCCAAGGGAAGAAAAGAAAAAAGAATCTAGAAGAGAGAAGAAAATAAAAGAAAAGTTTTTCTATTTTCTTGTGTTTTAGGTAAGAATTTTTTTTTTTTTGACAGGACAAGAAAACTTCATTATTCCTAAGGTGAGTTTTGAAATTCCAAAAAAAGAGTCCTCTCTAAGTTCAGGACATACCAAACATAATGAGAATTTCTTAAAATAAAAAAAAGTACAATTTTAGTAATTTTTTCTTCTCTTTTCTACCAAACACATTCTAAAAGGCAGTGAAGTCTTCAATATTTTTTTTATGGTTCCATACTTGCAAATAAAAGGCAGTGAGGTCTTTGATAAATCTTTTTGGCTCTAGAATACTTGCAACTAAAATGTAGCGATGTCTTTGATGTATTATTTTTACTCCAGTATACTTGCAACAAAAAGATAAGTGAATTTTTTTATAAACAGGGCTTGTATAATAAGAGAAAGAACCTTGCCTATTTGGCATTCTCTATGCCTAGATATAGGTTGGGGTGAAATGACCAAGCTGCCACTATGCAAAGGGTATTTTCACGCCCGACTATGTCTGGACATAGGGTAAGGGTGTCAACATTTACCAAGAATAAAAAATCATTACCGACATCATACTGAATTGTCATATCAAATAGAACTGAATAAATTTGATATTCATGGTATCAAAATGAGGTTCTTATACCAAGACATTATTCGGTACGATATCGGATATGATTTCAAGAACACATCATACCATATCGATACTGTAGTGAATACCGATACCAAATACCAAACCAAACAGATTCAATATGTTATCAGTATAAGGTTCTTGTACCGAATCACTATTTGGTATGTTATCAGTATGAGGTATATATGCAGTGTACCATACCAAATACTGATACCATACCGAATTGACACCCTTAATGCTTGGGGTGCGGAGAGGTAGATTTCCTTTCCCCTTCTATAATTTACTTCAAACTTTTACCACATTTGGCAAAGAAAAAGATAAGCACCCGCACCATAGACAACACTTCATAGCTTTCTTTTGTTCCCTTTCCATTTAATAGAATAAGGTTTTTATGCCAAGATAAACAGATGAGCCTATCCCTCTCCCATTTGGTAATTATATTTTTCATTCCAAATAAAGGAGATTTGAATGTAAAATAAAGTAAAATTTTAATAACCAAATTTGAAATCTTTTTGAATTGATTACATAATCATGTTAGATTATGTGGCCTAGTCACATGGCTCCTACTGTAGATATAGGGGGCACAAATGACCATATTGACCCCATGATGTCTGGCTGCACATCTCGTTGACCCCCAAATGCAGAAGTGTCATGATCAGGTAGCGATCTTTTCTGCTAAATAAAATTTGGAAGAAAGAATCTTGTCTGTCTTGCGTTCCTACGGCCGCACACCACATCTGTTTTCAAAGGGCTATAAAAAGACACCCCTACCCACCCCCATGAAAATAGTGGCTGAGTGTGAATATAGGGAAAACTTGATGGACATGTTGTTGTATTAATAAAATAGGGAGAGGGATAGGTGTGTCGCCGATATCAAGTATGCTAGCGGATAGAACCAATAGGATCACATGATGGAGTATCATTCAGAGAGGATATGACGGTCATTTCAGAAAAATGAAAGATAAAGATAGACACAATGGATACCAGCATATTTGATATCGGTGGCATACCCAACTTTTTCCCAAATAAAACTTTCTCTTTATTTCCTTCAACCAAATGGAGCTTTTATCTTTCTTTGAAGGATTGATATGCGATTCCATTGCATTGCCAAAAAAAAGATATGCAATTCTATTGCATTACGAGAAAAAAAGATATGCGATTCTATTGTTTCATCTCACTTGACAAGACCTTTATTTAAGATAGCAATCAGAATACAAAGCAAAACCAAACCCTCCCCCGCCCCCACAACCCCCAAAATTTTTTTTTTCTTCTATTATTAAATATTTTTATTAA
>NC_056558.1:30387993-30390286 GCF_013358625.1 Macadamia integrifolia
AAAAAAAAAAAAAAAAGAAAAAGAAAAAGGAATTGTTTAATTCTTCATATCTTCAATCCTCAAACCACCATCAACCTATCTTCAAACCCTGCTCAAGGAGAAGAAATACCAATGTTTCATCAGATCTTATAAGCTTAACTAGTTTCATAAATGAACAAAACAAAGAAGAAAAAAAAGAAGAAGAAATGAAGCATACTGTTGATATTCTATGTTGATCCTGGAAGCAGAAGGATTGGCAATGCTAGCAAAGGCTGTGGGTGAGAGGACGATGGTGGTGCGAGGACTGGAGCCCTTGCTCACAGCAGTAGCCGCCCTATCTACGATCTTAATCTTAATAGACCCTCCCTTGCAAGTTCCCTTCTTGGCAGCACTCAAGCAACTCACCAAGTACTCTCTCCCACACGATGCTTCGTTGTCCCAAATCCCTTCTCCTGCTGCCCCAAACATATTGTTATCCGGGAGCTGACTCGAATCGTCACCGTAACATGCCGTTGCTGTATAATATATATCATCATCATTAGAAAAAAGAACAATTCAATGCATGAGACTCCCGCTATTACAAGACCTGAAAGGGGCAAATTTATGTACCACTTGACCATTGCGTCAGTCTCACCCACTATATATATGATCATCATATCAAACCTAAACCCAAAAAAATTAAATTAAGTTTATGGTGGTAGTGCACTTACGGAAAAAAGGGGGATCATAATAGGAAGCAGTTCCCACATCACCATGAGAGGAATGGAGGAGGTGTGTGAGAGAGAAGAGTAGGATGAGTTTCCACTGAATTGAAAGGGATTGCTGAGGCTTAAACATCCTTCCAAGTTGCAAAATAATTGAATCGATGAAATTGATTAGTAGATGGAGGTGATCCAGAGGTCGCCTTACTCTATTTATATTCTTCTCTTTTTCTACACATTTAGAAGGTTTGGCTCAGAGTTAAAGAAGGAAAATGTTAAATATGGAAGGTCTTGAAGAACACCGTAATCGTAGCTGTATTTTTCTGGATACAAACAGTTTCAAGTAACTGATAAACGCATTCCTAAAATTCTGCCAAGTGCCGACATTACCTTCCTTTCCAACGGGGATAGTAAAAGAAAGAGAAAAAATGGTGTCATTTATATGAGGTTTTTTTTTTTTGGTTGAAATCTATATAGGGTTCACATGGTACAAAAAACCTCAGAGGCAGTGTTATCAATTCGGCTGAATAATTCGTGAATTATTTGGTCGAACCGAATTTTTCTGAATTTTATCAAAAATTCTGACCGAATCCGAATTAAAAATTTAATTTGGTAAAATTCGCGATTTTTTCGAAATTGAATATAAAACGCGAATAATTCGGACCGAATCCGAATTAAACCGAATTATTCGGTCCACTTAAACATTATTATAAAAAAAAAATAAAAACAATAAAAAAAATTAAAAAAAAACCCCAATAAGCTTTTTTGACCGAATCCTTAAATTAATCAATCGAATTATTCCGAATAATTTTTCGCCCGAATAATTCTCGAATCCGAATTTACTAACTATGCTCAGAGGTGAGGATCCAATGACTGAGGTGTTTGCTGGGGTCCTCCCAACCGTTGGATCTTCATTGCCATTCACCGCTCACCGTAGAATATTTGAACCCATTCACATGTGATTCACATGGTTAGAATAGGAGAGAGATTGTTAGTGAGCGGCAAAGTATGAAGATTTGATTCCTCTCTCTCTCTCTCTCTGTGATTGGTCTCCAATGATGCAGAATTTTCTAAGAGAAAATGGCCTTGGATGTCTTTAGTATAGGATTGATTAAGAGCTGGTTTTTTATATTTTAGTAGTTTTTCTTCCTATAGCGCTTCTTGCTGGTTTCATCTCTTGTAGAAGGCAATCCCGAAGTTGGGGTTGAAACTCGTGAAAGAATTCATTGTTTTTGTTTCTCTGGTTCAGTGTCCAAGTTTCTTAGTTTAAGAAATTCTCATTATGTTTGGTATATCCTGAAGCAAGGGGGATTCTTTTTTTGGATTTCAAAATTCAACTTGAGAATGGTGAAGTTTTCTTGTGTTGATAAAAAAAAAAAAATGTCTTGCTAAAACACAAGAAAATAGAAAAAAAATTTTGTTTCTTCTATTGGTAACCAAATAGGTATAATTTTTAATTTTTTTTT
The DNA here is from genome assembly GCF_013358625.1 of Macadamia integrifolia. Lineage (NCBI taxonomy): Eukaryota > Viridiplantae > Streptophyta > Magnoliopsida > Proteales > Proteaceae > Macadamia > Macadamia integrifolia. The sequence continues at coordinate 30,390,140 of NC_056558.1, forward strand.
TCCATTTCAGTTCTATTATTTTTTTCTTTTCTAGATTATTTTTTCTTTCATTTCATTTCTTTTCTTCTTTTGGCTACCAAACACAACCATAGCGAAAAAAAGTGTTATCGTAGGTTCCACAATTTATTATGTAAAAAAAAAAAAAAA
>NC_056558.1:30390323-30390459 GCF_013358625.1 Macadamia integrifolia
CTCATTTGATAAAATAAAAATCCTTCTTTACCTAACATAAACACTAGGACAGTGATATACAAGCCCAGTGAGGTAGGTCTTAGATGTAATCTTTTTTTCTCTAGTGTTTGTTTGTTTGTTTGTTTTTTTTTTTTTT
>NC_056558.1:30390757-30400677 GCF_013358625.1 Macadamia integrifolia
TTTTTTTAATCAATATCAAAATACCCTCATAAAACCCCCCAACAACCAAGGATGCTGGATCACGTTCTGGTGCATCCTAGGCTGCCACATGGACTCCACTCCGTATCTCTTTCTCCGCAGCATAGGTTGTTGGATAGATTTGAGTCTAAGCGGCAACTAAAGAGGCATACGTGAATGTTTGCCTGATCATGTGCTTTTATCCCTCTTTTCTCTTTCAGTTTCTTTCTTCTCCAAATCGAAGAACAGTACCCCTGCCCTATGTATTTCCCTTTTTCGAGCTGCAAATCACTGGTGATGATCGACGAAGATTTATCTGCCCCTGACAATCATTGTTTGTATATCACTGACAACGAAATCTGCGACTCTCTCAAAGCATTAACCCAGACCAACCTGGCCCTTTAGGCACAATAGCCATTTAACTTAACCAAGTTAATATGGTGGATGTTACCATTTACTTAACCAAGTTAATATGGTGATTGTTGCAGAAGATAATGGAAAAATAAGAACAAACAATGCACATAGGTTTACAAGGTTCGATAAGATTGCCTACATCGTCCTCGGTCATAACGCTCGTCCTCACAGCTCTCAGTATTATTTGCATTACAGATAAAGAAACTCTTGCTACAAATATATAGTGAAAAACCCTAATCTGGAAAGTACAAAATTGCCTTTTAATAAAAAATTCGACTGAAGGGCTACGCCCCTTACATCCCCGCTATGCAGGGGGCCTCTTGCCCCCTTGCAACTCCCATGACCCACTAACCGATTAGTGAGACCGCCTTCCTGCCTATTGAGGAGCCTATACTAGTACTTTTTGAATTAAACAATGACAGAATACAAAACATTGTACACCAACAGACATTACCATTTACTGCAATCTCAGCAAAGAAGTCCTTCCACCTTGAACGCCTACATGGTTTGTAGATTGGTTGTTCAATTCATAACACCGCACAAAAATTGCCAAATTCTTTACATCTGTGGCTCAATTGGGTTGTGCACAATTCCTACTACGTCAAAGCTAGGTCTTTGTTATCAAGGTTGCTTCCCATCATATGCGTCTCTTTCCTTGCCTTCTGCTTGTAATTCTAATTTGTCCTTAAATGCCACCGGTGGTGTTGAATCGAATTCAGCACCTACAACGGTATAGCACACAAGTCTATGTACTGGCACTAAAAAATTGCAGACCGACGTATAACCATATATTTCATTGGAAAACTTACCTTTATTGGATGTTGATGCTCCTCAGGTGGCCGAAAGAAGAAGGCTTGATTGGTCATTTGGTCTCCACGGTAGAAGGGTTAGGGTAGTTTGGGTTGTCATGTGTTTTAAGTAAAAAGACAAGATAATCAATTCAGATTCACACTTAATAGAGATTGACAATAGGGTCCAGGTGTAATTGTCAATAATGTAGGGAGTGTTTTTATAATAGTAGCATACCTCAAGGGTGTGGAGCTATAAATTTTTCAAAACAAGAAAATGATGTGTAAGACTGCCTAAAGTATTTCCATGACAAGAAGTAGCATCACCCCGTCCCCTCAACTCCCTGCAATACGCTGGTAGGTCTTGACAGAGAGATCTATGATTTTCCATGATAATGAAACATAGTGTCCATTTTTACTTATCTACTAAACCAACCAATTGCCCATTTTTCTCTCAGAGGAAGAAAAGAACATAAGCAGGCTACAACCAGTTAGCTAGGAAAGGCCAACACCTTCAAATACAAATATTAGAAAAAGAACTTTGACGATGTAAAATCTATTACTTGGAATGTCTGAAACCTTTCCCACTAGACCTACCAAACCAATGCTATCCACAAATCAATAAAGAATTCAAGGAGCTGTGGTCAGTGACCATACTACCTAACTGGTCACCCTTATGAGTCTGGTATCATCCCAAACTATTGTTGAGAAAAAGTGGAAAACTATACCCAAGCTACCAAACTACTAACTACCCTATCTCTATATCAAGTTCAGCAACCACCTCGTTTAAAATGTGTTGGACTTGGACAGGGACACAAGGTACAGTACTCCAATCTCCATACAAGAACAGTCACTAGTGCCTCTCAAAAGGGAAATTCCAGCAAATATTTGCTTCGCTGAGGCTAAATAATGGTGCCATTTTTAGTTATTTCGAGATATAGATGGTCTACAACTTCAAAACATGATTCATCATAGAGCTCCAGAGGTCATCAGTACTGATGATCAACATGGTAAATCCAGGCCGCAGAATCTATATGGCCTAAGTCCCTACATGTCCACCAGGACCAGTAGAATAGTGTGCTGGATAAGAATAAAAAAGATAAAAATTCAATATTTGACATATAACTTGGAACATATACAGGAAAAACCATAGTGCATTGAGATGGATCAAGAGATTCTAAGGTTGCATCTTTTGTTGGATTTGTGTGTGCGCGTGTGTGTATTAATTTATGTTAATATTTTATGTGCAATGGTCGTCCTAGATATAAAGGAACATAATTTTACATTTTGTTCTTACGGTTGTCAAACTGTGTATTCACGCAATGTGATTATAAAACATAAGTGTGAATATTCATATGGTATGAATGTTTTTTGGGTGAATAAACTTCATTTTGTAAACCAAAGGACTAGAACCCAAGACCTCGCCAAAGCAAAGCAACTATACGACCATTGTGCCACCAAGCCTATTAATCATATGGTATGTATGTTGTACTTGATCATTTGAGATTCTAGTATTAAATACTATCAGTTGTTTTTGAAGAAAAAATCTTCACCCCCTCTCCAGATATGTATGGTGCTAAGGTAAGTAGGTTGCGTGCCCATCCCTCTCTCATTTGGTAATTATATTTTACATTTCAAATCAATAGAATTTGATTGCAAAATAAAATAAATTTAATAACCAATATTTGAAATATTTCTTTGTACCACCTCTGTAACTAACCCAAATTTCATGTGACACCAAATTATTTAAAAAAATATCAACCGTACTCGATGTCTATAATGGTGTTTTAACTTAAAACTTAGGGGAAAAAAAAAAAACCATCTTAACCCTTTTATGTCCCTCCATATAAACGAAATTATTTTGCTTGAAACCCCAAGCTTACTGTTGAAGACATGCAAGTGAACCCTAGAAGGCCTGCAATCACTCTCAACGGCTATCTGAGCAGCCCACCATATAGAATATGAAGGTCTGAGCAGCAATGTTTCCATTTCCAAATTTCGGTATCTCTTCAGCTATATCTTCAACCTGGTGCTTAATGCACAGCAAGAATACTTGTAAGCACCATTTAATGAGTGAGGTGTCTAACTACCAGACTTGAAAGAGAGGTTTTTCTAATGAATGAGGTTAAAAATCTTTTCTATCTGGCAATGCTTGCTCAATAGACGATAGTAGATATATATAATCCTCCAAGTCGAGTCGATCCATTGGGCTTATCGGCCCAACCCCTCTGCTAACATCATAGATCTAAAAAAAATAAAAATAAAAAATCTCATTTAGATCGTTACCAAAATATATCGAAGTGGGTCAATCTTCAAAATAAGTTAAGAATTCGAGATAATCATAACATCTCTCATGAGTGTCATAAGCCTCTTTTATATTTTTTTAGCGAATAATATCATAGACTCCAACGTATTTCTCCAACTTCTTGTGTGTTATTTATACAGTATAATTCTATCAAAAAAAAGTTGAAAATTTTATATGTAAGAACCTAAGTGATTCCATGTCCATGAGCGTTAAGAAGCAGACTACCACCCACCACCTCCTCAACCAACTCCCAACCATCCCCCCCCCCCCCCCCCCTGCGGGGGCCCCTCTTTAATGCAATTTTGGGTGGAAGTCAGCAAGAGGGTTGGATTGGCTTTTCCTCCAACTTTTGCAACTTCACTTCACTCCGGTCAAACATAGCCTATGAAAATATGAAGCACATTAGAAAATCAAACCAATTAATTAGTTTGTGCTATCGAATGATCCCTGTACTGGTAGCTCATGAAAGAGACTTGTAACTTTTTGGGTGATAGAACGCTTACCTACTTGGGCAGTGTTTTTGACCAATGAGGAGTATGTACAAGCATCTTCAAGATGGGATAACATAGTTTTTTCGCACCATGGTATTTGTACATAGGTTCACACTATTGAATTGAATAGTATTCTTTCTTCCTTTTTCCATGACAATGAAACTTAGTATTCATCTTTATTTATTTAATTATTTAAAATTTTATTTTAGAGAGGGATTGAGATAAGACTATCTTTGCTAGTAGATCTCATTAATGAGAAGTCAAAAGTTGAAGTGGTTTCATCTACTGAACCAACCAGTTTCCCATTTTCTCTTAAAGGGAAAGAAAAGATAAGATAAGATAGGGTCCACACTTTTCAATCTAATTCCGAGTTTTGACTTTTTTTTTTTAATAGAAATTAGAGTTTTACTTGACAATGTGAACTTTATTGATTTGAATGTCCGTCACCTTTCCACTAGACCAAACAATCCAATGCTATCCACAACTCCTAGATCAATATAGAATATAATGAGGGTCAACCTAATGAGTCCACTATTATACCAAAATTTGGTTGAGAATACGTGCAAACCTACCTAAGCTACCAAACTACAATATCTTAATATTTTAACTTATCACCCTGTTTAAGATGTATTTGGTTTATTTCATAAAGAAAGTGTTTGGTTGACAACTTCAAATTAAACATGATCCATCACAGAGCTCCAGAGTTCATCTGTGCTGATCAGCTCCTGGCCTGAGAATCCCTCTGGCCTTTGTTCCCTCTGGTCATCCCACCCTCCATAGGGAGGTTGGACCATGAGTTAGAGGTGTTACACCCCCTCCCCCATTGACTGTGGGATGATCCCTGCAAGGGATGTCCCCTGATGGAGTTGATCCAAACCTAGCTTAGAACAGAAGGAATCTAATAAAGGAGAGGCCATAGTTTATTGAGATTAAGGATGTGAATTTGTAACTAAAATCGTTTATCAAAATCGAATCGATCCGTTTACACTGAAACCGTAAAACCGTTTAATAAATGATGCGGTTATGGTTTTAAGTTTCAGGCCGATTAGCTAAACGAGTCGGGTCGATTTTAACCACGGAACCCATTGGTTTCAAACCAAATTGAATCCGTTTAAACCGAACAGTTTAAAACCGTTTAAACCGATCCGATTAATCCGTATAACGATTAAATAAAGAAGGGGCAGTAATCCGTATAACAAGTAACAATTAAATTAAGTGCCCATCCTTCTTTGGTATGATTTATTGCAATTCAGTTCAAGTTTAGGATTTAGATCATGAACTTGTAATCTATATATGTTACTATGTTATTATGTTATCATAAATGAGGTGTTTTAGCTGAACCACCAGTCATTTTAATGTTTTATGCTGTAGAAGGCTGGATTTGGATGTTGTATGATTTTAGTTCTAAATGTTTGAGAATGACCATGCAAAGCAATAGCACTAGATTATCAAATTAAGACATACTATCGTTAATATAGAATCTCTTATTTGTGGTTGCCAATTATTTTTTGATAAGCTTATGATCTTCAGTTTAGAGATGGTTGCAAGTTATAACAAATCTATTGTGAACCATTTTACAAACCGTATAGAATAAATCGAAATCAAAACCGTTTAAAATCGTGAAACTAACACCGTTTAGAAACTGCGGAAATTGAAACCGTTTACTAAATGGTCACGGTTTCAGAAAGTTGAGCCGTTTAGTAAATGGTGCAGTTATGGTTTTAGTCAAATAAATATAAATCAAATCGATTCACACCATTTAAACCGAAATCAAACCAATTAACACTCTTAATTGAGATGGATAATAAGATATGACCTTTGACCAATTCAGAGGTTGCATCTTTATCCAAAGGATCAATGTCTGGCCCACCACGTGGTGGTGGCTATAATGACAATTGCCTAGCATAGTACCTGTGCCACCTTAAGTCCACTCTCACCAGTGGATTCCGAGTTCAAATGTCTATCATCCATATGCATGATGTTTTCACTTTTGTGTGAAGGCATAGGAAAGAATCTGTACACAATTGTTGTATGGATCTTTTCCCCTTATTTAAGGGAAAGTGTTTTCTATTAGGGAACATGGCCTCACGCGTGTGTGGAGACCAATGAGAGCATGCAAAGAAGCATCAATAGAGGAGTCATTTTGTAATTTTTTTTTTTTAATATATATCATATCGATACAAAGGCCCAACTCAACTCATTTTGAACAAAAGGAGACTTAAGGAAAAAGTATATATATAAAATAAACCATGCCTTCTTTTTATCACAAATATTAAAATTTTAACAGATTGGAAATAGGATCCATAAAAATGTAATGCAACCTTGGGTAACGGAACCTTAAATTTTGTGGGTGCAAACAGTGACAAATAACTCAAATTGAGTGAGTAGTGACGGTTTTGTAAATATTCAGAACAATTAGGGACACTTTTGAGAAGCAAACAGAACTTAGGACTGAATTGTAAATAAGTTTAATGACAAAGCACTAAGCTGGAAATAAATCCAGAAAAGGAAGAAGGGTTGTTGTGAAATAAACCTCAGTAGGGTCAAAATATAAACGAAACCAGAAAAAAGAATTTTAAACAAGGGATAACCAAGAAGTCTAGTCCTAGCTGTAAATAATAAGAAATTAATTGCATCTTCTTTAAACGATGAAGGCAGAAGAACCAGAGTTGTTTCCTTAGAGAGAACTCTCTCCTATGAACCCCAATCAACTTAGGAATTCAGGCAAAGAATCCCTGCTACAACCCTCTTAAATCCAACCAATGGACACCCAAAACCCTGATTGGGCAACCGAAGTATTCTAGGGTTATGTTATCATTGTTGATAATAATGCCTGTCATATTGGTGATGTGATAGTGAACTTTGATGATTTGGAAGAGTTGGAATAGTCAAACACTCAACTACACAATGTCTAAAATGGTTTGATCAATTGGCAGGATTGTGGAATACATTTTGATAGTGTATTAGGTCTTTGCACAAAATTTGGTAAAGGTCTGGAGCAAGAAGGTACATACTATGTGATATAGCCAAACTGACCTCTCGGTGGAGGCAATGACACGTGTCGCATCTGAGACACGTGTCCTCCGCCAGACGAAGGTTCCAAGAAACCACTCACGCTCAAGCACGCTCAATCACCGAGGCACGCTCGTAAAATCACGCGGGATCACGTCGTCTGCATGAGGGGAATATTCCCCCCAGAAGGATGGACGTATTCGAGTGGAACTCTAAGAGGGAAGAAGGGGGAAAACCCTAAACCCTAAGAGCAATATAAGAAGGCACGGAAGAAAGGGAGAGGTAAGCTCTGATACCCTCACCATTACTCCCTTATTGAACTGTGCGGCCGACCCTGACTTGAGCGTCGGAGGACTAACCCCGGATAAAGCTCTGGGCCTCTGTCGTCTGTGTTTGTGTAGGTTCGACTAGCGGGATTTTTTGGCAGCATCAGATTGGCGCCGTCTGTGGGAACGACGGTAATGGTGGGGAGAACCTACAACCGAAAGAGGACAAGAGCGACGTCCAACATAGACATGGGGGAAGAACCTTCAGGGGAGCTTCCTCCCTCGGCGGAGATAGGACGAGAAAGGGGCCATGACGACCGGGAAGTGTCCGTCAGATACCAGCGTTCGGCTGGATATTCAGTACGTGAAGGCAGCGACCATCAGCCTCCTGCAGCCCAGGAGTACGTGACGAGGCAGCAGTTCGAAGACCTCCAGGACAAATATAACCGGATGGCCGAGACTATGAGGGAGGTCTCCAAAGCTGTCTCCCACAGGACCGGCGGAGCACCCCCAGGTCCCCACGTCCAGTTTGAGAGGGCTCGGGATTAAGACCGAAGCAGTACGGGATCGACAAGGGCCGGTCGTGACCCTCGAAGCCGAGCAAGGGAGAGCCTCGCGCCCCAAAGACCCGCATGGGGATCCGCACTAAGGAGACAGACAGAGGTCCGAGGACTCGGGATTAAAGAGGATGATCCTAGACCTGAAGGACGAGATCAGAAAGGTGGCAGAAAACCAGACGGGAAACCGCGAGCCCGACCTCACCAATGACACGGCCTTAGCTGACGAGGTCATGAGGGACCCGCTCCTGGTCGGTTTTCGCCTGCCCAAGTATGACACTTATGACGGGTCAGGGGACCCCGTCGATCACCTGGAAGGTTTTAAGGTCGCCATGCAATTCCATCGCGTATCGGAAAATATTATGTGTCGTGCCCTTCCATTGACGTTCAGGGGGGCGGCGAGGCTGTGGTACAACCGACTGCCGACGAAGTCGATCCACAGCTTCAGCGACCTGAGTTACTTCTTCGTGAAGGGATTCTCTAGTAGCCAGCCCCTCCATTAGATTACGTTGAACCTAACCAACGTCAAACAATAAGAAGGGGAATCGCTGCGGAACTACATGAAGCGATTCCAACAAGAAAAGATCACAATCAGGGGCCTAGACCCAAAGGAGGAGTTCACGGCCCTGCTAGGAGGCGTCAAGGACAAGGAGTTGAAGAGGTCCCTGGCCAAGCATACGCCTAGGGACCTGACCGAGCTGAGGGCACGATGCGACAAGTACATCCAGATGGAAGAAACCCTCCAGGCTGATGAAGAAGCCGAAAGGAAGGCGGCGAGGAAGAGGCCCTCAAGGGTTGATGATAAACCCGTCGAAGAAGGAAAAAGACGAAAGTCCGAGCGCAGTCGGGCCCCCAGTCCACCAAGGAAGTTTGAGAGGTACGCACCCCTGAACCGAAGGCGAACAGAGGTGTTAATGCAGATAAAAGATTTCCCAGATGCCAGAGCCATGAAGTGGCCAGGAAAGATGGGGCGACACCCCGAAAGACGCAATGGGGACATATATTGCCACTTCCACAGAGACCATGGCCACGATACTGAGGACTGTTGGCACCTCAAGGGGGAGATAGAAGGAATGATCAGAAGGGGATACCTGGGCAGATTTGTAGACTGGGAGAAGGAGGTGGCACCAGATGTTAACGGCCGGAGGGATAACCGTCGGAGAGATGGTGCAGGTCGTTATGAGAGAAGGGGGCTCGCCCGCAGAGGCAATCAAGAACAGCGAAGGAACCAGACACCCGAGGAAGCTGACCGTCGCCCTCGAGAGGAGAATAAGAGCCTGACCAGAGTTATAGCGACCATCTGTGGAGGCCCGGCCGCTGAAGAGAGTTCGGTCTCTGCCAGGAAGGCGAAGGCCTACGCGAGGAGCGTACATATGGCAGAATGGCCGAACAAGAAGGTGAAGACAGGGACGGTTATCTCCTTCTCAGATGATGATCTGGAAGGGGTACAAACCCCACATGACGATGCCTTGGTCATCACCATGACCATAGCGGATTGCAAAGTGAAGAGGATCTTAGTGGATAATGGCAGTTCAGCTGATATCCTGTTCCTTGAAGCTTTTCGGAAAATGGGCCTCGATGAGGGAAAATTAAAGAAGGTCGAACACCCGCTGCAGGGATTCTCCGGCGTCCCGGTGAAGGTGGAAGGGTCGATTGAGTTGCCGGTTCGAGCTGGCACCAGAGATCGCCAGGCGACGGTCATGATCAACTTCCTGGTGGTGAGCATTACATCGGCGTATAATGCCATACTAGGAAGGGTTGGGTTGAACCTGTTAAAGGCCGTCGTCTCCACTCCCCATCTCAAAATGAAGTTCCCTACCAAGAATGGCGTCGGGGAGTGTCGGGGCGATCAGGAGACATCCCGGAGATGTTACGCCACTACTCTCTGGGGAAAGGAAAAGGCGGGCGAGGCACTCCCGATAGAGGATCTACGTGATGATGCCAGTTATCAACGGGGGGAGCCGGCCGAAGATTTGGTGTAAGTTGAAGCTGAAGAAGGGGATGACACCCGGCAATTCCAGATTGGGGCTACCATGCCAAGGTTGCAGCGAGAAAGACTCATCTCATTCCTACGGAACAACGCTGACGTA
>NC_056558.1:30405512-30419319 GCF_013358625.1 Macadamia integrifolia
CCAAAGCCGAACGGACCTGACCGAGGGTCCCTCCTTCGGTTGGGAGTTCGGCCAAAGCCGAACGGACCTGACCGAGGGCCCCTCCTTCGGTTGGGAGTTCGGCCAAAGCCGAACGGACCTGACCGAGGGTCCCTCCTTCGGTTGGGAGTTCGGCCAAAGCCGAACTGACCTGACCGAGGGTCCCACCTTCGGTTGGGAGTTCGGCCAAAGCCAAACGGACCTGACCGAGGGTCCCACCTTCGGTAGGGGGCTCGGTAAAGCCGAACGGACCCGACCAAGGGTCCCTCCTTCGGTTGGGAGTTCGGTAAGGCCGAACGGACCTGACCGAGGGTCCCTCCTTCGGTTGGGAGTTCGGCCAAAGTCGAACGGACCTGACCGAGGGTCCCTCCTTCGGCAGAGGGCTCTGTAAGGCCGGTCAGAATCGACCGAAGGTCTTTCTCTCGGTCGACCCCAAGCCTCGGTCACTAGTAATGCCAAGGCCGAAGGAACAAGTCAACCAAAGAAGAAGATGTTGGTTACTCCCACAGGAAGAAGCTCCTAGTGGAAGTAAGGGGGCTCCTGATATAGCCAAACTGACCTCTCGGTGGGGGCAATGACACGTGTCCTCCGCCAGACGAAGGTTCCAAGAAACCACTCACGCTCAAGCACGCTCAATCACCGAGGCACGCTCGCAAAATCACGCGGGATCACGTTGTCTGCATGAGGGGAATATTCCCCCCCAGAAGGATGGACGTATTCGAGTGGGACTCTAAGAGGGAAGAAGGGGGAAAACCTTAAACCCTAAGAGCAATATAAGAAGGCACGGAAGAAAGGGAGAGGTAAGCTCTGATACCCTCACCATTACTCCCTTATTGAACTGTGCGGCCGACCCTGACTTGAGCGTCGGAGGACTAACCCCGGACAAAGCTCCGGGCCTCCGTCGTCTGTGTTTGTGTAGGTTCGACTGGCGGGGTTTTTTGGCAGCATCACTATGTGTCAAAAGTTGGAATTTCACATGTTCACATAGTGGCAGAGAATTTGATACTATTTTTAAAAGGCTTAATTGCAATCTGGACAGTGAAGTCGACATGAAAAATGAAGTTTGTGAAGACTTCTTTCCAACACAAGTTGAATCACATTATTTCGAGTTCGGACAGAGAACATGACAACTGTTGAACGGCGTCATCGTCATATAGTCAAGACTGGTCTCTCTCTACTAGCTCATTCATATGCCCCTAGTCAATATTGGTGTTATGCCTTTGATGTCGCGGTTTATCTCATTAACCACATGGCATCCCGTGCCTCTCACGAAATCAATCTCTTTTCAGCTCGTGTTTCACAAAGTGTCTGACTATTCATTTCTTTGTATTTTTGGGTGTCAATGTTTCCCATATATTAATGCTCAAAAAATGGATTTTCGGTGTGTTTTCTAGGCTACAATAGCTCTTATGCTAGCTACCATTGTCTAAACTAGACTACACATAAACTCTATATCGCTCGTCATGTTCGTTTTGACGAGTCTTTTTTCCTCTTCTCTAAGGTCTCTTTACCGGATTTGTCCCTCTCCATCTCCTCCTTCCATCCTTGGGCAATAGCCCCTATTGGCTTTCTCTCTCCTCCGTCGCACTTACCGGCCATCATTTCATCACCTACTCCTTCTCCTTCCCTTACTCCTATTTCCCTTGCCTCTCCACTCACCACCCCGACCCACTCCACCCCTACATCTTCCCATACCCCACGTACCTATCCTCTTGCTGCTCTATATATGCTACTCCCACTCCTCCACCGCCTCAAGCCGACCACCCACCTCAGCTCCAACTCTTTGCATTCCCTCCCTCGTCACCAAGTGGTCTCCAACTTATCCCTCACCCCCAGCCTGATCACCAACCACTTCGCCTCCATGGAATGCTGCTCCGATCTCTCCCTAACGCCTTGACTGCCATCTCCACCTCACCTAGTGAATTGACCTACTTCATGCAGGCTAGCAAATTCCTTGCGTTGTGCTAGGAAATGGTAGATGAGTTTACACCCTAATTCAGAACGAAACATGGTCATTGGTTTCTCGTTCTGATGGCATGAATCTTGTTGGTTGTAAATGAGTCTATCACATCAAGCACAAGGTTGATGGTTCGCTTAAGCACTACAAAGCATGTATTGTTGCAAATTAAGGGTTTCCATCAGTAAGAAGGCCTGGACTACAATGATACTTTTAGTCCGATTGTCAAACCAACCATTATTCGATCCATATTGGCAATTGCAGTTTCTCAGGGTTGACTAGTGCGATAGTTAGACATGCACAATGCATTCCTCCATTTTTTTTTTCAAACTAAGAGGTTATCATGGTTCAACCACTCGGGTTTGAGGACAAGTTCCATCCGACCCATGTCTACAAGCTTCATCACTTCCTATATGGGCTAAAGCAAGCCCCACATTCCTGGTTTCAAAGATTGACTCAGTTTCTTCTATAATTTGGTTTTCAAGCCTCACGGACGGATCCATCTCTCTTCATATATAACACAAGTACAACGTATGTTTGTGTTTTGATTTATGTTGACGACGTTCTTATCACCAGTAGCTCTCTAGCCCAGGTTTCCCTACTTCTTTAGAGGTTTGCAAGTGAATTCTCTATTAAGGACCATGGTCTCTTCATTTTTTCCATGACATTGAAGCTCTCAGGCATCCACAAGGGCTTCTCCTATCTCAAGCACAAGCTATATTGATGATTTGCTTAAAATGTGCTGATATGGTTGATTGCAAACCCGTGCAAACACCGATGGCTACGAACACTAAATTTTCTGCTATAGGGGGTGCCATTTACTCTGATCCAACCCGCTATCGGTCCATCATTGGTGCTCTAAATTGCATTACTCTAACCAGACCAGATGTTAGTTTTTAGTTAATAAGACATGACAGTACATGCATGCTCCCACTGAGGACAATTGGATATTGGTTAAACGCATCCTACATTACCTTAAGGCTAGCCATGACCATGGTCTTCCTCTACCTTGTTGCATGCCTTTAGTAATTCTGACTGGGTGGGCTACTCTAAAGATCACAGGTCAACCGAGGCTTATGGCATTTTCCTCGATCCAAACCTCGTCTCATGGACCTCCCGTAAATAGAAGATCATTGCTAGCTCCTCCACTGAGGCAGAGTACAAGGCCTTGGCTAGGGGTGTCAATCGGCCGGCCTGGTCTCGGTCGGGCCTAGAGAGCCTATATCCTCGGACCGTGACCTACCTATTTAAGGAATGAGTTGGTCTCGGTTGGTCTCGTGTTGGGCCCAGTCGGGTTATGTGCTTTAATTGGGCTTCTCCTAATTGGGCTATAATCGGGCCTTAAATAGGGTCATGTACCAATAAAGCCTTAAACACTTTTTACTTTTTTTAGATTTAAGATACTTTGATCAATTTTGTTTAACATCAACAATTTTAAAAATATATTACACTTAATTACATTCAATAATTGATAAAATATCGATATATGCCCTATTTCATCCAGAAAAAAAAAATTAAAATATACATATAACGGTCGAGCTAAATGTGTCGGTCCAAGTCAGGCTTGTAAATGGTTCGGGCCCATCGGGAGGCCCATCGGGCTTACCCCTTGCACCATGTCCTACCTGTTTATAAGCAGGTCGGGCTTAGACCCGACATGTTTAATAATCGGTGCAGGTTGGGTCGATCTTTAAATGGTCGGGCCCGATTGGTCCAACAGGTGTGGGCTTGGGATTGACACCCCTAGCCTTGGCTGACACATTTGCCGAACTAATTTGGTTGGAATCGCTCTTTAAGGAGCTTGGCTTCCCTATTAGTGGACCCCCTTTTCTGTGGTGTGATAACACTGGGGTCACATATTTGCCTAAATCCTATTTTCCACGTGCAAAGCAAGCACGTTGAGATTTATTATCATTTTTTGTAGGAGCGGGTTGCCACAAGCCATATTTCTGTTCAATTCATTTCCATCAATCTTGCATATTTTCTCACCAAAGCCTTACCCACAACATTGTTCCAATTCACGCAAGACAAGTTGAAGATTCGTGCTACCAATTCTTCCCCTTAAGGGGAGTATTGACATATATTGAGTCCCAACCAAATGGGGTGATTTTGATAGGATTCTATTTGTAGGAAATTTTGGTAGGATTCTATTTGTATGTGTTTCCTATCTTGTACACAACCCTAGTCGACTAGGCAACCATCTCTTGTTATATATTGTAACTATTCTCTACACTAAGAATAACGAATACGAACACAATTACTTGTGTTTACAGCATGTTATCAATTTTATTTTAGGTCAATGAATTCCTTAACTTATTCAGGCTGCATACCCAAAGAAGTTAGATAATGTAACTCTCATATATATAAATATATATATATATATATATATATATACATGGCCAAATCTAGACTCTTTTATCTGAATACTCTTCTCTAGATACTTAAATCTCATTTACGTAACAGGTGTGTTACCTACTGCTAAAAAATACCATGAGTTAATTAAAGATACATATACCATTGTACCATGCTTGATATTTCATTTTCTAAATAATATAAAAACTATGTCTCCATAAAATTGGAGGAATAAACTTTATAAACTTCAAAAAGCATAGAAAACTTCATTTATCTAAAGGGGAAAAAGTAAATTAATAAAAACAAAAGGATGCTTCATAAATAAAGATAGAAATTTATTGATCTTTTATTACTTTCGTGTATACTGGAAAGTTAGGCTTCAGACCCACAAGTCAATCATTTCATCAAGAATCTCTTGGGCCTTGACAACCCTCCCTTTCAGCTGGTGANTAAATATTCAGAACAATTAGGGACACTTTTGAGAAGCAAACAGAACTTAGGACTGAATTGTAAATAAGTTTAATGACAAAGCACTATGCTGGAAATAAATCCGGAAAAGGAAGAAGGGTTGTTGTGAAATAAACCTCAGTAGGGTCAAAATATAAACGAAACCAGAAAAATGAATTTTAAACAAGGGATAACCAAGAAGTCTAGTCCTAGCTGTAAATAATAAGAAATTAATTGCATCTTCTTTAAACGATGAAGGCAGAAGAACCAGAATTGTTTCCTTAGAGAGAACTCTCTCCTATGAACCCAATCAACTTAGGAATTCAGGCAAAGAATCCCTGCTACAACCCTCTTAAATCCAACCAATGGACACCCAAAACCCTGATTGGGCAACCGAAGTATTCTAGGGTTATGTTATCATTGTTGATAATAATGCCTGTCATATTGGTGATGTGATAGTGAACTTTGATGATTTGGAAGAGTTGGAATAGTCAAACACTCAACTACACAATGTCAAAAATGGTTTGATCAATTGGCAGGATTGTGGAATACATTTTGATAGTGTATTAGGTCTTTACACAAAATTTGGTAAAGGTCTGGAGCAACAGATGATGGTACATACCATGTGTCAAAAGTTGGAATTTCACATGTTCACATAGTGGCAGAGAATTTGATACTGTTTTTAAAAGGCTTAATTGCAATCTGGACAGTGAAGTCGACATGAAAAATGAAGTTTGTGAAGAATTCTTTCCAACGCAAGTTGAATCACATTATTTCGAGTTCGGACAGAGAACATAACTGTTGAACGGCGTCATCGTCATATAGTCAAGACTAGTCTCTCTCTACTAGCTCATTCAGATGCCCCTAGTCAATATTGGTGTTACGCCTTTGATGTCGCGGTTTATCTCATTAACCACATGGCATCCCGTGCCTCTCACGATATCAATCTCTTTTCAGCTCGTGTTTCACAAAGTGTCTGACTATTCATTTCTTCATATTTTTGGATGTCAATGTTTCCCATATATTAATGCTCAAAAAATGGATTTTCGGTGTGTTTTCTAGGCTACAATAGCTCTTATGCTAGCTACCATTGTCTAAACTAGACTACACATAAACTCTATATCACTCGTCATGTTCGCTTCGACGAGTCTTTTTTCCTCTTCTCCAAGGTCTCTTTACCGGATTTGTCCCTCTCTATCTCCTCCTTCCATCCTTGGGCAATAGCCCCTATTGGCCTTCCCTCTCCTCCGTCGCACTTACCAGCCATCATTTCATCACCTACTCCTTCTCCTTCCCTTACTCCTATTTCCCTTGCCTCTACACTCACCACCCCGACCCACTCCACCCCTACATCTTCCCATACGCCACGTACCTATCCTCTTGCTGCTCTATATATGCTACTCCCACTCCTCCACCACCTCAAGCCGACCACCCACGTCAGCTCCGACTCTTTGCATTCCCTCCCTCGTCACCAAGTGGTCTCCAACTTAGCCCTCACCCCAAGCCTGATCCCCAACCACCTCGCCTCCATGGAATGCTGCTCCGATCTCTCCCTAACGCCTTGACTGCCATCTCCACCTCACCTAGTGAATTGACCTACTTCTTAGAGGCTAGCAAATTCCTTGCGTTGTGCCAGGAAATGGTAGATGAGTTTATACCCTAATTCAGAATGAAACATGGTCATTGGTCTCTTGTCCTGATGGCATGAATCTTGTTAGTTGTAAATGAGTCTATCACATCAAGCACAAGGTTGATGGTTCGCTTAAGCACTACAAAGCATGTATTGTTACAAATTAAGGGTTTCCATCAGTAAGAAGGCCTGGACTACAATGATACTTTTAGTTCGATTGTCAAACCAACCATTATTCGATCCATATTGGCAATTGCAGTTTCTCAGGGTTGACTAGTGATAGTTAGACATGCACAATGCATTCCTCCATTTTTTTTTTTTTTTCAAACTAAGAGGTTATCATGGTTCAACCACTCGGGTTTGAGGACAAGTTCCATCCGACCCATGTCTAACCCGCTATTGGTCCATCATTGGTGCTCTAAATTGCATTACTCTAACCAGACCAGATGTTAGTTTTTAGTTAATAAGATATGACAGTACATGCATGCTCCCACTCAGGACAATTGGATATTGGTTAAACGCATTCTACATTACCTTAAGGCTAGCCATGGCCATGGTCTTCTCCTACAATGGTCTTCCTCTACCTTGTTGCATGCCTTTAGTAATTCTCACTGGGTGGGCTACTCTAAAGATCACAGGTCAACCGAGGCTTCTGACATTTTCCTCGATCCAAATCTCGTCTCATGGACCGCCCGTAAATAGAAGATCATTGCTAACTCATCCAGTGAGGCAGAGTACAAGGCCTTGGCTAGGGGTGTCAATCGGCCGGTCTGGTCTTGGTCGGGCCTAGAGGGCCTATATCCTCGGATCGTGACCTACCTATTTAAGGAATGAGTCGGTCTCATGTTGGGTCCAGTCGGGTTCTGTGCTTTAATTGGGCTTCTCCTAATCGGGATATAATCTGGCCTTAAACGGGGTCATATACCAATAAAGCCTTAAACGGTTTTTACTTTTTGTAGATTTAAGATACTTTGATCTATTTTGTTCAACATCAACAATTTTGAAAAGATATTACACTTAATTACATTCAATTATTGATAAAAATATCGATATATGCCTTATTCCATCCAAAAAAAATTAAAATATACATGTAACAGTCGAGCTAAATGTGTCGGTCCAAGTCAGGCTTGTAAATGGTTCGGGCCGATCAGGAGGCCCATCGGGCTTACCCCTTGCACCATGTACGACTTGTTTATAAGCAGGTCGGGCTTAGGCCTGACATGTTTAATAATCGGTGCAAATTGGGCCGATCTTTAAACGGTCGGGCCCGATTGGTCCAACAGGTGTGGGCTTGGGATTGACACCCCTAGCCTTGGCTGACACATTTGCCGAACTAATTTGGTTGGAATCGCTCTTTAAGGAGCTTGGCTTCCCTATTAGTGGACTCCCTGTTCTGTGGTGTAATAATACTGGGGTCACATATTTGCCTAAATCCTATTTTCCACGTGCAAAGCAAACATGTTGAGATTTACTATCATTTTTTTGTAGGAGCGGGTTGCCACAAGCCATATTTCTGTTCAATTCATTTTCATCAATCTTGCATATTTTCTCACCAAAGCCTTACCCACAACACTGTTCCAATTCACGCAAGACAAGTTGAAGATTCGTGCTACCAATTCTTCCCCTTAAGGGGAGTATTGATATATATTGAGTCCCAACCAAATGGGGTGATTTTGATAGGATTCTATTTGTAGGAAAATTTGGTCGGATTCTATTTGCATGTGTTTCCTATCTTGTACACAACCCTAGTCGACTAGGCAACCATCTCTTGTTATATATTGTAACTATTCTCTACACTAAGAGTAACGAATGCGAACACAATTACTTGTGTTTACAGCATGATATCAATTTTATTTTAGGTCAATGAATTCCTTAACTTATTCAGGCTGCATACCCAAAGAAGTTACATAATGTAACTCTCATATATATACATGGCCAAATCTAGACTCTTTTATCTGAATACTCTTCTCTAGATACTTAAGTCTCATTTACGTAACAGGTGTGTTACCTACTGCTAAAAGATACCATGAGTTAATGAAAGATACATATACCATTGTACCATGCTTGATATTTTTTTTTCTAAATAATATAAAAACTATGTCTCTATAAAATTGGAGGAATAAACTTTATAAACTTCAAAAAGCATAGAAAACTTCATTTATCTAAAGGGGAAAAAGTAAATTAATAAAAACAAAAGGATGCTTCATAAATAAAGATAGAAATTTATTGATCTTTTATTACTTTCGTGTTAACTGGAAAGTTAGGCTTCAGACCCACAAGTCAATCATTTCATCAAGAATCTCTTGGGCCTTGACAACCCTCCCTTTCAGCTGGTGAAGGCTTGCCAGCAAGCTGGAATTCATATTGGCTGAAGATTTTTACATGTTACTAATACCAACAATGTATTTATGGGCCTCCTGGAATCTTTCAGCGTTAAAGTAGCTGTGAAAGAAGGTAGCATGTACGTGAGACGAGGTTCAAGACCACAAAACATCATTTGATTAAGGAAATCCATAGCAATATCTAACCTCTGAAGTCCACATGCACGATGACAATCACTTCAAAGGCAATTACATCTTCCCTCTTTCTTTTTTTTTTGTAGAATAGCAAAAGGGGGGAATTTATTGAACATCAAAAGGAGAAAGCTACATTACAAGATTTAGAATATCCTCCAAAAATGGGGACTTCCAAAAACCTCGATGGGGGTGACCAACTGCACATTTCGAATCAGAGTGAGCAATAACATTCAAATATCTAATAACATGAACAAAAAAGCAAGACTCAAAACAAGTTTGTAAGACTTGAACATCAGAATGATGGATGAAATCTCAAACTGAAAATGAAACCTAACCTCATTTAGGTGTTTAACAAAAAACATGCAGTCTAAATCAAGGATTTAGGCGATGGTATCGGTATCAATTTTTGTCGATACCAATCCGGATCGGTGGGTATATGTCGATTTTGCTGCTACTTTTTATAAAGAGTATTAATTTTTTACTATTTTACCCCTGAAACGATCTAAATAATTGATTCGGATCGGTCTCAGCCGACACTGATCCAATACAACCAATACTGCCAATCCCATACCAATACTTGAAACCATGGTTTGAATGTCATACAACATGCCTAAGGCCTTCTTGAAAAGCAGCTTGAAGGGCCAATTGAAGCACAAGAGCCTCTCTAATAAGAGGAGAACTAGAGGACAAGTGATCAGAGACAACAAGGTGGATCTATCTAGCAGTATCAAGAATAATGCACCCTAGACCCATGGCTTTGGCCTCACCAAGAGTGCTACAGGGAAACTGTTAGATCAAACACCAAGAAACACGAATAATAAAGAGACAATAGATCCGTACGACACAGAGATTTAACGAGGTTCACACACCAGGGTGGTGTGCTACGTCCTTGGGCGAAGAAGAAGATGATTCACTATGTAGAAGAGAGATTTACACCCTAGCAGCGGCGAGGAAAAACTCGCCCTGAAACCCTAGCTGCGTGAAAACCCTAGATTACAATGACTTTTTCACCAAGCAACAGTATATTATATATACTCCAAAATCATCGGTCGACCCATCGGGTCGCGGTCGATCCGGTCGAACCATACCACGGGGGCGTAGCCCCCGCACCCCCATACGAGATCAATGATGGGCTCTGGGCTTGGGCCTATCGGCCTAACTCCTCTGCTTCCATCACAGATCTCAAAAAAATTCCCATTCGGATCGCCACCAAAATATGTCGGATCGTGTCAATATTCAAAACGGGTCAAGAATTCGAGACAAACTTAACAGAAACCACTATGGGAGTTAGCTTGCTGTTGGGAAATCCGAGATCTTGGAGCTTCTGGAATCAAAGTTAGAACTTCCTCCACGTTTCTATTCACCATAGATATCCAATCACGGAAAGGAGGTGGGGTAACTCTGAATACTCTAGCGTTCCTTTGCTTCCAAATCTCTCACACAATAATAGCATGAGTCGAGAAAAATCTGGGTAACTCTGAAGGCAACTACATTTGGCCTATGACCCCATTCTTCCATCTCATTATGTGAATTGCAAACGTCAACAATCCTTCCCTCCTTGCAAGGGAAAAGTGAGAAAATAATTATAAGAATAGGCATTCAGATTTCAACCAAATTTCTTAATCTCATCCAATAAATCCCACGCTTCCTGAAAATTTCCATTCCTACGTTTAGCCTTAATTATAAAATTGTAATAAGATGTTTTTCTAGCAGTCTCCTCCGTCACAAAGATTGTCATATCAAAGACATTCAAAGTGTAAAACATCAGACAAAATCTCTTCCATGAAATAACCTTCAATAAAATGAGCATTGAATTATGATTTTTCAAGCCACCAAAGTTCGCAATAATCAAATTTCTAATCTTTAGGCTATAGGTGGTATCAAAATGAGTCTCAACTCAATTCAACTCAACTCAACTCAACTCAACTCAGCTTTATCCCTTCCGACCTTTGGGCAATAGATGACTGATCGGGCACTAAATTGGGCGCCCCATTCTGAATCCATAATTTTCCCAATCCGTACACTTCACTTGGTCACATTAATGCAGAGGCCACCATTCTGAATCCATAATTTTCCCAATCTATACACTTCACTTGGTCACATTAATGCTGAGGCCACTATCAGACAGCGTTTCTTCTTTTTCTTTTTTCATTAAAAAAACATGTGTCCGCCACTGACAACGTACAAGTACGTGAAGAAGACACGTGCAATCAGGAATTTAGCTCAGATTGGGGGATTTTAATGGATGCCCATTATTATATTATTATTTTGGTAAGAAATAGAATGAAACAATCAAAATGTATTTCCCACTATTCAATTCAAAAATCCTTCTTTTTTGTTTTTGGTAGACACTATTCAATATCTGATGTCAAAAGGGCTTACACTGTATGCAGCACTTGCAATTGATTCCATCTGGGAATATGGTTAGTATAAGTCTCTCTGCTTGATTCTTTGTGGGTGGTGCTTCCTTGGGCAATTGGGTTTTCAAATCTGCGTTCTTCTTGACTGGTTGATGGGTTTCAACTGCAACTGAGAGTGGTTTTGGGAGCTGGGTTTCTGGTTTGATGATGAGCACGGCTTCTGCTTGGTGTCCATATGGACTAAATGCTGCTCCTGAGCATGGAGCGTTACGGGATTTGGTTCTTCCCAAAATGGAGTTCTCAAGGTTTCACTATCCTTCGAAAGGGGAAGTTCTCAGACCGAGCCTGTACTCAATGTCTGTTTCAACCATTAACTCATCTAAGGTATATATATATATATATATATATATCTATATACCATGAAAGTAGTCCTACATTTATTTTATTCTTCTCTTTCAATGGATTAATTAATGTTGTTCGGAGATCAATGGGTTTGATTTTATATAAACTTGACATTCTTCCAACTACATAGATCAACTGTTTCTTCTTTTTTGGTGTCAAATCGAGTGCCTCCTTTGTTTAGCTGAGAGAAATCTTGGAGGGTTTTGATTAAGGATATACTTTTTGTTTGCGTGAACAAATTGTAGTCAATTTTTTTTTTTTCTAAGAGAAATTTGATTTGGTCCTCTTCTCCTAAATGAAGAAACTTGGGCCAGTAGTCCAGATGTTTGTGTAAATTTCCAATTCAAAAGACCAACCTAATAAGAGAGGAGGTGTTCACAGGTACATGAGGAAAGGGATTTTCCCACTCAGAATCGATGTGGACTAATAGACTAACATGTAGATTAATGAATCTGCTGCTTTTTAGTTCCATTCCATAAACCATCTTAAGTGAGCAAGTTGGATGAATACTCAGAATCTTGGTTTCCACCTCCGGGATTACTGATAACAACCTTTAAAATATTACTTTTCTTTTATATTTGTTTCAGTTTGTGGAAGAAGAGTGGCAAATTTTTTTATTGGTAAGAAAACTAGAAATTTGTTATGGAAGATGCTCTTAATTTATCAGGAAGAGCTAGTTTTAAATGCTTTCTCTGTTATTTTGAAGTCAGTAAGGCATACATCGTATGACATTGCACATTCTTTTTATTATGTTCAAATTTAGATTTGAAACAAAATTAAAGGGCATACCCAGTGCACAAGGCTCCTGCCACTGTGGGGTCTCATAGGGTCATAATGCATGCAGCCTTACCCCTGTTTCACGAAGAGGCTGTTTCCTGACTTGAACCCATGGTCACTAGGTTGCAATGGAGGCTTATTAAATGTTTTGCAAATAAGTAAGTACACAAAGAGGCACGAAATATAGAGGGTGATATTGATGTAGAATCTATTTACACAGTTTATTGTATCATCGACCCAGAGCACCAACAGGGAGTAGTACCACCCAAGAGAGAGAGATTTGGACCTCAATGAGCAATATCTGCCGCAGTTTGCTCAAAAATCTCCTATTCAAACTCATTACACTGAGATTTATTATTTTTTTTTGCAAAGTTTATCTGCAATCTAACTACAACAACAACAACAACAACAACAACCAAACCTTATTCCAACTAAATGGGGTCGGCTGCATGGATCTGATATTGAAATTAGAAAATAAAGAAGCTCAAAAGAGAGGTTAAAAAAAATGAGGAAAAATTGAGTTAAGAGAAGACGGCAAAGCAGTAGAGAAAGACGCATCATGGGAAAACATCCCCTATAAGGGATCAGCAACATGGGTCCTTGTCCTGCACAAAACTCTATCCGAAGTTATACTAGGATCAAGCCCTATCCTTTGCATATCTTTTCGAACCACTTCGTCAATAGTCACCTTAGGCCTACCCCTACCTTTTCTGGCTCCCACAAAATACATCTGGTCAGTCTTCCTTACTTGGAGCATCCATAGGTCTCCGTTGAACATGGCCATTCCACCTCAACCGGCTCTCACAGAGTTTGTCCTGGATGGATGCAACCCTCAAGGCGTTCCTAATACAATCATTCTTTATCCTATCTCTTCTGGGCTTCCCGCATAGCCCTCTCAACATTCTCATCTCCGCTACACTCAGTTTATTTAGAGTACTCTTCTTGACTGCCCAACACTCCGTTTATTTAGAGTACTCTTCAATCTAACTACTAAATAGAAATAGCCTCTTGTTTTAGGCTATACTTGTTACAAACTTTTAACATATTACAGTTGGAATTCAGATGAGACCTCCAGAAGAATCTGTGTTTGGTAACTGATGAAACGCATCAATAGAAGTAAGCTGGGACTCGCGCGCTAATTTAGATATTACATATTGAAACTCAAAAGAAAAACTCTTAGGACTCAATTAAGAAACTCAGCTAAAGACTGAAAGATTTGCTTCATAAACAGAGATAAATTTCTTAAGTGGTAACCTGGTAATGGGATTGTACTCCATCATATCTTCAACTCTGTTCAAAACTGCATAGTGTTGTTTGCATAGAATTTTTTGTTGTATTTTTTTTTTTT
>NC_056558.1:30419339-30438023 GCF_013358625.1 Macadamia integrifolia
TTGGGGGTGGGATGTGAATTTAAGAGATTGCTGAATAAACTATCCAGGATGATTATTGCACGCAGCTAGACAATAGATAGTAGTGTCTACTGTGATCCCATGATCATGGATCTCATTGCATGCTTTTTGGACCCTTGTGCGTCATTGTGCCAAGCATATTCTTGAGATTTCTTGCTACTTTCAGTTGGCATTTTTCTAAAGGATTTTGTTGCATTTAATGAGAACTCATGTTTCTTCATCCCTTATTTGTCTCCAAGGTAGACATGCAAACCAGTCTCCATAGCCATAAACAGCTTGGTCATATGATTTACCTTCTAATAACTTGTCTATTTCCTTTTCATATTTTTAAGCACACATTTTTTTTTTAATGAACAGTAACCCTTTGATTGTTTTTGTGCAGGGATGGGTAGGTTCTATTACTGCTTTACCTGAAGTTGGTGATTTCTTCTGGGAGAAGGCCCCAACCCCCATTCTTGATATGGTTGATGTACCAATTCACTTGAAGAACTTGTCTCCTAAGGTCTAATTTATGACATTTTTCATACCATTATGAGGGCTGAATTGTGAACCATCTAAAATCGTACTTCTTCTGCTGTTCTACTTAATTTTGGGGATATCTGATGCAGGAACTGAAACAATTAGCTGATGAGATCCGTTCAGAGTTGTCTTTCATGATGTCTAAATCAAGAAAGCCTTTTAAAGCCAGTCTAGCAGTGGTGGAGCTGACAGTCGCAATTCACCATGTTTTTTATGCTCCCATGGACAAAATATTATGGGATGATGGTGAACAGGTAGAAATGTATTTCATCGAGGTTCATACTTTTCCAACTCTCAAATAGATTGTTGTTAACACTTAAAGTGTGAGACTTAGAGTTGTTACATTATAACGATTCCAGGTTCCTCCCTGGAGACAAGAATGTCCACCTCATTGATTTGGATAATTATATAAATGCCCCAGCTTTCCTGTTGCAAGTGGCCCAGAAAGCACATATAAAATATATGGCTTGAGAAATGTTGATCAATGCACCTTTGTCTTGACAATTTCCATGACTATGCTTACCATTGAAATCTAGCTGATTAATTTGGATGGTTAGGGTGGTGTGACAATTTTCAGGCCACTTGCAATCCAAGAGCAGTTGCTAACGGGATGTGCTTTCAGGATGGGATGCCTTGCAGATTACATGTAGGTCAGAGATGCATGTGTATCTTAACATACTATTTGCTGGGTGATGCAGAATTCCCATAAGAAGAGAAGATGGGCCTATCGTTTGGGGTTTGGTTTAGTTCATTGGGTCCAACTGAACCTATGGTTCAAGTTCAGTTTTAGTTAGGATTAATTTGAGTGCACAATGGGATATATGGGCCGTGGGCTTAGTATTTTTGAGTTTGCTATTGTAATGAGCTAATTCTATAGACCCATATATTAGAGATTTAGGTCCGATATAAGATTAAGTTGTTAGTTTTTATATTTATAATAGATTTAGTTGCTAAGTCATTAGCAACTTAGTGGTTTCTATTTTGGTTTTGTCTCTTTTCTTTTCGTGTTTTAGAAACTAGATCTTTTAGGTAGTTGCTATTTTTTTAAGTTGTAAGCTACTTAGTAGCTAAGCCTTACTATTCTTGTACTACATACTTTCAATTTTATAAATACAAGAGAAGGTAGTATCTCCCAACGATTTGGACTTTTGAAAATTGGTGTTCTCTCTTGTGAGATGCTTGCTACTGCATTGAAACAGCAAACCCCTTAGTGGTAAATCTAAGGAACAATTGGTGGTGAATCCAATCACAGGCCATAGATGGTGAAGTCTTGGTCATATCTCCTACCTTCTCTCTTTCTCTTTCTTCTTCTACCTTGCTGTTCTGTCAATTTCCAACAACTTTCTTCTCTCCTATCATGGTCATCAATAGGTAATTTCTACTCCCTTTTATGCCTTCTCTTATATCTATCATATCTATACTTGTTACTCACTGTTTCTGCAGGTTATTTTCTGTTTTGCCCTTCCAGCAGTTTCTGGTTTAGTCCCCTTTCAAACAATGACTTTGTCATATTGTTGCCCTCAATCCAACTTTGAGCAAATTCTCCTCCTTAGGTCCGTCCTTCAACCAGAACTGGAGGTCCATCTCACCTCTGTTTTGTGAGATATTACTACTTGTTTTTTGTTTCTAATTTATGTCTTCTTGATTTTCTAAATTCTGTCACCTACTGTTCTATCTCCGACCAGCGGATCATGCTGATATTTGGAGGCTTAAACAACCTTTTTATAGGTATATTTGATTCAAATTTCATTCCATCTGACCGTTGATTCTGAAATATAATAGTTTCTATATTCTGGTTTCACCTTAATTCTGTACTGTGTTAATGATCTGTCCTACAGGTTATCGTTCCTTATCACTGGGCTATCTTATTTTCCTTTTCTCTTAATTTTTTATTGCTACTTCATGGCAGTGATATTCTTTCTTATCTATGGTACTATTCTTAAATAGAAGTTAGCTTATGTTATTAAGTTCCTTGTGTTACAATCTAGCAGTCTTATGCACATAAGATTCTTACGGGAAGGCGGTCCCTGATGCATACACTGAGACAGAAGAATGGTCTTTCGGGGTTTACATCTCGCTCTGAGAGTGAATATGACCCATTTGGTGCTGGACATGGATGCAATAGTGTCTCTGCTGGACTGGGTATGCTTTCCCTTCTCCTTCACCCCTTTTTAGGTTAGAGAACAGCTGCAACTTTTTTATTTGCATAAACTCTATGCAAATGATTATTTTATATTGTGTATCTGTGTGTGTAGTTCCCCCCCAATTTGCATATCCATGATGGGAACCACTGTTTATATAATTTTCTTTATCTGTAATAATTAGCTGAACTGAAACATTTCTGTTGCTTATCCTGGTATCAAATCAAAACCAAATCTTACAAACTAGTCTGGTTAATTCTAGGCATCCATTTAAACAAAACTCACTAAGTAGCTGGGATAAGGCTTTTGTGGAGTGGAATGGTGATGCCAACCCCTCTAGTGGAGATGAATCTTATTAGTTAAAAATGCTCCAATTTCTCTGAACTACATCCAGATCTAGAGGCAGAGTCTGACAGGAAACAACAATGTTTTGCCTTTGTTTCAGGAATGGCTGTTGCACGAGATATTAAAGGGAAACGGGATCATATAGTGACAGTGATCACCAACCAGACCATTATGGCTGGTCAGATATATGAGGCAATGATCAATGCTGGGTATCTGGATTCTAACATGGTTGTGATCCTAAATGACAGCCATCACTCTTTACACCCAAAGCTAGAGGAGGGCCCCAAGACAGAGATAAATGCTTTGTCTAGTACTCTAAGCAAGCTCCAGTCCAGTAAATCCTTTCGGAAATTGAGAGAAGCTGCTAAGGTATGTTCTGTGGTTTTCTTTCTACGTGATGAGTCATATCTTCTTGATTTTTTGCTAACAAAAGAAATAAGCAATGGTTGTGAAGATTCAATGATAAGTTAGTCCTAGAAGGACAAAGTTATGATGTCTCGGATAGTTAGAACGTAGGCAGGAGACTGCTATTACAATGCATTTAGTGCAGAACTCAAGGTTTCAATTCCTTTTCATATGGTAAGCTAAAAATCAACCCCGTTGCTCACTTCTGGTAGCCTCTCTCTCTCTAAATGATTGTTACCAAAATAATTAGGTTGTTGTGGTGGAGTTTTTTTAGTTTTGCCTTCTTATCTCTCATAGCCTTAGCTAGACCCTCTGGGTGAGTTCTCCCCCACATCTCCCCCAAACCCACCCCCTCCCCCCCAAAAAAAATAGAAGGAAGAAGACTTGCTCACTGTGTCACCAGTAACCACTCATTTTGGGGCTTCTTACTATTGTTTTGTGGCCCAAAATCACACAAGCTGAAGGATTTGTGATCTTTCAATAAAATGCTTGCTTTTTTGTGATCCATATGAAAACTGTCATCAGTTCCAAATTATGAGATCATCTACTTCGGGTGAACACAGTGCATGTAGGCCCCATGGAGTAGGCCTGTGGATAAATGTACATCTGCCTGTGTACTCTTGGAACTCATTGTAATAGCCCTTGAATTATCTTCTTGTATCCCTTTGGCAGATAGATTCTGTTTGATTATATGCCTTAATATTCAGTGTCTTTTGATGCTGAACTATGAACTGTCTTTCCTGGTTACTATCACATTGATCTGCACTTTGTTTTCAGGGTGTTACTAAGAGAATCGGAAAGGGTATGCATGAATTGGCAGCCAAAGTTGATGAATATGCACGTGGTATGATGGGTCCGCTAGGATCAACTCTATTTGAAGAGCTTGGGTTGTATTATATTGGCCCAGTTGATGGCCACAATATGGAAGATTTAATTTCAGTTCTCCAGGAAGTGGCTTCTTTGGATTCAACAGGACCTGTATTGGTTCATGTGATAACAGAGGAAGATCAGGGGCTGAAAGATGACCCAATAAGTGAAATAGCAGTTAAACATCAAGAAGGTCTCCACAGATTTTCCGCCAATCACTTTTGTTGGACAATTTTTTGCAGATAATATGGAACTTCATTTAATATGGGCAACTTCTGGTTTAAATTTGAATTGATAGTTTTTATTTGTGGCTAGTGTTTTTTACATAGATTTATTTAACACTCAGTTTTCTAATTTAGAGAGGTGTATGCATGTCAGGGGTGGGTTTAATGGCACGAAGTAACCCTCTCTCTCTTTATTTATATCCCAAATACCGAGTCCGATCTGCTAGAAATAATGCAGTGATAATCACTGTGGGCTAACCACGGCTAGTGTTAGAAAGAAAATTTAAAGGGTGATTTGGTAAATTCACCTCTGCAGATCACTGCCGGTGTGTATTTACAAGAAACTTTAAAGTTGCCTTTTTCTTTTCTGATGCTTTCCCTCGCAGAATATCTGATCTTCCTAACTAGACCTTAGGCTAGTGATCAAAAGAAGCAAATGGTGATTGGGCAAATAAAAACTTTAGATCAAATGGTTATTAACTTTTCACAAAACTCCTTGGTGATGCATTGCAAATGGTGGGTTCGTGTACCTTCTCTACCTTCTGCAGAAGACACATTTGCTTCCTCCTGTCCTGGCTTGAATTTTCCCTTTTAAGTTTTTATTTTTATGTTAGGAAACCTATGGACACTCATTTGATGTTGTTTCTGTCTCCCCTTTTTTCCTTTTAAAAAACAGGTACTTGTAGGGTGGATCCATTACCCTCTTATCCAAAGCTGTCAGGCAGTAGTCTGTCTAGGACATACAGTGATTGCTTTGCGGAAGCTTTGGTTCTGGAGGCCAAGAGGGACAACAATGTTGTGGCCATTCATGCAGGGATGGAAATGGATCTATCACTCCAACTATTCAAGGCAAGATTCCCGGACAAATTTTTTGATGTGGGGATGGCTGAGCAACATGCTATCACATTTTCTGCTGGTTTGTCATGTGGGGGATTGAAGCCTTTCTGTATAATTCCCTCCACTTTTTTACAGAGGGCGTTTGATCAGGTTCTTTCTTCTCTTCCCCTCTTTCTCATACACACACACACACACGTGCAGAGTGTGACACTTTCCATGTGTGATATTAGTAACATGCGTTCATCCATTTTGAGCAAGGTTTTAAAACTAGATCTCGCCAGCCATCTCGCTATCCCAAAAAAAGAGATCTCGCCGAAACCTTGTATTTTTCGGGCGGTTGACTCGCTGGTAGATCTAGGTGAGCATATGGGCTTTGTAGGCCCTGAAACTGTGTATTTACCCTATTTTAGCCATTCTAAACACAATGGAAACATTAGATTTGCAAAAAACAAACTTAAAATGGTACTTTGACAATGGACCCTTTGTAAGTATGCGGCGAGTCTTCAAACACTTCATCTAGTATGATATATTCATCCATCCACCTTCTACAATCACCATTTTGACACAACTTAATCATTAAAATATATAAAAACCATAATTTCTAATTCCTATTGCTGATTGATGAATCATATACATTCAAGTAACAACTAACAAGTAACAATGTAACATAACAAGTAAACATGAAGCCATAAAGTACATAACATAGATATACTTACATAGTAGACAACTGGACATTGCATCTCCATCCTAGAAACCAAGACTCCTGGTACTGAAATGAGTGATGGGCCATTTCACTCATTTTTCTGTAATTTTAAATCATATTTTTTTTTATTAATAATAAATCAAAGTTCATAATAAAGTATACTAGAGTGCAACTAATAACACCATTTTCATTTTAAAATATACAAACAATATTTACACAACATTAGAGTAATTTTCCATCGAAAACAGAATTTTTTTTCATATTTTTTTGATTTTTCTGTAATTATTTAATATATATAGATATTATATTTCAGAAAATTAACTAATTAATTTATTGGCTGAAAAAAAAAATGACCACCATGAGGCTGTAGATCAGCCTTTGGTGACCAACATATAAAAAAATGAGTACCAAACATCTTACATAAATCATATTTTTCCTTTTTTTTTCCAAGAAAAGCATTTATTGTAACAGAAAAATAAAAAAATTAATTTAAAAACAGAAAATTAATTTTTCTTCCATGAATGTATAGATCACCCTTAGTATCATGACATATAAAAAGATCAATGGTAAGAAACAAGATTTGATGATGTTACTTTGAAAAAATGGGTTTTAGGAAAAAGTTTTTACCTTGTAGTGTTCTTGAGGGGAAAAGCCACCACCAATCTTGGATATCTTGGCTTCAATGCAACTTAGAGTGAAGATCCCAGCCAAAGAATAGATGTCCCACAGTTTTTTTGTTGATTTTCTCTAAAAAATGGGAGCTAGAGGAAAAAAGATGCCAAACCAGCAAGGAATCTCACCAGGTCGAGTCGAAACATGGCTTTAATAGATAGTTTGGCCCAAAAATGGACCGAGATGAGCCAAAATGGTTCAAGACGAGTTATTGGACCGAGATCTCGAAATCTCGCTCGAGATATTGCAGTTTTTCTACCTCGACTGTGTGAACAACTCGCCTTTTCAGAAAAATGAGATCTCGCTGAGTTCTTGAACCATGATATTGAGTACACTAGCTGAAAAACCATGTTGTGTAGGATCTAGGAAAATTAAATAATTCACATTACTAGAAATGCAAAATGGATGTACGTAAAGGGGAATGAACAAGAGTTATGAGAATGTAAAAAATTTACTGAATCTTGAAACATTTTGAAAAATAAAATATAAGGAACAATTTACTTGATATCTAATGTTGGCATGCATTTAAAATTGAACGTTTAATCTCAATACCTAATTGAGTTCGGGTAGGCCTGAATGACTCTAGGAGAAGTAGTGAGGAAGGACATTCATAGTTTACAACAATTAACAAGTATGGCTCTAAATAAAGTTAATTGGAGCAAAAGGATTCATGTAGCTCACTCCATTTAGTTGGGATAAGGCTTAGTTGAGTTGTGTTAACCTAAATGCATATAACTAGTATTTCCTTATATTTGCAAATGACTTCTACCAGCAGGTTGTTCATTAAGGGATAGGATGAGAAACAAATTTTCTGAAGAAAACAAAAGAGAAGGAAGAAAAAGAATAGAATTCCTAATTTGTGAATCCTAATTATGTCAAAAGGAAGAAAAAATAAAAAAAAACCTTTAAAGTAAAAACAAAAAACAAGACAGAGAAAAAGAAAGGTTAAAAAGTAAAAACAGAGAATGTAACTTGCATAAGATGGTTAAAAGCATAGTTTTTAAGGCGCTGCTAAGGCGTCACCTTACCAACGCCTTGACGCTAATGCAATCTAGAGATGGTAAGGCAGTGTTCCGCCTTATGTGAAGTGGCACCTTATGGGGGGTTTTTTTTTAAACACATTTTAAAATTACTTGATAAAGATTCCAAATATAGATTTTTTACTGGTAGGTGTATGGTTTTGTTAGCACTTGAGATGTATGGGATCAGCTTTACTCCACCAAAAAAAACCAAAACAAACAACACAAAAACATGATTCACAAACAGGGTTTGGATTTTTTCAAGGGTTTTAAGAAAGGGCTTTGAGAAGGAATCGAGGAACAAGGAAGAACCATTGATCCAGGCGACCATTTTGCTTCGGCAGTGGTGAGCTTCATTCTTCTTTGACAGAAGTAGAAATATAGTGGATGACCTTAGGGCTTAGGCACTCATTTTGGCATCATAGAGGTAAGTATAATAAATATTTGTATTTTTTATGTCTTCTTTTCTTTATATTTATAATTTTGTTTCATAATTATGTATTTATATTATATGTTAATATGTTATGATGATTGATGATTGATGAATATGAACTTAGTTTATTCACTTTATTGATTTGTTTTCTTGATGAATATCTTACATTGGTATGAATATGAACCTTTAATATTTATTTAACATATGAGTAATAGGATTCAACTAGGATTTGAGCCAAATAGATTGGTTTTATAAAAAAATTACACAGAAACACTTTAGTCGATAAGGTGACGCTTTATGCCCGCCTTATCGCTAAGGCGACGCTTTATGCCTGCCTTATCGCTAAGGCGCTCCGAAAAACCCTCAAACGCCTCCGTTGCCTTGCCGCCTTAAAAACTATGGTTAAAAGAGAGAAACTGAATTTTTTGAACATCATTGGACTTGCTTAGGAATTGGGTGGTGGTGCAGGGAATTCAGAATAAAAAATGATTTCCGAAAGATGTACCCTTACTGTAGATTTCAGTAAATATTTCCTTTCACAGTACCTCCAAGTGTATTTCTTGTGGAGCACACCGTGGTAAATTACTAACAGTGAACACTCTTATATATAGAGTACTGTTCCAGCTTTGTATGTTTCAGTTATTACTTCTTGAAGCAATGGCACAAACATAATAAGAACAGGGTATGAGAACAGTACCCTTCTCGGACCTAAACTCTCTGATTCTGGGGAATTCTTAGAAGCTTCAACCCTTTCCCTTTCCCTTCTTGATATAAAAGAATGATCAAATCAAAGGGCTCACCCAACTAGTCAATTACTTTCTTTCTAATCCTTAATTTTCTCTGTTTCCCTTACAAGAGCCTCCATAAGGTGAAAAGTCATTGACTAGTCGCACTTAGCGACACAACTCAATTTTTCAAGTAGTATCACCATATGAAAAACTTGCTGGTAGAAGTCATGTATGAGACTGACATCACCATATGAAGAACCTGCTGGTAGAAGCCATGTCTGAGACAGTCAGTTCATCCCACAAGACTACATTTTGATAGCATTGTCAGGGAGACAGAAAGAGAATTATGAATTAAGAACAAAGCAGGTAAAATGCATGCTACATTACTAGATTAGGTAGGAAAATGAATGGAAAGAAAAAATGTGCGAGTTCAGTAGCTCAAAGGTTTGACCAAGCATTGGAAAGAGACCGAAGAGCCCAGTGACTCATGACCATTATGACTGTTTACGCTCTCTTTATGTATACATGCTTTTCAACTTCACTGTCATTCTTTCTCACACAGTACTAATACCTTTGTATCTTTTGTTCGTCATTGGCCGGCATTGTTTCCCTTTTGGGCTTCCTTAGGTTGTACATGATGTGGATAGACAAAAAATTCCAGTGCGGTTTGTGATCACAAGTGCCGGACTGGTGGGCTCTGATGGCCCCTTGCACTGTGGAGCATTTGACATAACATTCATGTCGTGCTTGCCAAACATGGTAGTTATGGCACCTTCAGATCAGAATGAGCTTGCTCACATGGTGGCCACTGCTGCTCAGATTGATGACAGGCCTGTTTGCTTCCGTTACCCAAGAGGTGCTACTACTGGACTGAACAGCAGTGTCTGCAATGGGGTAGCCCTTGAGGTAATTCCCTGGTACTCTATTTTGTGCTTATATCAAATTCTATTATTTTAATAATGTAGTATCTTTCAATGTAGTGCATGACTATTAACGTTTTTCTGTTGAGCTTCTGGGGTTTATGCATCTGATAGTTTATATTGCTAATTTCCCTTGTTTACTGATTTTTTATGGAGTAGATTGGGAAAGGGAGAGTTCTTTGCCAGGGTAAAGATGTTGCATTGCTTGGGTATGGTGCGATGGTTCAGAACTGCCTTAAGGCACACTCTCTTCTAACCAGCCTTGGCATTGTTGTGACCGTCGCTGATGCAAGGTTCTGCAAGCCACTTGACATCAAGCTTGTCAGGCAACTTTCTGAGGATCATGCCTTTTTAATCACCGTTGAGGAAGGCTCTGTTGGAGGATTTGGGTCCCATGTTGCCCAATTCATAGCTCTTGATGGACAGCTTGATGGAAGAGTTAAGGTACTTATTTTCCCTTTCATTTTAGTCTATTCATTTTCCTGGAGTTGTTCTGTAGTCTGGTATAGTTCTAGTTCTGGCTAGAATGCTGGCCCCTGATATGAATGTTAGAGAAAATTTTGGTAATGTAGGGCCTTGGAATTTCATTTTATAGTTTGTACTATGAACTCATATACACACTTTTACAAAATATGCTATTTGTGATTTTAGTTCATGTCTATTTAGAATATGATCAACATTCTGATCATTCTCAATAACATTTCCAGTGGCGTCCAATTATTTTACCGGATAACTACAT
This sequence comes from Macadamia integrifolia, assembly GCF_013358625.1. Classification (NCBI taxonomy): domain Eukaryota; kingdom Viridiplantae; phylum Streptophyta; class Magnoliopsida; order Proteales; family Proteaceae; genus Macadamia; species Macadamia integrifolia. The sequence goes on from NC_056558.1 coordinate 30,429,910, forward strand.
AGAACATGGAACTCCAAAGGAACAACTTGCTCTTGCAGGCCTGACTGGCCATCACATCGCTGCCACAGCATTGAGCTTGCTAGGTCGCACACGTGATGCGCTGTTGTTGATGCGCTAGAAAGGGGCACTGAGCTCATTGCCAACTTATTGTTGAACAATGAGAAGATTATGCTAGAACAGCTCCCACCTTTGAGGATGGCCATCAGATTTCCATATTCCTTCTGTGCATAGAGTTGGGTTCTACACAAGAAGTGGTATGGCTCACTGAACTTCCCTCGAGTTTGTATATGTAACATTGATTTGTAATATATGTCTGGCTGAATTTTTGGCTAAATCAATGTTAGTTTTTATCATTCAAAAGCCAAAAAAAAATTTTTGTAAGAGGAAAAGAGAAGGCAAATTTGAAAATATCTCAACCCCAGTGCTTTGGACAGTGATTTTGTATTGATTTCTGCTGGGAACAATTTGGGGTGGGAAAGAGAATCATTAAACCAAACGAGATGAGATGATAAGAACTGTCCCAACATCATAGGACTCTATAATATGCTTATTCCAGATATCAAAGAAGAGAATGAATAAGAGTTAATATGGATTGTGGACCTGAGCTTCCAATATTTGTAGCACAATTTATGTTTTCTCTTAAAAAAAATAAAAGAAATTGTCTAGTTGTATACACAAACAAGATCCACAAATTCCTACATGACATTAAATCTCAAAAAACCCTACGATTCAGTTTATTATTCATTAAATAATTAAATAGATGTATATCTATAATATTATTGAATCGTTTCATTCGTGAGGAGTTAATTCTTTGATTCTAGTTAGTAAGAGGGATCTTGAACCAAGAAAGAGACCTTAGAAGCTAAAAAAAGGGTATACTGAGCAATTGCAATAATTGGGTTCATTGATATTCCTGATATATTAGATGCTATCACACATACTCGCTTACTTTTTCCCTCCATCTCTAGACAAGAAAAAAAAGCTTTGTGTGCTTTGTCCTTCCCTCTAAAACCTGTGTCATCCGTTTCGTTAGAGGTGTTATTAATATTAGGCTCACCCACCAGGGGATAGAGAGTGTTTTGGTCAATTTGATTGAATCCACCCTAACCTGCTCTGAGCCCGAACCCTGTCTAATCCAACTATGAGGGTCTACCCGGCCCAACCCAATCCAATCCTGTGTGGGGTTGTGCTGGGCTTGGGTTGAGGCATAGAAAACTCAGCGCGACCATAATTCGTCCTGAGTCTAACCTTGATTATTATTGTGTTTTGTAAAATGCAAGTGTTTCTCCTAGCCAAGTGAGTTTATTGTTGTTGTCATTGAGTTTCTTGTGTAACAAGAATACGATAGTTAATAGTATAGCCAAAAGAGAGAGCACAAAGCCAAAGGAAAAGCCCATCTCTACACTCATAATATAAGGAATGATGAGAGGTGGGGGCTTCCAGTACTTGAGTTTCTTGGTCTTTATTATAGATCATGGTGAAATTCTCACAACAATGAATGATTTGATTATGTCTTAATATGTTGACTTTTGATGGAGGGGATTAAAAAAAGGGTCACATGGAAAAATAGGGGCAAATAGAATCTCCATGAAAGAATGATAGAATATCACGCTCAGTATAGTTTAATCGAGAAATTCATTTTAGGGTTTTAATTAAAAAATCGGGTTTCAATTCATTTTAGGAATTGAAATTGGAATTGAATCGAACTTATCGAATGTGATTCCACTAAGAAGACTAGCTAGGGTCAATCCGACCCAACCTAGCCCAACCTTGAGCCCGGTAGGGTTGAGCTTCAACATGAACTTGACAGGGTTGGGTTAGGGTTTAAGAAACCCGGCCCAACCCTGTCATGTTTCACCCCTAATCTAGAGCAACTGTTGACCTGAGTAAAGAGTGTCTTGGTTAAACTGATGATCTAGGCCATCTCTTGACCTAGCAAAGGGTATTTCGGTCTTTTAGCCGCTTTGTGCAACTTTAATCCTAGGGTTTAAAGCCCATTTTAGGAGGAGAAATTATGCTCGAAGGGCTTTGTTTTACAAAACTGTGGTAAAGGTACCTGAAGCCATTATCCAAGATGGAACATGTTAACCCAAGGAATGATATATAATCATTCCCACTAATAAAGAGGGATATTATATAAACCTTATTTTGGAATGCGCATTAATTTAATCCTTCTCATCCTTCTTCGTCCACTAGTTGTCTAAACTGTAAACCTGAGACTGTTCTAAGGTGGAGTTGAATAAGAATGTAGAGAAATGAGATTTTATCTATTACTAATCAATGAAAATGATAAAATCACAATTTTGATTATTTGGAAGTTGTATGTTTTGCAGTTTTAACCATCATTAAAAGTGAGAACGAAATTGTTAATTTGGGCGAGCTCTTATTTTGGGGAAAATATTTAAACATTTCAAATATTAAGGTCTTTTTTGTAATTTTTATTTATTTATTATAAGCATTTCAAATATGTAAGTGAGGGGTATGATTTCATACTTTGGGTGAGGGTATTTTTTTGTAAATATTTCAAAATTTTATTTGCCCTATAAAAACTAAACATTTTATCAACAAATAAGAGATGACAAATTTAAGAACAATAACAATATTATCAACAATTTGCTTTCCATTGAAAAGAGGAAAAAATTTAACAAAAAAAAAAAAAAAAAACAATTAGCATTTGATTGACTTCATATGATACAATTGTTTACTTCTACGAAAAAAATATTATATGATAAGAGTGCCCAGACACATCGTCGTCGTGACACAACACTAGTCCATTACTGTGACACCCAAGAATACGGCAAGTACTAGACTCACCTGAGAGATCGGTGAGGGTGTGTAAACTTTAGTCTCATAATGCGTTTTAACATGACACAACACGTTTTAAAGTCTTGAGGTCTATGAGTCAAATATGACAACATTGTGTAAGGTTAATGGGATCGGGACATTACTAATGATATCAGAGCAGACCCCCACAGCATGTGGAGACGTTATGGCCCAAAAAAATTTTCAAGTAAACTTTTCAAACTTTCAAGCAAATTTTTTTTTTTTCAAAAGAAAGAAAATTCAATAACTATATATGGCTAAGTACATCAATGTTTAGATTAGTGATGTCTTTGTGTGTGAGTTTGGTAATGATATTAGTAGCAACAAGCCGTATGAGTATAATTACTTCGTTTGTAGGCCTGAGCATGTAGGCTAGTATAAATACAAAATTATAAACATCGAGAAAAAGAGGGACTGCACTGCAAGGCCATGTTGTTATAGTGCTTTCAAGAAGTGTGTGACTCACTTCCTCCGAATCACTCCATACCTCCCCTGTATTCCACTGCATGCTTGTTTCAGGCCATATAGAAATCCTCTAGCACTGGCTTCAGGTTTCACCTATCATCATGTAATCAGCATATAATGAGACACATCTTCCATTGTTAATAATGCGAGTAGCCTAGGCAGAGATGTTTTATTAATATTAGTGGTAGTTGAACATATAAGTACGGGTATGAGTAGGGTAGGAAAACATATTGTATCAGGAACTATTGGTTGGGGAGAAATCACCTGGTTCCTAATCCTGGTTCCTAGTAGTTTGATAGTAATTGTCAGTCCATTGCTTGATGGCATTGAGGAAAGAAAATGGGTTAGGTTTTTCATGAGCAAAAACAACTTTATTTCTGTGTCCATAGGAAATAACAGATTACAATAAAAATAGTAGAAAAGTTATTCAGATCAATTGTAGGTATAATATTAGAATTAAAAAGATATAGCATAAGAAACTTAAAAATAAAGCATAGAAGTTTTCTGTTCTCAAACCCAATGAGCCAGCCGCCTATATTCTCTTGGAAAATTCACACGAAAGGAAGGTGTGCCAAAGAAATTCATGATGAGTTCGGCAAAGTCCACAAGTTGGATCAACATCTATCCATTTCCCTAGGATGCCTTTGCTAGGGATTCCACCAAGAGCAATTCTCCATAAGAAAATCTTAAATCTTGGGTGGACATTGAGCTTCAAGAAGAAAAGCCACCAGTGTGAGCAAAGAGATAAGCATGTACATCTGTTAGATGGTCCAACTGAATTAGTATAACTGTCATATATGTTAAAAATTTGGATGCCATTTTGGTGGTTAAGGTCCCTTTTTTTGAGAGATGGCACCACCATCTATCATTGTCAGAGGCAATGGGAATTCACAAGATTTTAATGGTGAGGGTATAGGAATCATACATGAAAGCAAACTAGCATTCCATTCATTATCTAAAATGACATCACTAACCCACATGGAGGATGAGTTAAAATGGTTAGCAATATCAAAATTAGGAATGCTAAAGTTGGGAATAGAAGGGATCCATTGGTCAGTCCAAAACCTAGTTTTGTTTTCATTCTCGATTTTCACATATACCATTTTCCTGATGATAGGAATTATACTTACAATAGTGTTCCAAGTAAGAGAACCTTTTTTCATCAAAGTAATAGGATAAAAACAAACCTGTTAGGAAAGTATTTGTGCATTAAAATCTGTGTCAGACTGCATTATCTTAAGAAAATAAGGCGCCATCCAAACTTCAACAAAAGATATTTGTTTTGAGTTTCAGAGGTCCTTAATCTGAGACCACCCTCATATTTTGGAGAGCAAATTCTATTCCATCCAATTAGATGTATTTTTTTCTTTTTGTCTATTTATGTCTCCATTCTAAAAATGGAGATATATGGATTATGGAATTCAATTTTTTGCAAATGACCTTGGGAAATAAACTTTCAAGCAATTGGGTCATCAAATAATTTTCTCTATATATTTCTACCAAAAAAAAAAAAAAAAAAAATTCCCTACATTAGATAAGGGTTTTATTAAAACCTTAATGGCAGCCTCACTCCCTCTCCCGGTCTGTTACCCTCTCCTCTCCTCTGTTTCATTCACTCCATTTCCCCCACTGATACTCTCCCTTTCATTCCCCTTTGTTCTCTGACTCCGTCTTCCCCCTACTACTGTTCCTCTCTTTCTGTACGGTTTTCTCATCGTTCCCAATTAATCTCGCTATCCATGGGTTTCAATCGAACACACCTCAGGAAGCTGAAGAGATTACTTTTTTCTTCTCAACGATCACTGATTCTCTATGATTTACAACCCAGTTTCAGCTTCACCCAGAAATCCAACTATGTAGATGTGAAGATGAGGTGGAAGAAGGACACTTTCTATGACTCCATTGAAATCATTCACAGATCTCCTGAACTCAAACCTCTCCTCTCCCTAAAAAACTGCATCGCCGAAGAACCCGACGGTTGCATCCCCATCTGCGCCATCTCCAAGAGTGGATTCAAATTGGGGGTACGAGGTAAAGTTTCAAGCTTTCTCAGGCGATACCCATCTGTTTTCGAAGAATTTAGAGGACCAAAATACAATCTTCCATGGTTCAGATTGACCCCAGAAGCCATTGATCTCGACAGAGAAGAGCGGGTGGTTTATAGTGATCGAAGGGCTGATATTGTCGTCAGGCTGAAGAAACTGATACTGATGAGTAAGGAGAAGAGGCTTCCATTCAATGTAATTCGAGGGCTTCAATTTTATCTTGGTCTGCCGGATGAGTTCCTGAAGAACCCGGAAGCGAATCTCGGTTCCTCTTTCAGATTAATGAACATGGGTGACGGGCTTCAAGGGTTGAATGTTGACCCAGATGGAGAAACGATTCTCTCTGTAATGCAGAAGAACGCCATAATGAGAGGTGAGTGTACAGAGGTGATTTCGTACCCTCTTTTCGCTTCCAAGGGGTTGAGGCTGAAGAGGAAGATCTCCAACTGGTTAGACGAGTTTCAGAACCTTCCATATGTGTCTCCCTATGAAGACTCGTCCCATCTGAATCCGAACAGCGATATCTCTGAAAAACGAGTTGTGGGTGTTCTTCACGAGTTGCTGAGTCTCTTCGTTGATCACTCTGTACAAAGAAAGATGCTATTTTGTCTTCGTCCATATATGGATGTGCCCCAGAAGTTCTACAAGGCGTTCGAACGCCATCCCCACATGTTTTACCTATCTTTAAGGAACAAGACTTGCACTGCGATTCTCAAGGAACCCTATAATGACGATTCAGCGATGGAAGCTCATCCCATCTTGGAAATGAGGAAGAAGTATAACAGATTGATGAAGAAATCTGAGTTTATATTGAAAAACAGACGACCTGAGAAGGACTCTGAAGACAGGGAGACGCAAGTGGACTCAGAACTACTTGAGTCACAAATAACAATCTAGTGGGATTCACTAACCAACCTTAGAACTAGGAACTGTAAATGAAGCCCCAGATGAATCTGAATCTGGAAACTGTAACAAGACAGATATAGAAGACTTTCTCCTCACATAATCTGAAAATGCCACTTGAATAATTTAGTTGTTCTTTTTTCTTCTTTGCTCTCCTCCAGTAGCATCTTTTATCACCTCTGTTTGTGACACAACTTTTGTGAAGTAAATATTTTGTTGTAGTTTATGCCTCTGACCATGGCTTCAACTAGTGCTTAGTTATAATAAAAACTATTTGCAGTAGTTTCTGCCATTGTTGAAATTCTCATCAGCCTGAAGCTAGATCATTAGCAAGTGAGAACAAAATATTCATTTGTCCACTCAGCCCCCCTTAGTGGTGAATCTAAGGATTGATTGGTGGTGAATCCAATCACAGGCCATAGGTGAAGCCTTGGTCATTTCCCCTACCTTCTTTTTGATTCTCTTTCTTCTTCTAACTTGCTGTTCTGTCGATTTCTTACTTCCTTCTCTCCTATCATGGTCATCAATAGGTTATTTCTACTCCCTTTATGCCCTCTTATATATATATATATATAATCTCTCTATATGTTACTCACTGTTTCTGCTGGTTATTTTCTGTTTTTCCCCTTCCTGCAGTTTCTGGTTTAGTCCTTTTCCGAACAGTAAGTTTTTCATGTTGTTGCTATCAATCCAGCCATTTGATGGGGCTCAAACTTTGAGCAAACATTCTCCTCCTTAGGCTCTTCCTTCGACCGGAATTGGAGGTCCATGTCACCCCTTGTTTGTGAGATATTACTAGTTTTTGTTGTCTAATTTGTCTTATTAAGTTTCTAATTCTGTTACCTACTTCTCTATCAGATCCGACTGTTGGATCAAGTTTTTTGATATTTGGAGGCTTAAACTTTTACGGGTCTACTTGATTCAAATATTATCCCATCTGACCATTATATTCTGAAATATAGTAGTTTCTATAATCCGGTCTCACTGTAATTCTGTACTGGGTAAACAATTTGTCCTACAGGTTATTGGTCCTCATCACTGGGCTATTTTTTTTTCCTTCTCTTTTTGTTGCTACTTCATGAGGGCTGATATTCTTGCTTGCATATAGTGCTATTCTTATATAGAAGTTAGTTTATGTTATTAAGTTCCTTGTGTTACAATTTAGCAGTCTTATGCACATAAAACTCTTACGGAAGACAGTCCCTTGTGCATACACTGGGACAGAAGAATGGCCTTTTGGGATTTACATCTCACTTTGAGAGTGAATTGTTGGATTTATGGGTTAAATTAATTATTCGGGTTGATTAAATGGGTGAGAGTCAAATTGCATAAACCGGTTCGGTCCACTCTCAAGCTTAGGGATATGCTGGCTCAACCCATTGTGGTTTAGGGTTTTGAGTGCAGGACAGTATTATAAATACTAGGTTTACCCTACAGCCATTATTCACTCTTCCCCACTTTACCACTAAAGTGAGAGAACCAAGGAGGTTTAAGGGGCTGTAGAAGATCCATAGCCAAGTCAAGAGAGCGATAGTGGGAGTGACCAACATCAATCATCTTCAGCATACTAGGTGAAAGGTACAAATCGATCCTCCATAATTTTATTAGATTTGTGTTCTTGTTTTTCCTGTGTGGTTTCCTCAATAGGGTTTCAAACTCAAACCCATAGGGAGTTCTAACAAGAGTGAATATGACCCATTTGGTGCTGGACATGGATGCAACAGTGTTTCTGCTGGACTGGGTATGTTTTTCGTTCTCCTTTACTCCTTTTTAGGTGAGAGAACAACTGCAACTGTTTTCTTTGCATAAAATCTATGCAAATGATTATCTTATATTTTGTATCTGTGTGCGCAGTTTTCTTTCTTCTCCCCGCCCCCC
>NC_056558.1:30438043-30451368 GCF_013358625.1 Macadamia integrifolia
CCCCCCCCCCCCCCACCCCCCAGTTTGCATATCCATCATGGAAACCGCTTTATGTAATTTTTTCATCTGTAATATTTGGCTGAACTGATACTCTTCTGTCGCTTCTCCTAGTATCATATCGAAACCATATTGTACATACTAGGCTGATTAATTTTATGTTTCAATTTAAACTCAACTCACTAAGTATCTGGATAAGGCTTTGTGGAGTGGAATAGTGAGAAGGATTTGTTTAGCTAACCACTCAAGTGGAGATGAAGCTTATTGAGCATGCTCCAATTTCTCTGAATTAAATCCTGATCTAGAGGCAGATTTTTGACCCAAAACAGGCCATGGTCTGCCTTTGTTTCAGGAATTGCAGGAGATATTAAAGGAAAACGAGATCATATACTGACAGTGATCACCAACCAGACCATTATGGCTGGTCAGATATATGAGGCGATGAGCAATGCTGGGTATCTGGATTCCAACATGGTTGTGATCCTTAATGACAACCAACACTTTTTACACCCAAAGCTTGAGGAGGGCTCCAAGACAGCGATAAATGCTTTGTCTAGTACTCTAAGCAAGCTTCAGGCCAGTAAAGCCTTTTGGAAATTGAGAGAAGCTGCTAAGGGATGTTCCATGGTTTTCTTTCTACATAGGTGAATTATATCTTGGTTTCTGGCTAAGAAAAGAAACAAGTAATGATTGTAAAAATTCAATAATAAGTTAGTCCTAGAAGGCCAAAGTTATGATGGTGGTATGGTGTGTCTAGGATATTTAGTGCAGAAGGATTCAATTCTCACTTCATATGGTAAGATGAAAATCAACCCCGTCGCTCACTTCTGGTAGCCTCTCTCTCTCTCTCTCTCTCTCTCTCTCTCTCTCTCTCTCTCTCTCTCTCTTCAAAAACTATAGAATAGTTCAGTTACCAGAAAAATAGATCAACGCCTTTTGATAGCTGAATGGTAAACTACTGTCACCCAAATAATTGGGTTTTTGTGGTGGATTGTTTTTAGTTTTCCCTCTCTCATAGCCTTGGCAAGACCCTGTGAGCTTCCCCCCACCTCTCCCCCACCCCCTACACAAAAGGAAAAATAAAAAAAGAACGAAGAAGACTTGCTCAGTGTGACCACTCATTTTGGGGCTTCTTTCTATTGTTTGTTACTTACCAGAAATAAATAAATAAATAAAAGGGTGTTTGTAGGCAATCACAAGAGCTGAAGGATCCATAATCTTTCATGCTTTTTTGTGGTCCATATGAAAACTAACTGTCATCAGTTCCAAATCATGACATCAAATTGGGGTGAACTCACAAGGCATGTATGCCCCATGGAGTTGACCTGTGGATAAATGTACATCTGCCTGTGTACTTTGGTACTCCTTATGATTATAGTCCTTATTTTATGTTCTTGTATCCCTTTGGTGGATAGATTCTGGTTGATTATATGCCTTACCTATTCAGTATCTTTGATGCTGATCCTATGAACTGTCTTCACTTTTTATTATCTCATTGATCTGCACTTTGGTTTCAGGATGTTACTAAAAGAATCAGAAAGGGTATGCATGAATTGGCGGCCAAAGTTGATGATATGGACGTGGTATGATGGGTCCGCTAGGATCAACTCTATTCGAAGAGCTTGGGTTGTATTATATTGACCCAGTTGATGGCCAAAATATGGAAGATTTGATTTCAGTTCTCCAGGAAGTGGCTTCTTTGGATTCAACAGGACCTGTTTTGTAATTGCTTCCTTCTGTCCATGGTGGGTTCATGTACCATCTCTGAATTCTACCGAGGACATAATTGCTTCCTCCTGTCCTAGCGGCTTTAATCTTTCTTTCTAAGTTGTCCTTTTATATGTTAGGAAACCTATGTAAATTTATTTGATGTTGCTTCTGTTTTCCCTTAAGAAACAGCCAATTGTAATGTTGATCCATTACCTTCTTATCCAAAGCTCAGGCATGAGTCTGTCTTGGCATTGATGTTAATGTAAACATGAATGTTGACATGAATGTTAACACGACCATGAGGAATGTAATAACAAAAAATAATACTTGTGCAAACATTAACTTGAATGTGCAAGGTCTAAACATGCAATATACAACAACAAAAACAACAATAACAAAGCCTTATCCCAGCTAAATGGAGTTGGTTACATGAATTCCTAATGGATAAGTTTGTGAAATATAAGTGAAGGAAAAAAATGAAGAAAGAAAAGGAAAGAAAACAAAACACCACCTCTGAGACATTTCACCTAAAAGCGATCAGCAAGGTGGATCTTTGTCTTTCAGACAACTCTTTTTGATGTCATACTAGGATCTAGACCGAATTTCTATATGTCCTTCCAACTCTTCTTCAATGGTCATTTTAGTCCTGTCTCTAGTTCTTCTAACTTCCTCCATCCAGATTTGGTTCATCGAGTTTCTTTCCAATGCCACTAGACATGCTTTGTTTGGAAGACAGAAGTTGTGACTTTTTAGTATGATCGTGTTGAAACGGTGCAAACTTGAACAATTTTAGTTGCGAACCTGTTTTGGTGACATGTGGAGTAGTGGTGGCCATGTGGGTCCCACCCATAGTTAGCAAATTCGGATTCGGGAATTATTCGGACGGAGAATTATTCGGAATAATTCGGACGATTAATTTAAGGATTCGGTCAAAAAAGCGGTCAAAAATTCTTATTGGGGTTTTTTTATTTTTTTTTTAAAATGTTTTTTTATTTTTTTATTTTTTATTTTTGGTTTTTTTTTTTTAAATAATGTTTAAATTGACCGAATAATTCGATTTAATTCGGATTCGGTCCGAATTATTCGCGATTTATATTCATTTTGGAAAAAGTCGCGAATTTTAAAGAATTTTATTTTTAATTCGGATTCGGTCCGAATTTTTGATAAAATTTGAAAAAATTTGATTCGGCCGAATAATTCGCGAATTATTCGGCCGAATTGATAACTATGGTCCCACCTACTCATGTAACATGCATGGGTGTACGGAGATGACATGGTGATGATGACGTAAGGTGATATGTCACGGTGATGATGGTATTCTTGCAGATGTTATGGTAGCATGCATAGATGTTGATTAAGTCATGCATGATGATTGCATGATATACATGATATGATTTTTATGATGCCTGGATGCCCATGTTGATGGTATGATCATGCTCATGATAGTGATACATGTATAGATGTCATGTGGGTAATATGATGAGGTGGACTCATTTGATGGTGTGGTTTGATGAGGTCTTGAGGGGGTATTGTGTTGGCACGGGCATGGCAAGCCTTGAAGGTGCATAAAATAGTAGATTTTTCACCGTTCTCTTCTCTAAAGACTTTTTATATTAACTTTCTAAGGTAATTTGTCATAGGTTTTTTTCAGGTCAATAAAAGATCATATGAACTTTCTTGATAGTTTTGAAGTTTCCATGAGTCTCTTGCAAAGAGTAAATAGTTTATGTTGTTGATTTCTCTGGCATAAAATAAAATTGATTATTCAAGATAGCAGATTCTCTTATGCATGTATGTGTGTAAGAGAAAGAAGAAAAGCAAGAAAAAAACTTGATCAAAAGCCCTCTAAAAAGATGGGGAGAGTTATACAAAAAGACTTCAATACACCACATGACAAACCAACAGAAAAGGTGACCACATGTTGCTCAACCATCCCCACATCAAAAAATGTGTCCAGGAATATTGCCTTCTGATACGGCCAAATTGATTGCCCAGTAGGATAAGGATACGCGTCGCGCACCTGGACACGTGTCACCCACCTGATAGAGGCTACAAGGACTCTACCACGTTAACCGCGTGAAGAGAATATCCCCACGAAAGGAATGGGACATATCAGAGTAGAACTCTATAAGGAAAGGAGGTGGACCCGATGAGGACTCCTCCAATGAAAAGGGAAACCCTAAACCCTAAAAGCCATATAAGAGGGCCCGAGAAGAAGGAAAAAGGTAAGCATTACTACCCACACCATTACTCCTATAACAAAAATTGTGAGGCCGACCCCTAACTTGAGCGTCGGAGGACTAACCCCGAACAAAGCTCCGAGCCTCTGCCGTCTGTGCTTGTGTAGGATCAGCTCATACGGATTTTTGGTAGCAACAAATTGGCGCCGTCCGTGGGAATCGACAGTAATGGTGGGGAGAACCTACAATCGCAAGAAGACAAGAGCAGCATCGAATATGAACATGGGGGAGGAGGAACAGTTAGGAGGGCTCCCTCCCTCGACGAAATTGGACGAGAAAGGAGGAACGATGATCGGGAAGGTTTCGAGAGGTACCAGTGTTCGGTCGGATATTCGGTGCGTGGAGATAGTAATCCTCCGCCCCCTCCTGGAGCGCAGGAATATGTGACGAGGGAGCAGTTCGAAGCCCCCCAGGACAAATACGACCGAATGGCCAAGGCAATGAGGGAGGTCTCCAAAGCTGTCTCCCAAAAGACCGACGGAGCACCACGAGGCCACCATACCCAGCCCAAGAGAGCTCGAGACAAAGACCAGAGCAGTACAAGATCGATAAGATCCGGTTATAATTTTCGAAACCGAGCAATGAGGGAGAGTCCCACACCTAGGGGGAGGACACGGCGTGCCACTAGAGACCCACATGGGGAACCACGCCAAGGAGACGAACGGAGGCACGAGGACTCGGGGTTAAAGCAGATGATCCTGGACCTGAAAGATGAGATCAAGAAGGTGGCAGAAAATCAAACGGGAGCTCGCGAGCCAGACCTCTCTAGGGACCTACTCCCGATCGGCTTTCTCCTGCCCAAGTATGACACTTACGACGGGTCTGGGCACCCCGTCGATCATCTGGAAGGCTTCAAGGTCGCCATGCAGTTCCATCGAGTCTCGAAAAACATTATGTGTCACGCCTTGCCATTGACGTTCAGAGGAGCGGCAAGGCTATGGTACAACCATCTGTCGACGAAGTCGATCAACAGCTTTAGCGATCTAAGTTACTTCTTCGTGAAGGGATTCTCCAGTGGCCAACCCCTTCAGAAGACTACGTTGAACTTGACTAATGTCAAGCAACATGAAGGAGAATCACTGCGGAACTACATGAAGCACTTTCAACAAGAGAAGATCACGATTAGAGGTCTAGACCCGAAAGAAGAGTTCACAACCCTGCTGGGAGGCTTCAAGGACAAGGAGCTGAAAAGGTCTTTGGCGAAGCATACACCTAGGAACCTGGCCGAGCTGAGAGCTCGATGTGATAAGTACATCCAGATAGAAGAAACCCTTCAAGCCGATGAAGAAGCCGAAAGGAAGACGGGAAGAAAATAGATCTCAAAGGGCGACGACAAACCCTCCGAAGAAGGCAAAAGACGGAAGTTTGAGCACGGTTGGGCACCCAGTCCACCAAGGAAGTTCAAGAAACACGCACCCCTAAATCGGAGACGAACGGAGGTACTGATGCAGATAAAGGACTCCCCGGATGCCAGAGCCATGAAGTGGCCAGGGAAGATGGGACGGCACCCCGAGAGACGCAATATGGACAGGTATTGCCACTTCCATAGAGACCACGGCCACGACACCGAAGATTGTTGGCACCTCAAGGGGGAGATAGAAGGAATGATCCGAAGAGGATATCTAGGCCGATTAGTAGACCACGAAAAGGAGGACGCCCAAGACGGTAATGAGTGTAGGGATAACCGTCGGAGATATGGCAGAGGCCACTATGAAAAAAGGGGGCCTACCCGTAGAGGCAATCAGGAACGGCGGAGGGACCAGACACCCGAGGAAGCTGACCATCGCCTCTGAGATGAGAATAAGAGCCCAACTAGAGTTATAACGACCATTTGTGGAGGCCTAGCCTCTGGAGAAAGTTCAGTCTCGGCCAGGAAAGTAAAAGCCTATGCTAGAAGTGAGCACGTGGCTAAATGGTCAAACAAGAAGGCGAGGACGGGGATGGCTATTTCCTTCTCGGACGACGATCTGGAATGGGTGCACACCCCGCACGATGATGCCTTGGTAGTCACCATAACCATAGCGGATTACAGAGTGAAGAGGATCCTAGTGGATAATGGCAGTTCAGCTGATATCCTGTTCCTGGAAGCTTTTCGGAAGATGGGCCTGGACGAAGGAAAGTTGAAGAAAGTCGAACACCCGTTGCAGGGATTCTTCGGCGTACCAGTAAAAGTGGAAGGATCGATTGAATTGCCAGTAAGAGCCGACACCGGAGATCGCCAAGTAATAGTCATGATCAACTTCCTGGTAGTAGGCATTACCTCGGCGTACAACGCCATACTAGGGAGGGTTGGTTTGAACCTACTAAAGGCTGTCGTCTCCACACCCCATCTCAAGATGAAATTCCTAACCAAGAACGGTGTCGGGGAATGTCGAGGGGATCAGGAGGCATCCCGAAGGTGCTACGCCACTACCTTGTGGGGAAGAGAAAAGGCGGGTGAGGCATTCCCAATAGAAGATCTACGCGATGACACCAGTTATTAACGGGGGGAACCGACCGAGGATCTGGTACCAGTCGAGGCCGAATAGGGGGATAGCGCTCAGCAATTCCAGATTGGGGCTACAATGCCAAGGTAACAACAAGAAAAACTCATCTCATTCCTTCGAAACAACTCTGACGTCTTCGCCTGGTCGGCTTCAGACATGCCTGAAATAGATCGAGGGGTAATAGAGCGTCATCTGAATGTTAACCCAACGAAGAAGCCGGTACAACAAAAGAAGAGGACTTTCGCCCCCGAAAGGCAGCAGTAAATAGACGAAGAGGTAGAGAAGTTGTTGAAGGCCCAGTTCATCCGCGAGATCCAATACCCGGAGTGGATATCCAACGTGGTGATGGTCCCTAAGGCAAATGGAAAGTGGAGGATCTGCATCGACTTCACCGACCTGAACAAGGCCTGCCCGAAGGACGCATACCCCTTGCCAAAGATAGACCTCCTCATTGATGCCACGGCAGGGTACGAGGTGCTGAGCTTCATAGATGCGTACTCAGGGTACAATCAGATCAAGATGTCAAAGGTTGATGTCCCGAAAACATCCTTCGTGACCGAGGGAGGACTGTACTGCTATGAAGTCATGCCCTTCAGGCTGAAAAACGTAGGGGCCACCTATCAAAGGTTGGTGAATAAAATCTTCAAGGGGATGATAGGCAAAACTATGGAGGTGTACGTGGACGATATGCTCGTAAAAAGCTTGAAGGCAGAACGACACATTCAAGACTTAGAAGAGGCGTTCCAGGTGCTGAGGCGGTACGACATGAAGCTGAACCAGGCAAAGTGTGCATTCGGAGTAGCCTCAGGAAAGTTCCTCGGCTTCATTGTCTTGGAGAGAAGAATTGAAGCCAACCTGGTGAAAATACAAGCCATTCGGGATATGAGATCACCCCAGAATGTGAAGCAAGTCCAGGAGCTAACAGGTCGGGTCACCGCCCTCGGGCGATTCATGTCTAGGTCGGCTGACAGGTGACTGCCCTTCTTCAAAGCACTGAAGGGGACCAAAAAGTTGGAATGGACAGAGGAGTGCGAAAAGTCCTTTGAACAACTGAAGGAGTACCTAGCCGCATCCCCACTACTGACGAAGCCAAACATCGGGGATACCTTGCAGCTGTACCTTGCTATATCAGCAGTGGTGGTAAGTGCAGTACTGATGAAGGAAGAAGGGAAGCAACAATGGCCAATATACTACGTCAGCCGAACCCTGCTAGATGCCGAAACAAGATACAAAAAGACGGAGAAAGTGGCATATGCCCTGGTAACTGCAGCGGTCGGATATGTTCGGTCGCCTGGTAAACTGGGCCATAGAGTTGGGAGAATTCGACATCCAGTACAAACTGAGAACCGCAATTAAAACACAGGCCCTCACAGATTTCATCACTGAGACGACGCTCCCTGATGATCCCCAAGAGTTTGTCGAGGACCGAGGAGAAAAGGCTTGGACATTGTACGTGGATGGTGCTTCCAACAGCACAGGAAGCGGTGCAGGAATCATATTGGTCAGCCCCGAGGGTTTCAAGATAGAATACGCCCTACGGTTTGACTTCGATGCCTCCAACAATAAAGCCAAATACGAAGCGTTAATAACCGGAATTAATCTGGCTCGGGATTTGATGGTATAGGAACTGGTGGTGCATAGTGACTCACAGCTCGTGGTACGACAGGTGAATGGAGACTACGAAGCCAAGGAACAAAGGATGGCTGGGTACTTGAAGACAGTGCGAGAAAGAATAATAGCCTTCAAGGATTTTGAGATAAGGCAAGTGCCACCGAAAGAGAATGCTAGTGCTGATGCACTATCATAATTGGCCACCACTGACTTCACTGACCTCGGACGATCGGTGTATTTCGAAGTGCTACCACAACCAAGTACCGAAAGACCCTAAGAGGTATTACCTGTAGGCGAACACAGCCATAGCTAGATGGATGCCATAACCGAATATCTCAAGGAAGGAAAGCTCCCAGAGAATAGGGACAAGGCAAGGAAAGTATGAATGAGGTCAGCACGCTTCCTTCTAAAGGACGAGACACTGTACAAAATAGGGTTCACCGTGCCGTACCTCAAGTGTCTGGACCCCACCGATGGCGAGTACGTACTCCGAGAGGTGCATGAAGGGATATGTGGCCAGCACCTGGGGGCTCGGGCCTTGGCACATAAAGTGCTAAGGCAGGGTCTGTACTAGCCGACAATGAGGAAGGACGTGGAATCATTAGTCAAGAAGTGCGTCAAGTGCCAGATGTTTGCCCCCGTTCCCAGGCTACACTCTACCAAGCTCTCATCTCTATCGAGCCCAATACCATTCGCCATATGGGGAGTCGACATCCTGGGCCCATTCCCCTGGTCACGAGACAAAGAAAATTTATCGTGGTGGCGATAGACTACTTCACGAAATGGGCAGAAGCAGAAGCATTGGCGACGATAACCGAAAAGAACGTAAGAGACTTCTTCCAAAGGGTGGTAGTTTATCGATTTGGAATCCCTCGGGTTGTGGTAACGGATAATGGAACTTAGTTCGCCAACTCGACCTTCGGCCTGTTCTGTGATGCCCTCGGCATTGACCATAGGAAACCACTGTCGGTTGTCCACCAACCAACGGGCTGACAGAGGTAACCAACTGTACACTACTTCAATGAATAAAGAAGAGACTGGATGACGCTAAAGGACTATAGGCAGACGAGTTGCACCACATCCTCTGGGCCTACCGAACAACTAAGAGATCGGCCACCGGAGAAACACCATTCATTTTAACTTACGGCACTGAAGCTGTACTTCCAGTGGAGATAGGGGCCGTAACCCATCGGATTCAGTACTACAATGAAGAGGAAAACGATGGAGGGCTCCGAGCGAATTTAGACCTCTTGGCCGAAGTCAGAGACACCTCGCAGGAAAGGATGGCCGCTTACCAACAGAGGGTTACGAGGCACTACAACACCAAAGTTCGAAAGAACGAGTTCAGAATTGGTGACCTCATCCTCAGAAGGGCTGAAGTATCAGACCCGAGACATCAAGGGAAGCTAGCTCCAAATTGGGAAGGTCCATCAGAGTCTCAAGGGTAATACGACCAGGGTCCTATCACCTGGAGACTACAGGGGGAGAAAGGATACCCCGATCGTGGAACTCTGAGAACTTAAGAGTTTTCAGATCCTATGCACTTTTAAGTTGTAATTCCTCATCCTAAACTCTGGAGGATCTTATTCATGAAAAATACGAAAGCTGGTTCACAGCAATTGAGAGGAATTCTACTGTTTGGTGACCTTAACTCTGCCGAAAGGATACAACTGAAGGTCTTCACCTCGATCGGGGGCTTAGGCAAAGGCAGAGCCGAGCTGACCAAAGGTCCTCATCTCGGTTGGGAGTTCGGCCAAAGCCAAACATACCTGACCTCGATTGGGCTTGGCCTTGGCCTTGGCCTTGGCCTGAACTCACCTCGATTGGGGGCTCAGGCAAAGGCCAAGCCGAGCTGACTGAAGGTCCTCACCTCGGTCGGGGGCTCTGGCAAGGACTGAACCGAGCTGACCGAAGGTCCCTACCTCGGTCGGGGGCTTAGGCAAAGGCCAAGCCGAACTGATCGAAGGTCCTTACCTCGGTCGGGGGCTCAGGCAAAGGTCGAGCCGAACTGACCGAAGGCCCTCACCTCGGTTGGGGGCTCTGGCAAGGGCCAATCAGACCTGACCAAGGGTCCTCGCCTCAGTTCGGGGCTCAGGAAAATGGTCGAGGGGACCTGACCGAAGGTCCTCAATTTGGTAGGGAGTGACGATGGTCGAAGGATCCGGCCTCAGCTGGATCTTCGGATCAACATGAGTTTAAAAGACCCATCGGTCGGAGCTAAGGGGGAACACTTGGTGAAAACCTCAAGTCCAGAGCCCTCGAACTCGAAAAACCTCTCGGATAAGCCGAGGGAGCGGGACCGAGCCGTGCTGAAGTAGACGTGCGCATCATTAGGCTGGTAACAAAGGGTTCCCGCCTTCCTGTGCCCACCTACGGGCTAAAGATCACCCTACCCGAAAGAACACGAAAAAGTGGAAGTCAAAGCATACGAAGGGAAATACATTCATTTATAAAACCCGAAGGCCAAGAGTACATTCATTGATAAGACCCGAAGGCCAAGAGTACATTCATTGATAAGATCCGAAGCCCAAGAGTACATAAAAAAGACCCGAAGGCCAAGGTTACATGAAGAAGCCCGAAGGCTCATATCAAAAACAAAAAGAGCTCAAAGGCTGAGCCGAGACCCAAGGTGGCTTCAGGAGGCGTCCGTCGGATTCACAACCTCATCCTCGATATGGTGGGTCTCCTGATCGGAGCCATCGTGACCGGGGATCAGAGGGACCTCGCGTTGCGGTTGAACCTCACCTTCCTCGCTGCAGCCTCCGTCGTCGGCATCGGCAACCTCCGTGGGTAATGGGGCCGCCTCAATGCTCTCCTCTTCGAAGATGAGCCCACTGTCCTCGAAAGAGACCCCAGGGTAGCGCTCAAGGACCCAGTCTCGGACCTCGGTAGCACCCATTGTGAACCCAGGGGCGATGGCACGCTTAATCTCTTCGCGAAAGTCCTCGGAGGACCTGTACCTCTCGGCCCCTCGGGCCTCGGCCTTCTGAACCCTTGCTTTCATCTGAGCCTTCAGCTCTGCCAACTTCCGATCGCATTCCTGGCGCGTAAGGAGGAGTTCCTCTTCCAGGTGCTTGACCTTCTCGAGGAGAACCGAACGCTCATTCTCTAGGACTGCCTTCTCTCGTTCGGTGATCTCGAGGTCTCGGCCCATAGCTTCAGCCCGAACCGCCAACTGACCCATTTGGTTTTGGGCCTACATGAGACACCGAAGGTTAAAATATTGTGGTGAAAAATAAGCAAAGGTTAGAAGACCGAAGCTTACCCCGGCCATGAAGATGCAGGCGTTGGTTATCATAGCCGCCGTCCCTTGTCGTTGAGCTTCGGCGGCATCTCGGGGAAGACTGCCCTTCATCACCAGCTCACGAGCAACACGCCCAACTGTCAACGTGTCGTCTTCCTTAACCGACCCTCGGGCTTCTGAAGTTCGCGACAGGGGAGGAGTCTTGGGCAGGCATGTCATGGCCCGGAGCGGCGAGGGCCTGGACTGCCTCGGTGCTTGGTCCCTCGCCCCTAGATCTTTTCTTCAGGGTTTCGAAGGAGGGCCCCTTCTTCTCCTTCCTCTTCGGCCTCTATTGCTGCTGGGCATCCAGCGCCCTGGCCTCCCTTATTTGGGCTTGCCTTGCCGCTGCGGCAGCCTTAGCCTCGGCCCTGGAGATTTGCATTACATAAAGAAATAAAGGGAGTTAGTACGAAACACCGACGCCCGAGGGAAACAAACTTGGGTTAGCCTAACTCACCCGGGCTAAGCCCGAATCTGAACAGTATGGCGTCGGACTTGAGGCAGTCAGCCTCGACTAGAGGGCAGGTTTCTTGCCGCCTTGCCATTGCCAACGACTCCGTGGCTGCCACGAAAAGGCCAGGGGCGGAGTTCACCTCCCTCAGATCAGGGATATCCCAGATAGTGCCTAAGGGCACCCCCTCGGATGACCTCACGAAGAAGAACTTTTCCTTCCACCCGTGGATCGACGTCGGGTAACCACTCAGCAGCCGAAGGTCCTTTTGGGGGCAAAAGTAGTACCAACCCGAAAGCCCCTTACAGGCCTGAAGGAAGAAGCAGTTGATGAAGAGAGGGAGGGAGAGAGGCCTGTGGTGCCTTGAGAAAAGGACAATGAAGCTGAGCACTTGCCACCATCCATTCGACGTCAGCTGGGTCGGACAAATCCCATAGTGCCGAAACACTCGGGCGAAGAAGGGATGGAGGGGAAGCCGAAGGCCGGCCTTAAACACCTCCTTGTACAAGCATAGCTCTTCGAAGTTTCGATAGCTGGCTCGGTCAGACGGTCTGGGCAGCCGGAGCTCGAAAGCGTCCGAGATACCGAAGGAGGCCTTCAGCTCCTCTAGTTCCGGCTCATCCATGGTGGATACGATATAGAGAGCCTCCACCTAAGGGTTCTTTGGGTCTGGGCACAGGAATCGAGTATCCTCTCCCTAAATCCTGCACCGTTTGAGCCACCCTCGGACCTAGACGACGAGGCCCCAGACGATGAGTCACGGGTAGAGGTCAAATCGGTGGAGTCTGAGGACATCCCTCGGACCTCCCCTGGACTCCGACCCCTACGATTAGATTTTGTTCTCTCAGAGGACGACGGACTGTAGCCCGACGAACAAGACATGGAACTTACTTTCAGAGTATTGCTAAACTAGAGGAAAGCCGAGACCGAGGGTAAACTCTCCGAAGGAAACACAGACCGAAGGAAGGCTCTCCGAGGGAAAAAGAAAAGTGCCCCACAAATGGACCCCCACACTATATAGATGGAAGGAAAACGTACGACTACCCGAGCATTAATGGCACTGCCATGTCACCGAGTACGAACCCTCGAGGATTACCCC
Source organism: Macadamia integrifolia (assembly GCF_013358625.1). NCBI lineage: Eukaryota > Viridiplantae > Streptophyta > Magnoliopsida > Proteales > Proteaceae > Macadamia > Macadamia integrifolia. The sequence goes on from NC_056558.1 coordinate 30,450,921, forward strand.
CGAACGGACCAGACCGAAGGTCCTCACCTCGGTTGGGAGTTCGGCCAAAGCCGAACGGACCTGACCGAAGGTCCCTACCTCAGTTGGGATTTCAGCCAAAAGCCGAACGAACCTGACCGAAGGTCCCTACCTCGGTTGGGAGTTCAGGCAAAAGCCGAACGAACCTGACCGAAGGTCCTTACCTCGGTCGGGGGTTCGAGCAAGGTCGAGCCGAACTGACCGAAGGTCCACACCTGGGTTGGGAGTTCGGCCAAAGCCGAACGGACCTGACCGAAGGTCCTCACCTCGGTTGGGAGTTCAGGCCAAGGCCGAACAGACCTGACCGAAGGTCCTTACCTCGGTCGGGGGCCTCGGACAAGCCCAAGCCGAACTGACCGAAGGTCCTCACCTCGGTTGGGAGTTCGGCCAAAGCCGAACGGACCTGACCGAAGGTCCCTACCTCAGCTGG
>NC_056558.1:30451469-30467833 GCF_013358625.1 Macadamia integrifolia
GAAAAAAAAAAAAAAGGAGGAAGAGTCTCCTGGGGGAGTAAGGGGGCACTTGATATGGCCAAATTGACTGCCCAGTAGGGTAAGGATACGCGTCGCACACCTGAACACGTGTCACCCACCTGATAGAGGCTGCAAGGACTCTACCACGTTAACCGCGTGAAGAGAATATTCCCACGATGGGGATAGGACGTATCCGAGTAGAACTCTATAAGGAAAGGAGGTGGACCCGATGAGGACTCCTCCAAGGAAAAGGGAAACCCTAAACCCTAAAAGCTATATAAGAGGGCCCGGGAAGAAGGAAAAAGGTAAGCATTACTACCCACACCATTACTCCTATAACAAAAATTATGCGGCCGACCCCTAACTTGAGCGTCGGAGGACTAACCCCAGACAAAGCTTCGAGCCTCTGCCATCTGTGCTTGTGCAGGATCAGCTCATACGGATTTTCGGCAACAACACCTTCAATAATTGGAGTGATGGATTCATATACATCCCCTATATGAACAGCCACAACATTGTTGTCCCTCTCAGCCTACACAACCAAAGCTTTTAAAAGCTATCACCAAATTGGGGTGTCTAACACCTTTCCCAAACAATATCTTGACACATTCTCTAACAATGATTTTACTGATCCCATTAGAGTCAAACATGAAATCATTGGTGGGTCTTAAACCCTAATCTAGATGACAACTTTTCAAAATATTTACCTTATCTCCGTTCCATTTGATTGTTTGGGATGAGACAAAGGTGTGACTTGATCTTGGACCTCGGTTCTCACAGTAGGTTAAATCTAACCACATACTGTAAATTGATTCACAACACATAATCAATTTGCTGGTCATAAGAAGAGCTAGATAGGGTAATCTGGAAACTATATTTATAGTCTTTGTTATAAATGGCATTATCGACATTTGCAATGGGATAGATAACTACTTTGGGAAATACTTTCATTCTTCCCAATTATTCCAAAAACGAATTATGTTCCTTTTATTCGAGGCAAAAAAAAAAAAGCTCCCTTGTTCCTCACTCCCAACATCTTCCGAATGAGACTACTACCTAAAGTAATTTAAGGCTATTACTTAAAGTAATTTAAGATTGTGTTTGGTATGCATTCTAAAACGTGTTCTTGAACACCAAGAACATAATTTGTTATGCATTCTTGTTCTAGAATCTTGGAATGTTCTAAAAATAGACCTTATCTTGGAATGTGATAAAATCACATTTTGTATTCTCATTTCGAAGGCATTCTGTTTTAACGGAGCTTTTCATGGTTGAGGAAGGAATGGCCGAGATTCCTTGTCAATGCTTTGGAGCTTATCTAGAATAGATCGAGTCTACAACAGGCCCACCTTAGATATGCAATAGCGTTATTATTCGCTGGAATTGAAAGATTTGCAAGATCCGGATCACAAGTTGTATCAATTAAACAAATCTTTGGAATTCCCAAAGTGATACATTCTAGAAGAGTCATATATTTTTCTTGCTGATCAACGATAATTACAATATCTGGCAACCCTGTCATATATTGGATTCCACCCGGTATATGGTTATTTCTAATTAAAATTTTAATAAAGGAAGAATTAAAGAAATGACTAATGAAGCTCAGAAGTATCTAAAGGCAAAGCCATGGTGTCGGTTAGACGAAAAGGTAGTGACTAGTGAGGGTGATTGGCGCACTCCTTTCGGTCTCGATATTAAATTCTGCTTCAAGGCTGGTTTCTCTATACAACAAAATGAATTAATTGATTTCAATTCCAGAGTTTTCATCTTTGGATTCTAATTCTAACCCTGTCCCAATGGAACTGTTGTTGTAGTGCTCAATGTGAGTGCCAAGGTACCTAAAATTGATTCTTACTATATATATATATATATATATATGAAGAATTTTTTAGATTTATATTTATAAGTAGGAGATATCCAGATGGGAATGATAAAGAATTTTTGAATGTAGGTCTTTTCTTTCCATTCCCATAGTTCTTTTAACCAATCTTGTGACACATCGCTCGGATCTCCATCTCCTCGCCCCCCTTATGAGCAAGGCACTGAAGACGTGGGGTGATCCTTCCCATCCCACAAGGGAGCTGTGAAATCTTATATTTTTCGATTTCAACTCATGTGAGAAAAAGTGACGAAGTCAGTTTGAAACGTGCTCCGAGAGTTTGAAAAATGGTTACATCTCCCTTCTACAAGTTCTCCCCTCTGTGCAAAAAGCCTTCGAGATGTGTTTGGTCAGATTGATGCCTCGGTTAACAATATTGGAATTAAAGAGGATCTCTCTCTCTCTCTCTCTCTCTCTCTCTCTCTCTCTCTCTCTATTTATATATATTGTTTTCACCTAGGATTGGAGGTAGTCAGATTGTGCTTGGATCAACCATACTTTCATATTTCTTACTTAAGAAACAAAAAATGAGTTGAAAGAATGTCTCAAAATCCATTCCCAATCCATTTTAGTTGTTAAAAAAATAAAACATCTTGCCCTCATGCTTTCTATTAAATGATGAGTCATCAAATGATTAGACCATGTTTGGCTGTTTTTGGCCAATGCAACTGAATTTTCAGCGAAGAGATTTTGCCATGAGGTGTTTGATGAATTTTCTGAGCATTCTAAAATCAATAATACGTTTCAACAACAATTGCCTAACGTAGTTGGTGAACTGTGGTGGGTAAAAAACCCACGCTCACCAAGAGGTCTCAGGTTCGAGTTTCTTGACTGTTATCTACTTCCCCTCTGTAACTATCAAAAAAGAAAAAAAAGAAAAAAAAAAATTCAAAGAAACATTTATCCAAACAATGTTACTGTTCTCAGTTAAGAATGCATTATGTATTCTTAGAATGGGAACACTGGCAACACACAACAACCCTTCTTATTCTTTTTCCAATTATGACAAACAATCTTAAAATAAACCACCCCAAACACAAATAAATGAGCCGAAATCAACAAATGAATAAATTCTCAAAAATAATATTCCAAGTAAAGTTGACTGTGCGCAAAACTTCTTTACTTTTTCCTTCTTAGGAAATAAGAAGACACTGTTCCAAACTCAAGAATATCCTTCCAACATGATATACACAAAGCCATGCTGAGATGAGGTTCTCCTGTATACATTGAGGACAGAAACAGTTAAAATTTTGGTCAAATAGAAACCAATAAAAGAAAAAAAAAAAAAATTGGAAATATAACCTGATCAGATGATCATGACCATATGACTGAATTTTCTCTTGGATCATTTGATCACATTCCATTAGAAAGAAAAAAATAATGTAATATCCTGCAGGTTCAGATAATGCCATCTGATCCTCCCCCACCCCCACCCCATGTTATTCACAGGGAGATCTCTTAGGTGACATTGGTATTTTATTGGCAATATCATATATTAGGCTTATCTGTTCGAACTTTCAGTTCTTGTTAAAAGCATTAATTTACTTAGTAATAACATAATCGAGAAGTACCTCTTGTACAGAGTGTAGCCTGCAAAGCCCAGACCACCAACAGCTGCAAGCGCAAGAAGAACAAGGAAGGTAACCATCCAGCCTGACACTCCACTGCTTCTTTCACCCCCGAGTGAATTACTGTCACCAAACTCTGTGCAGTGGCTCAAATTACAGGGCTCCTGTCTGGTAGGCTGCCATTCAATCAAGCAAACAAAAACATTGTACCACCAAGGTTTAATAATAAACTTTAAGAACCATAATAAACTTTCTAACAAGGTGAGCTTCATGAAGACAATGATCAATCACCCTGATGATGCTTTTTACCTCACCCCACCACCAAAATACATGGACACACACACTCTAGCAGTTGTACATACACCCCCTCCCTCCTCTCCATGCACTGAGCACTAAAAATCCTGAAGCAGTTAAAAGGAAATGCCAGGCTTGACATTTACAATATACTAGTAATAAAACAGTTGAATTCTACTAAAGCACATCTGAGAAGTAAAAGCTATAAACCGTTTTCACAGAAAGTTGAATTCAAGTCGAGAATAAACTTCACTGAAGAAGGAAAAAGAGAGAAACTCACGAAAAATGGGCACAATCATATGGAAGTTCCAAGATAATGGTGCAGGAAGTTCTTAAGGAAATAAATTTCCCCCACCAGGGGGTGTGGGAGAGAGGAGGATGGCCAAGCCAGAAAAAAAATAAAAATTCAATGAGGTAGACTTTAAAGAATTAGAGGCAGTAGAGAGACCATATCATGACAAGGGTGAGCAACCAGAATGCTGCAAAAGATGTTGAAAACAATAATCATGTTTTGGCTCACCATTTCTTCCCCAGAGCACCTGCTATCGTCCACTGGATAATGTGGGATAGATGCATCTTCAGTTAAACCAAAACATTCTACGTCTCGATACCGGATCCCACCATCACAAGGAGATGAACAATGCATCCATGGTCCAGCAACCCACTTGAAAACTTCTGTAAGCCACAAAGAGGAAGGAGGTAATGTATCATAAAACAGTCCTGTTAACATTGATAACAGAACATACAACCCCAACTAACAGACTATAAGAGTGTGAAGGAGTAATTAACAAGTACCCCTTGGTTTTAGCTGCACAGCTAATTCTGCACCAGTCTTGCAGTAACCTAATTTGGTATTCTTGTTGGAGAGGTAAGGATAGGAGCAGTCTGTGCAACAAATATACTCATCACCATAGTCTAACTTGTTCTTGCATTTTGCACATTTGTCTGTCACTTTCGGACTTTCTGCTCATAAGCAAAGCAAATGCAAATTAAAGATCATACATAAATAAGAGTACGGGCTGATGAAGTAGAAGGGTTGGTTAGGTAAAACTTACGATAACAAAATTTCAATTGTATCCAAATCTATTTTTATGCTCATCCTCTTTTTTACCAGCTACAACTGTAAAACAGAATATATGGCATTATATTTCTGGATTACATGAGAATGGTACTGACAGCCTGTACAAATATGACGATTTTTTGCTTCTCAGTACCATCAATGCCACATAGAAATCGTCACCACCTTGTAATTTATAAGTTCCATTAAGATGGTCTTGGTATCTTCTATAAAGAACCAAGTAGCAATTAGAATTCATTAAGTCAACATGGTGAACTTGCATCACATTCTGATGGAGAAGTCGTATGCAAATATTTATTTTATTCAGACTAATAGTATATTTCTCTCAATTATTACGTTGATATTCAGTTTGGACCTAACCCAACCCACGTCCATTTATCTCGTTCATCCCTTGTTCCTTTTATGAACATATCTCATCCAATCCATCCATCTCTTGGGGGCTTCTTTGATCATCAGCGATGCAATCTACACCAAACTATCTCATCTTTTGCAAGAGGACCCAAAACAAATATCAGCTATTTTTAGTTCCACTACAGCATGCATCCAGATATTCTTTTTATATATATAGTCTTCATACATAGTCCATGACAATCAAACAACATGCTGAACCATTTTCACTATTGTATAAAGATACTTGACTCAGTTTTCTAGCTAGAACATTTTTTACCAGTCAATTATCTTGCCACTACCACATAACCTGTTATCCCTCATATAAACAACCAAATAATCAATACTACTTGGGATATGCATTTGATTCATGAACATTACGAACTCCAAAATATAAATGAATAAATCAACCTTTTAACGAAAAGGAAATGAAATCCCCTACTTATTACATGAACTGTCATAGAAGAGGGAGAGTTTTCTGACCTGGTTTGCAACAATGGAAATGAGTATAAAATGGAAGGCATGGAGGATACTTTGGCCCTAGACAAATCCCATTGCAGTCATCTGACTGATCAATGATGACATGACCTTTGCCACATCCTCCAACCCATTTGTTTTGACAAGACTCAGTCCAATAGCATCCTACAGTTAAGAAATGCAAACGAGAACCAATTAATTGGTGAATTAAACAAAACCCAGATGAGATCAAGAAGTGCATTATAATGTAACATCAAAGATCAGTTATAGACAACTAACGCATGCAAGGTATAGAGATTTATGAGTCAGAAAAGGCAAAAACTTTCTGATTGTCAAAATTAGAAATCAATAACAGACCCTAATGAGTAGGGTCTGCAATCCATGAGAAATATTATAACAAAAATTCATTTCGATCAAGAACAGAAAATTCTAATCATCCGAAGCAGAACTAGAAGATGATTGACACAAAACATTGAATGGAAAACTCAAATTAAGCTCAAGAGAAAAGAAAAAAAGGCACAGCTTGATCTAAATTTTGCGAATCAAAAATAACGACTGGCAGAGTCTTACCGTGAGAAGGAATGCTGAGTGAGATCGTCGAAGATAGATGGAAGAAGAGGAGCAGAATCAGCTTCGACCTCCATTTCTCCATCTGCCGACGAGCCGTTCACATCTCTGAACTACAACAAAGTAATAGATCAAACGGACATTGTTGGCACTAGCGTACGCCACGCAGCCAGATAGAGAATTCAATCACGTCTCAACGGGTCTCTGTCAGGCTTAGCCCGGTCTGATGAGCCTTTTGGCTTACACCGCCCGTTGTTTAAGTAATCCGGCGGGTGGTCGGCTCCGAGCTTCTATTCATCGGGTCTTAAATGAATTATAAACAGGTTAATGCATCATTAAAGATTTAAATAGGCTTTAATTGTCTTAGATTTTAGAAAAATTAATATATTTATTAAAAATTATTAATAATTTAGGAAAAAATTCTTTAATTATATTCAATAATTGATAAAAATATCAATATATAACTTATATATGATAAGGCTGATTGAGTGATTGTCGGGCTTATGAGAATTACTGATGATAAACGGGATAGGTCATCTAATAATCAGGCTGATTTCAATTGGACTTTAAACAGGCGGCTGAATCGGCCTTGCAAGGCGGGCCAGGCCTGAAATTGGTACTCCTACCTTTTTTTTTCTCATAAGAACACCCCTACCCTGATGATAATTGCCCCAATATATGTTAATCATTAAAAACCAAAAAACAACAAACCACGGATCATTAATCTCTCTTGATCCATGGTTCTAGTCTAAGCTGGCTATTTGTACTGTTCGGTTCAATTTAAAATATTGTGATCGCACAAACCAACTAGATTGGTTATCGAATTTAATGGGCTGGCCTTGTCCGGAGATGCCCAACAATTGCCCCAATATATGGTAGATAGTGTTGAAGGTGGACCTTGGTACAATAGTAAGATTGTTCCATTGTGATAATGTGGTCACGGGTTTATGTCAGGAAATAGTCTCTCAACGATGCAAGGTAAAACTGCATACATTGTGACCTTCCCCATACCCCACATTGGCAGCAGGTTAAGATTGTCTTTGTGAGAATTTGATCTAGCAGATGATCATCTACTCATCATTACCAAAAGGTTGTGCTACTCACACAAAAAGATTTGAGTTTAAATTGGATTAAATTGGAAATTTTGTAATCAAAATAAAGAATGAACTAGCAACAGATGACCAAAGATTGTAAGTCCTCAAAATGAGGGAACCTCCAGATCCACTCTCAACAACACAATGAACAAGGCATGGAAGTTGATAAAAGGATTCAAGTCTATGAATATTAGCCCACTAAGTAGAGTAATTTGGGCTAGCCCATCATAAAATTACCAAATGGCCCAGCCCAAGTTCCATTTACCCTTTTTTTGTTCACTAGTTTTGAGTCATGAAAGAATCTGTGGCATTGAATAGAGTAGAGAAGGAACCAGATAATAGTCTTAAAAACCGTATTAGATCAGTCAAAATCGCCCAGATAGGATCGGTATTGATTACGATACAATGGTATGATATAAGGGTAAAAAGGTCTGAAAAGATATAGAAAAAAAAAAAAAAAAAGGTAAATCCATCCGATTGAATTTAATTCCAAATGATCCGATACTAATCTGGATTGATAGTTGATACCGATAGCGAGTTTGAAGACATTGAACAAGATCTCTCTAGGGCGTTAGTGCACCCTGACAAGCCTGGGGATGTATGCCAGAATGCTACCAGCTATCCGATGCATGCTTGATGCGCTGGTGCACTAGAGAGGATCCGGATTCAAGAAAAGAATAGGGTGCAACTTGGGCTGTGTTAGGCCAGACTTGGCTTAGAATTATTGAATTTTGATTAATTGGAACCCACCACAGCCCAAAGGGAGATCATCCAACATACTTCAAATTGACATCCTTCAAGGAGGGAGGGAGCAATCTGCATGTGCATCAAATAATTCTTATATGACCAAACAAGAAATTAGAAATCTAGCTGAGTTGTGTTTTGTACTAAAGTTATGCTTGAAACAACTGGACCTAACTAACTAAACAAACAATCTCAATCTTCATGGAAGACATCAAAGCAGGTAATAATCCTTGACGAGGTCATTGGGTCATACCCATCTAGTGATAGCTTCTTGGTGATGATGAATCGACCTTTGTCTCACCTAATCCTAAATAACACCGATGACACTGAGCCATTGATGTAACAATAGAAACAACAATAATTATGGTAACACCGAAAACAATTGTTTGTTCAGTTGGTTGGTGCCTTGCAGTATTGTCATGGAATATTGCCTGCTTAATTAAAATAAGGAAAATGATCGACAAGTAGACAAAGTATATTGCTATTTTAAATGTCAAAACAATGAAATAGGAAAAAAAAAAAATTATTTCCAGTGAGTATTACTTTGTTATAAAGAAGAATCCACATGATTATTGAGAAGAGAAAAAAGAAGAGTATATCACTAATTGTAAATAATGTACGATTGAGATTATGGGGTCATCACATGATTATGCAAGCATCAAATTTAGGCTGTCTTTGGTATGATTTCTATTTGTATTTATTAATTATTTATTAGAAATTACTTGTGACAATAAATTATGGACCACAAATAATATTCGTTTGGTTACTATTTATAAAATAGATTATATAATGAGAAAATAGGTTTCAGCTTTCACCTTCAGCTTTGAGTTTCGAGCGAGAGAGAAGATAGATATGAGGTTTTTTTATTGGAAAAGTATAAAACATACTGAAGTTACCTATTTTTCATTGATTTTGAGTAGTTTAACATGCGTGCTCATTTAAAGTAGCAAAAATCAACATAAATGATTTGTTGCCACAAATCACAAATAGCTTGAGAGTAATTTATGATTTGTGATTTATTCTAATTTACTATAAATAGAAATAAGTGTTATAAATTATACCAAATATTTGTAAAAATAGAAATAAGCTATAAATTATACCAAATATTTGTAAAAATAGAAATAAGTCAAATAAATACAAATAGAAATCAAATCAAAGAGAGCCAAGTGAGGAAGCTAAAATAAAATAAAAATAAATAAAAATTTTGGAGTGTGGCTTTCATCCAAATATATGGGGACAAAATGACCAATCCACCCCCATGAAATAGAGAATGGTGTCTTTTACCTTCATGCATACGCAAGAACCGCATTTTCCTAACAAAAATACTTTTCTAATATTAGAATCCCAACATTTTTTTAAGGGTTATAGTTTGTTTGTACATGTAAAGATTATGACTTATAAGAAAATTATTTCTTTAATCACCTAAATATATATATATATATATATATATACTAGTAAAAATACACGTGCAAATGCACGTGGTGGTAGTTTCCTAATTAAACATTTTCTTAAGACAAGATTATTGGGTCAATCCATTTGAAGTAAGTTCTGAAAAGCTCGGTGAACTGATTTTTCAAAGTTTGAATTTTCTAAAAACAAAATTAAACTTAATTATTCTGAATACAAGAGAGAAAATCCACAGACTAAATAGTGCAATTCCCATAATAGAAAGGAGATGGAAACATGAAACATAAAAAACATATGTCTCGTCTTCCTCTACAGAGGTCTTGAGAATGGCATCAATTTCACAAATAATTCTCTCATAGCATATAACAATAATACTAATAAACCATAATATTACAAATAATGGAGATTGATTAAGAAAAAACTAATCTCTGATCAAGTCAAAGCGGTGTACGTGAAAACATGCTTGCTGCATCCTCTGGAGATTTTTCAATAATATAGTGCAATAACTTCTCCACCTAAGTTCTATCTTGCAAATTAAATGAATTATATTATCTTGTGGATGTAGAGTATCTGAAATTGAGAAATGCAGTGTTAGTGATCCAAGAGAAAAAGAAGCTGAAGTTGAGAACTTTTGTGCTATTGTAATAGAAAAAGAAATAGGAATTTGAAATATTCTGAACTATTGTTGTAAGAGACAAAAAATTGAGAAATCATGGGATATTGTAGTTGAATTTTTGTCCTCTATGTGGTATATATAAGGAAGGATTCTATTGCATAAAAACTTGTAAAGTCGATAAAAATTGGTTGAAAGGTACCGTTTTTATGGAATAAATCTATCCATAATTATGTGACATAATTTTGTAGCTATTTTTTTATCCCTTTAATACGTAATAATTTTAATTAATGATTACTCCACCCCTTTCTCCTTCACATTCAGAGAGATGAGTGAGAGAAAGATAATTATAGAAAGAAAATACCCCTTCCTCCACGTTTAGATTTTGTAAGGGATGGAAGGAGACATTTTAGGAACCGTTTTTTTTTTTTAAGTATATCTCTCAATATATTTACCTTTTTAATATCTTCATAATTATTTATTCCCTCCCTATTCTCCATAATTCTCTGGAGAATCTCCCCCCATTGTGCTCAATGTTTTCTTCAAAAAGGATGAGTGAGAGAGAGAGAGAGATTTAAGGAGGAATAGTAGTACATTTGTTTGGTTTATAATTATAATAGCGCAATAAATCTCTCCATAATTCTCCATACTATAATTTTGTGGTTATTTTTTTTATCCAATTAATATGTAATAATTATAATTAATGATTACTCCACCCCTCTCTCCTCCACGTTTAGAGAGATGAGTGAGAGAAAGAGAATTATAGAGAGAATATACCCCTTCCTCCAAATTTAGATTTTATAAGGAATGGAAGAGAGATTTTATGAGCCATTTTTTTTGGGTATCTCTCTCCATACTTACCTTTTTAATGTCTCCATAATTATTTATTGTCTTTATATATAATCTCCTCCCATTGTGCTCCACGTTTTTTCCAAAGACGATGAGCGAGAGAGAGAGAGATTTAAGGAGGAATAATAGTGCATTTGTTTGGTTTATAATTATATGACTTTTTAATAGTTAATAATTATAATTATATGCCTTTTTAATACTCCACTCTCCCCATTTCTCCTCCACGTTGTGAGAGAGAGAGAGAGAAGAATATTATATGCATTTTTTAATCTTTTTTAATATTTAATTAATTAATAATTATAATTAATTATTACTCTCTTTCTCTTACACGTTTAGAGAGAAAGAGAAATAGAGAATTATGAAGAGTTTATTATTATTAACTTCTTTTTTTGTTGGTATATCTCTCTTCATAATTGTTCATTCCATTCCCATACACCATAAGTCTCTCTATTTATCTCTCCACTCTCCCCCTTTCTCCTCCACGTTTAGAGAGGGAGAGAGTGAGAATTCTAGAGTTTATTATTATTATTTGATTTATCTTCTATTTTTAGGGGTGAGAGGATGAGTGGGTTTAGGGTTTGTAATTATATGCCTTTTTAATACTCCACTCTCCCCCTTTCTCCTCCACGTTTAGAGAGAGAGAGAGATAGAATTATAGAGAGTTTATTATGATATTTGTTTCATATTCAATTTTGAGGGGATTTTGGTCATTTGGGGATTTTTTCGGGTGTTTTTTGGTCATTTGGGAATTTTTTTTTGTTAGATGTAAATGATTTTTTGATCATTTTGAAAAAGTTATGATACTATTATATAAAAGCACGAAGTTATGGTACCCTTTGGTTTATCTTTAATTAATTTTCTTTACTTTCCTTATTTCTTTCAAACTCCTCCTCTCCCACTTTTTCTCCCATTGTCCACGATTTCCCCCCACTTTTCTCTCCATTCTATTTATCTTTATTTTTATATTTAAATAATTTTTTTTACTTTCCTTCGTCCTGTTGAACTCCTCAATGTTTCTTTCCTATGGTCCACAATCTTCCCTCCTATCTATACTCTCTTCTCCCTCCACTTAATAAGCTGTACTATATTTCTCTACTTTCACTTTGTCTCCCAAACTCCCCAACCAACCATAATAGGGTAGAGTGAATTCCTAAGAGAGAATTCAGGAACGTGACTTGCAAGAGAATGGAATCCACGGTCCAAACTTGATCCAACAATAATCCAAAGGTTATCTGAACGGTCTGTTAGATTGGAATGTACCTAAATGCAAGCTTAACAAACTCCTCTAGGCTCTAACCTCTACAGTCTAGAGAGAGAGAGTCTTATCTCCTATACTTCCGTTTTTCTTGGCACTCTCTCCATATTCCTTCTCTTCCAATCTTTCTAAAACTTCGGAATCTAATCACATTAAAGCGTCATTCCATATTCCTTATCTTCTACGGTTCTACCTATACTACCTTTTCTAAATTTTTGTAATTTGATCACGTTTAAATGTGTATTATCCATTCAAAGTGTCAAATTCTCTCTCTTTCTCTCTCTGCGTCTCTCTGCAGCTTCTTCCTCTATTAATCATATTTTCATAGTAATGAGCACGTTATCATTGCAGCCATAACGGGCACAACTGACGAACCTGCCTGATGAGAGGAGGGGTGAAGTTGTTCGGTGTTCGACTCACAGATGGGTCCATAAAGAAGAGTGCGAGTATGGAAAACCTCTCTGCTCACCATTGCTCGTCTTCCTCTATTGCTGCTTCTCCCAATCCCTGTTCACCTTCTTCTGATCCCCTCTGTGATCCCACTCCTGTCGCCGAAGGTTATGTCTGATGATCTTACTTATGCATCTTGTTCTTCCAATTGGCCCAGTGATAGGAAAAAGAGTAATCTTTCTTCTTTCCTATTTCATAACATTCGTTTTATTCTGATTTGAAGTTTCTTTTTCTTTTTCTTGGATAAGGTTAATATTTGATTTTGGTAATTATTTAGTTGTACTGTTAAACTTTCTTTCTTCTCAGCCTTTTTTTTTTAAATCGTTTTGGTGAACATTCTGATCGATTGTAGCAGCGGCAGATGAGCAAAGGCTGACCCTAATGTTCTTTTTTCCCATTATTTACCTGAAATTGTGTTTCCTGCTTACATTGCCTCTTATCGAATTATGTTTCGGTTGTGATGAGGCTGCTTAATATTAGGCCTTATTTAGAACTTCGACTTCGACCTCCTATCGGAACACCCCGTGAGTGAATTTCCATATTTCTGATTCTATTAGAAGTGATATACAATTCTCATTACACGGGAGTCAATTTAAAGAATTTCTTCGTATTCTATTACTGGTCTCTAAGTATTTGCAGAAGTTTTGTGGCAAAGATGCTGATATCATTGAGGAAGTAGCTGAAATTCAGGTATTTAAATTCCAGTTCCTCAAATCCAAAGTAGATTGCTTTCTAATAGAAGGTACATATGCCCGCCCATTTATAAAATACGGATTCAGTTACTAATATACATTTGTCAAAAAAAAAAAAAAATGCTACAATTGAAATTCAAATATAAAAGTCACTTTTTGATCCCTAAGTATTTGCCACATGGCAGCTCAAGAGTTTCTCAAATTGTTGATGTAAATTATGTTTTCGTCTATAATTTTGATGTATTTTTAGCAGAATTTGGGAAAGTGAAATCTAATTATTACTTAAATGTTGGGGGGGGGTCTGAATCATGAACTACTTATCATGGCCTTTGAGTCCTTTAAAAGTAATATTCACTGCCACTATATTTTTGTAATTAGAGCCACATTTAAGAGAATGAGAATGAATACACAGATATTGAAGGATCACTCGATGAGAGATGAAAGGAGTATGTTAAATGGGTTGCAAGCATGGCTTTAGGGCTGGGTGCTACTATTCCTTGGGTTATATGCAGACAATCTGATGCACCAGAAAACATTGTAAGTTTTTTGCACTCATATTGTTTTTTATTTTTCTTTGCAACAATTATTATCCCTCTTTACTATGACAGAAAATGTTTATGAATTTAATGGAAATTGAGCATCCTAAGTTGTTTGGTTCCTTCGTTAATTGCAATCTCTCATTTTGATATTTTTAATTTGCTTTCACATATAGATTCCTGCAATGCATCTCACTGTTATGGTTTCTAGCCAAATTCTTATAAGAAACTAGCATTTGGGATGGGGGTAAAATGCTAGCCTGGCATATTATAATTACATGCGATTAACTTTGTCCGTTTCATATAAATTTCTTCAAGATGCGTCACTAGCTTAGTCCATTTTTGGTGATGGTCGTAATGTTGTATCAATTGGAAAATTGGAATTAAAAAAATTGGTGGTAGTGGTTTGCAATTCCCATCATCTCTTTTTCATGATGCGTTCTAAAAAATTGATAGTAGTGGTTGTAATCTGGAGTAGTATCAATTGTTTTCCCTACCCACAACCAATTCACAAAGAAAATAATCCGAATCCGAATAATGCTCTATTTTTTTTTTTTCTTTTTTGACTATGAATCTCTCTCTCTCTCTCTCTCTCTCTCTCTCTCTCTCTCTCTCTCTCTCTCTCTCTCTCTATATATATATATATATATATATATATATGTGCACTTGCTTGTTTTAGTTTCATACGCATGTAAAAAAAATTATACATTCCACCAAGTCCCTTATCCATATTTTCATTGAAAAAACATGACAAATTTTTAAATGAATTTTGTAAGAGTGAAATGGTTATGATTTTTGTAATTTTTTCAAGATATTAACTAATGAGTTAGATTAGATTAACTCAAACATGTGGGACAAATTAGAAATTTAATTAAAGTGACAAAATTTACTCAAAATAATATTAAGTTTTTGAATCAAGTGACCCATGTAAATGATAAATGATTTAAAAATCAATTAAATGTTTTAAAAAAAAATTCCTTCCTAAATTCTCTCTCTCTCTCTCTCTCTCTCTCTCTCTCCTATGTGCAAGAGTTGTTGGACATTAAAAAATTATTTGAGACTCTTGACTATAATAAATAAGTGAAAATACGATGAATATATAATTTTTATTCATAAAAATATACATACATTAAAAAAATATTTCACCATGTGTATTTTTACTAGTATATATATATATATATATTCTTTTGTAGAATGTCGGTGGGTTTTTGAATGTGCCAAAACGGAACATATTCTCATGAGTTTCGTTTTTTTTATAGTAGGACTTGCAAACTTCCAAAGATACCCGGAAAATGATTAAAATCATATTATATAGTTTAATTTTATTTTGTATAAACAGTTGACCATTAAGCACATGCTTAACCTTTGCCTTTTCTTCATTTTCTCAGTTATTAGTTGTCGACTTGGAATCAATTGTGATTAATTCCAAACTGCTTATTGGACAATTCGATTCGAAATCAACAGAAACCAATACCGTACCTGATCCGAGTTTTAAAATCTTATCCATTGCTCATCCATGCTTTTCATCTTTTATTTGCTAGATCCATATATCAAACGTAAACCACCAATCGGTAATGTCAGTATATTCGTGCCAGTCTAAATTGGTAAACTTCCAAGATATTAGAGAATTGGGGGAGAGTTTCCTACAAAGCAATGTAAGATATTAGAGAATTGGGGGAGGGTTTCCTACAAAGCAATGTAAGAAGGAGATGCAAGTTGCATCAATGAGGGATTGAAAAATAGTATCATTCATGTGGTGTTCACATAGGGTTGATCAGAGGTTCAGAATAAGAGAGAATGTCAATGTAAACCCTATTATTTGTGAAGGATATAAAAGAAGTAGCAATTCCTTTTTAGATGATTGAACATAGAATGGGCTGAAGTATCATTTTGGTTTCAATCAAGTGCAGTCTAGCCTCCGAGTCCATATAGAGAAAAAGCCATCATATTGATTGGCTTTTCCTAGTGTTGTAAATTATATGACCAATCATTTTGTTGGTCTCATGTGGACGAATTATTTATCTAAAATGCCTGTTATTTTACTAAATATCCCAAGATACTTATTCTTCTATATGGATGATCTGTCTATTCAACCGCTGGATACAAAATACATGGTTTGGATTAACCAAGTGTCCTATGAAAAATAAAAAAAAGAAAGATTAACCAAGTATCAAATTTTTGAATCTAATTCAATCAAATACCTCCTTTTGTATTGACAAACATCTAATTATTAATGCATGTTTATTAATGGATTATTTTTGCAATCTCCCAATTGTAAGTGGGATGAGACGATATAGAATAAAAAATATAAAAATAGATGGATTAGATTTTGTCTTCTGTTTTCAGAAACATCACTACCTTGCATTGTTATATGAATAGCTATCTTTTTTTTTTTTTTTTTATCTACTTTGTTTTATATGGATCTATGTAACTCATGGATCTATGTAACTCATAGCATACTATTATAATTGGTA
>NC_056558.1:30469305-30474822 GCF_013358625.1 Macadamia integrifolia
AAAAAAAAAAAAAAAGGAAAGTACTAAGTACTAACCAAAAAAGGGAGTTTTACTTTCACATAATCACACCTCTTGATTTGCTAATATTAGTTATCATATTAGTAGTACTTTACATAGAAAGTATATTATCCTTGGCAAACTAGAAGTATATTGTCTTAACTCTTTAGGAATTTAATATATGTAGAATTCACACTAGCTATGATCTTCTAAGCTGACAAAACTTCTTTAATATTACATCTATATAAAGCAACTGTAGATACAGATTGAGATTATAACATGTTATAAGGGTAACCTATCTCTCTAATATTTGATCATTGTGAACCCATTATATTCTTGATTTTAAAGCTCCAAGCAGTTACATGGGTCTTGGAAGCCTCTTTTAGAATCAAAGGAACACTTGTTCCTCCTATTTATCTATCTTTCTATTCTTCTAAACAGGCCAGATCTAATCAAAGGAACACTTTTGCTTTCAATTGATTCTTCTATAGCTTACTTCTTTGCTCTTTTTGCTTGATATGTGGAAGTGCATGAATTCTTCTATGTATTGACTGAGATTCTTCGTGTTGTAAATCTATAATAGGTTGTTGGACTATATTTTGATTAAGATATGTTCTATTTTCAGTAATGGGTTGTAAATTTATGTATATGCTTGTGTTGCCCCCATTAGTATTTTTGGTGGATCATATATCTTGACATTGAGTTTAATCTCTACTCAATACTTATTAGTTGATGAATTTGAAAATGTTGATATGGAACGAGCATATTTAATTATTACATGGGTATATACTATAAATTTTGAGATTAGGACTCTCTCATTAGTTTTGATGTACCATGCAATTGGTTTTGTGTTTCAATAATCTTAATATTAAAAGAAATTTTTTAATTGAAAATTTATTTAAACCAATTGAATTTTGGTGCATTTGGTACCCCAATTTTTTTTTCCCCTTTTTCCCAAAAGATAAAGAAAAAGAACTTGGTTCAAAAGAGAGTCATTTTGAAGTTCCAATCAAATAATTCCTATTAACTGTGCAAACCATTTTCTAAAATGACAATATTAACCACATGTAAATCGGTTGTAAACCGAATAATAAAAACCTATTAGAAACCTCTAAAACTGAAATCAGATAAAAACGATTCTAATTTCACCTTATTCCTATCCGGTGCGATTTTGATTTCACTTTATCGAAATGTAAACCAAATTGAAACCAAACCGAATAGCTGAAACTGCACTGTTTGACACCCCTACCCTAGCCACCACCCTGGCGGTGACCTGATCCAGCTCCCCCTTAGACACTTGTTCCTGTTGCCCAGCTATCTTGGATACTTAGCCGACACCCAACCCAATTCTCAGAGCTGATTGAAGTCATTCAACTCATTTTACCCAAAATAATAATGATAAAAATTTTTTACAACATTTTAATAAAATGAATTATTAAAAAAATAATATTAGTTTTCATATCAATTTTTAAAATCTTTACAAAATCATTTCCGAATCTATATTTTTATCCATACATTTTTTTTTCCTAAGAATTTTTCCAGTAAGGCAATGGATTCAATTTTAAGAGTCTCTTTCATTCACGATCAAGCGCCATGAATCTATTGCACTGGTCCATAATATATAATCAAAATGACAAGGACCTCTCAAGCCAAAGGACTAAGAGAATTCTACTAACGAGAATTGTTTTCCTCATCAACGGGCACTAATATATGCAACACTCTCCAATGATCCAATCACTGTGCACATCGTATGTGCATTAACACTTGCATATTAGAATCATCATTTCTACGAGTATATAATGTGACACTCATATGAACAAGATGTTCATTCTTATCCCTAATTGATAACAATTTTTTTTTTTTTTTAATGAAAACCAAAGGATAAATATTACCCTTCAATTATCATGTATAATAAATGAATATAAAAAAATAAAAAAGATATTTGATGAACACATAGCCAACAATAACTTGGCAAACATTTATCATGTATATAACTACGAAAGACCTCTCTTGGGTTGAGTCCTATACTTCAACGTGGAATTTACACCGGCTTTCTGCGCAGATGCAGCATAACCTTGACCCTACACTAGCGATAGCGATGAAGATGATGTTGCAAACATGGCAATTGAGCTGGGATCCCTCCCCCTTCCTCCCAACACAAACTACCCTCTTTCTCCATTGAATCCCAATTTCTCCCCCTTCAAAGTTGTGGCCCATGTGACCTTCTCCTGCAGTATTCTGTACAGAAAAATAAGCACATTTTATTTGACTAAATGTGCAAGTCTTATAGAATAAAATGTGTCATGAATCTCTATTATTATATAATGGTGGTATATGAAATTCACATAATTTAGACAACTTAGAATCATGTTTTGACCCCCTATTGTTTATAACAAATTTATTATTCTAAGCTAAAACTTGAGCAGTACTTAATTAATGGGCAAGAGAATGTTACCTGCTTACGCGACTACTACACCATCATGTAGACCAATAGAAGGTCGCACAGAGGCATCTTCAACACATGGGATGTAATGCCGTGATGACTAAAGAGGCATAATAAAGGTTGTGGGTGAGGAAAAGGGTTGAACAGCTAGGGTTTGTCGGTCATACAGGGATGGACTAGTATGCAAGGTGAAAGAGTCGTGTGGCCAAAAAAATTATCAGTGTTGCAACTACGGAGGACTTTGCACGTGTTGACAGGAGCCCTAAGTCATAATGTTGAATGTACAACAATGACTTCAGAATGTTTAATGCCATTAGGACACGTAAACCAATTAAAATGATGTTCCAATTACACTAATGTTGTGTTATGTGAAGTATGTGTATATATTACCGAACATGATAGCTACTCTTATCAAATTTCCTTCTCTAATTATTGACAAGTGTTTAGCACATTACTTTTACGTCTGCCTATATCTAGACATAGATACACACAACTAGATAGCGTTCTTCTTTCCTTAAAGATGGATATATGATTCTCATCAATTTATAAATAACATGGACCCATCACCCATGTATCTGCACTTCTAACCATGTAAATATTAGGTCAACTTTAACGACCTTGTTGATGAAAGTCATCTTTTCCTTTAGAATGTCAGCTTATTAGCTTATTAGTTTCTTAATATTATAAGAAACTAATCACTTTTGGCCAATTCAGTAGATCATTTTCTTCTATCTCATGCATTCGGAATCTGTTAGATGAAAGAAAACAAAACCATAAGAACCACCCACAGATTCTCTCTCTGTCTCTCTTTTATCCCCAGGATCTGCCAGAAATTAGGTTGGCAGATCTTGGGGATGTCTTAGGTCCATGTTTGTGAGGATAGACCATGACTTTTCTGTGATGCCAGATAGTTTGGAAAACAACGTGAAACTAATGTAGGAAAAAATCACCTTTCAATTATAAGGAAAGACTCAAAACTGGCTACGACCAAGAAAAGCTGCACCACCAGGTACGATAATGGAAAAGCTCATTGAAGAATAGGGATCGTTCAATAAACTATTTCCACACGGCTGAGACAGATTTTAGTCCTTGAGATTTAGCTCTAGGATTTTCGCAAAAAAAAAAAAAAAAAAAACCTAAAAGCTATAGCATGAAACATCAAACGAGCTAGTACCAAGATAGACAGCCTCCTCACACATTGCCTTTAATTCTGACAAGTCGTTCAAAACTTTTTTATTTTCATGAGTTACATTCTGATTCAAGAAAAACAACAGAAAACCTAGCTTATTCCAACTTAATAGGGTGAGTTACATAGATCCATGAGTTACATAGATCGATGTAACTCATGGATCTCCTGCTGCAGTTTCTTCTGAAGCCATGCTATAGAGGTTCGAAGTTTTGAGTATCCAACAGGTTCAAACTCATCGGTGGCATGTTATGATTGACATTGTTGTGAACCATGAGTTTAGCCTCAAAACCATCGCCTTAATTGATTCAGGCGCAGATATAAATTGCATCAATGAAGGTCTTGTACCTTCAAGGTACTTTGAGAAGACCACTCAAAGATTAGTTACTGCTGACGGATATAGAATGGAGATCGGGTATAAACTCCCTTCTGCTTCTATCTGTTGTAATGGACATTGCCTGAAGACTCCTTTTATTATGGTAAAAGGACTTACTCAATTCGTACTTCTAGGCACTCCATTTCTATCCCAGCTGTATCCAATGCAAATAGATAATATTGGTCTTCACTCGATGATTCAAAATCATCCTATTACTTTTCATTTCATCGAGCCTCCCAAGGTTCACACGGTGAATAAAATTAGGGCTTAAGTAAAGTCTAAAGAAAAGTTCCTATACTCTTTGTTTTATGATTCTAGTTTTCAAAAACCTTTTTAAAACTCAAGTTGTAAAACATATTAGTCTCCATATTTTCTTGCAAGCAATTTCTTGTACAATATCTCTGTTAGAAAAGTCAAGAGCTGTGTGAAACCTTAGTGAAGGATTCCCTTATCAAACTAATTTTAGCTTAGGTCGGAGGCAGCTGGGAGCAAAAGCATTTGCCGGATGAAATATCCGCAGTATAAGTCCTAACCGTAAAGTGATAATTATTTGATATGTGGATATGGTGGTTTTTCTGCCGAAGGAAATTCACTAAGTTGTGTGGATCACCCTCATGGACAATCGAGAGAGTATTGTAGGATTTACTTGCCCAAAATTCTTTATTGTATATATAAAAATTCTTTATTGTATATATAAGATTTACTTGCATAAAATTCTTTCAAATTTAGTTAGAAAACTAATGAAAGAATTTTTGAAGAAACTCAGAGTGCTCAAATTCAGTACCATTATAGATCTGCACATGTACGGGCTTATTCGAAGCTCAATATATATTGAACATCATTCGTGATCGCGAATGGGGATCTTCTCCCTCCTTCAAACGCGAATTCCATGATGTTACCGGCCTTAAGCTCAGGTCATACGATTATGCTGATTATGTAAAAGCTTGGGACATGATATTCTTATATCAGAACGATCATGAGACCCATTCCTGGTTTGTGAAGTTTCGGCTTCAACACACCTTATTAGGTGTGCCAAACTGGTTTATGCATTGGTTCTTCACTTGGGGACCACCAAGAGAATTTCTTCCTCAAGCTCTGCAATTATCTGTTACCAAATTGAACGAATTCAATCCAACTCTGGATTCCCGGGCTCTCTTCGTCCAGTTTTTCATCCTTTACGAAGTCCCTTGGATCCTTCAATGGCGGTATCAGATGTCTTCTGATGATATGGAAGAATGGAATTATGTGCCTCATTTGGAGAGACACCTGTCTGTTAAATGGTGGGATAAATTCGACATTTCACCATTATCTGGTTCTCGCTTTGTTCCTAAACGCGGTATTGGTGCCGACCTTCCTATGACTTCCTCTGCTTCATCATCTGCTCAAACGCCATTTTTTCATCTTTTTCAAACTGCTCGGCGTCGCCTTCCTTTCCTCTCTGATGAACAGATTCAAGAACGCATCCTTACTGCTATCGGCTTTAATCCTCAAGCCGCCTCTGCCTCTTCTTCTACC
>NC_056558.1:30474922-30519126 GCF_013358625.1 Macadamia integrifolia
TCAGGACTCGGTATGGTCACTATGAGTTCCTAGTGTTATCTTTTGGGTTAACCAATGCACCGGCAGCATTCATGGATTTAATGAATCGAGTATTTCACGATGTCCTTGATAAATGGGTAATTATTTTTGTTGATGACATCTTGATCTACTCTAAGACAGAAGAGGAGCACACTCAACACCTGAGGATGGTGTTACAGAGGCTGAGAGAACAACAATTGTTTGCCAAATACAGTAAATGTGAATTTTGGCTTAAGCAAGTTGGATTCCTGGGATAGGTAGTGTCTGAGGCCGGAATCAAGGTGGATCCTGATAAGGTGAAAGCAGTAGTAGAGTGGGAAAGCCCTAAGAACGTTACTAAAATTAGAAGTTTCTTGGGTTTGGCTGGATACTACCAGCGCTTCATTGAGAATTTTACTCGGATCTCAGCACCAATGACTAAGTTAACCAAAAAGGGTGTGAAATTTGAATGGGTAGAGCAATGTGAGAAGAGTTTTCAGGAATTGAAGAAAAGGTTGGTGTCGGCCCCTGTGTTGACCATCCCTGAAGGCACAGGTGGAATGACAGTCTACATTGATGCTTCTAAGGTTGGGTTGGGTTGTGTTCTCATGCAACACAGTAAGGTGATAGTGTATGCATCCCGACAACTAAAGGAATATGAGAAGAACTACCCCCCTCATGACTTGGAACTAGCCACAATCATTTTTTCCCTAAAGATTTGGAGACATTATTTGTATGGGGAGAAGTGCGAGATATACAGTGATCACAAAAGCCTTAAGTACTTTTTCACCCAGAAAGATTTGAACATGAGGCAGAGGAGATGGCTCGAGCTCATAAAGGATTATGACTGCGACATTCAGTATCATCCCGGTAAGGCTAATGTAATGGCAGATGTATTGAGTGGAAAGGCATAGACGGTGTCACTCTCATACTTAGTAGTCAACCCACCACTTGTACAAGAAGCGACGCTAATGGATGAAACCCTCTTATATGAAGGAGCAACCTTAGAGCTTGAACATCAACTAGAAAACCTTAAATGGTTGACTGTATCACTGGCGGCTCTACAGGTGCATCCGTCTATTAGGCAAGAGGTGATAATGAAACAACCTTTGGATCTTGAATTGCAGTGGATCAGAGTTAAGATTAAAGATCAAATAATGAACGACCCTGATTTTGTTTTAGTCAGTGATGGGGCATTATTGTTTCGAGGTAGGTTGTGTGTGCCTGATGATTTGGATATACAAGACAAGATAGTGCGGGAAGCACATAGCTCCGAGTACTCACTCCACCCAGGAAGTACAACGATGTATAAGGACCTTAAACAAAATCACTGGTGGCCAAGCATGAGAATCACAATAGCCCTGTATGTGGCGACTTGTCTTACATGCCAAAAGATAAAGGTTGAGAGGCATCGACCTTATGGTACTCTTCAACCACTCCTAGTACCAAACTGAAAGTGGGATAGGATTACAATGGACTTCATCACCGGACTACCATGCACACCTAAGGGAATGGATGCGATATGGGTACTAGTTGATCTGCTTACTAAGACTGCTCATTTCATTCCCATCAAGACCAAGTTCTCTATGGCCATGTTAGCACAACTTTATATGGATAACATAGTGCGCTTGCATAGAGTGCCAGTGAGCATTGTGTCAGATAGGGACCTAAGGTTCACTTCCAGATTTTAGAAAAGCTTCCAGCATGCTTTGGGACCACAATTGAATTTGAGTACCGCTTTCCACCCACAGACTGATGGTTAGTCGGAGCGAACCACACAGATATTAGAGGACATGCTTAGGGCATGTACAATGGAAATGTGTGGTAGTTGGGAAGAATATATATCCCTTATGGAGTTTGCCTATAACAACAGTTACCAAGCTATAATTGGGATGGCTCCATATGAGGCATTATATGTTAGGAAGTGTAGAACTCCTCTGTATTGGAATGAGGTAGGCGAACGCCGAATGTTAGGACCTGAAATGATACAGATGACTTGTGGCAAGGTCGATGTTATTCGAGAAAGGATTAAGGCAGCTCAGTCACGTCAAAAGAGCTATGCAGACAACCGCAGGAAAGACATTGAGTTTCAAGCAGGACAAAAGGTGTTTCTTAAAATTTCTCCTATTAAAGGGTTGCAAAGATTCCACAGAAAGGGTAAGTAGAGCCCGAGATACATTGGCCCATTCGAGATCTTAGCTCGGGTTGGCTCAATAGCCTACATGCTTGCTCTGCCACCTTCTCTCGGGAATGTTCATAACGTATTCCATATATCCATGCTGAAGCGATGCGTTCATGATCCATCGGATGTATTACCCGTGGAACCAGAATATCTAGAAGCTGATATGACCTACACAGAGCAGTCAACGCAAATCTTGGACCAAAAAGTGAAAACCCTTCGCAACTACTCCATTTCCTTCGTAAAGGTGCGATGGGCTAATCATTCACTTGAAGAAGCATCTTGGGAGAAAGAGGATGAAATCCAAGCTGAGTATCCTCATCTTTTCGAACAACCAGGTACGCCAATTTTGAGGACGAAATTTTCAAAAAGGGGGAGGGTAAATGTGATACCCTACTTTTTAAACCTAGTCTAATTACATGGTTGACCCGGTTTAACCATGCAGGACCATGATGGCAAGGCTAACTTTGAACACAGGTTGGCCAGACAAGTCCGAGTCAGTGCCAGAGGAGACGGGTGTACCTAAGCCGTGCACATTCACGTATCATAAGGCCATGTATCGATAATGCTGGTTTGTAGCTGTATCCTAAAGTGCATACATATACTATACCTTATGCCAAGAGTGAGATACAGGCCGAGAGTCGAATTCCATCAAAATCCCACTTGTCGCCCAATTTTCGACCCTCAGGTGGGCAGTCACAGGTGGACGCATCCGCCCACCTGAGTGACCCACCCA
Organism: Macadamia integrifolia; assembly: GCF_013358625.1. Classification (NCBI taxonomy): domain Eukaryota; kingdom Viridiplantae; phylum Streptophyta; class Magnoliopsida; order Proteales; family Proteaceae; genus Macadamia; species Macadamia integrifolia. The sequence goes on from NC_056558.1 coordinate 30,477,835, forward strand.
TGTGGTTAATAGATGTTTTAAAAAGGTATAAATAACATTTATTGTGTTCTCATTTTCTCATTTATTACACTAAAGAGTTGGTGAGAAGAGTAAAGAGGAGAGAGAAAAGAAGGGAGAAAAGAGAACGGGGAAGAAGAAATGGATTTAAGCGGCGCCAAGGTTTGATCTTCCCATTCCGATGCCGAAAGAGTGATCCCCAGCATGAGATCTACGATTGGAGGTGAGCAAAGGCTATGTTTCTTAAACTTTCACCAAACCTAAGTAAAACCCTTGATTTGGGGAGAGTTTCTTGAGATCTTGTAAATCCCACTTGAGATGATGAATCTAAGGTTTAGTAAATGGTTTATGTGTTGATTTTGAAGGATTTGAAGAGGTGTTTACAAGGTTGGAGAAGCATTGGTGATTTCTTGAGCTAAGAAGTGATTTTGAGGTTTTGAAAGAAGTTCTTGAGCAAAGAAGGTAGGATGGCTTCTCAATCCTTAAATCTAACCTAGATCTAGGTTAGAATCATCTTATAAGACCTTGAATGTGTGGAAAATGGGATTGGGAAGGCCTCATTTGATTCCCTAAAGGTTGGGAAAAGTTTCAGGGAAAAAGGTATTTTTTCGCCCTCACAGGTGGGCTAAGACCAGTGGGCCGAACTGCCCGCCTGAGAGGGCAGGCCCTTGGCCCCCACCGGTGGGCCGACCAGCGGGCCGACCAGCTTGTCGATCATGATCGGTGGGTCGACCTACCCATCGGTCATGACCGCCCCTCGGTCTCCACCAGTGGGTCGATCGGTGGGCCGACCCACCCACCAAAGATGACCGGTGTGCCGTGATAGGTGGGCTGTCCGACCCACCCGAGAGGCCCCTAATGTGATTTTTGCATCCGAATGGACCCAAAACGGACGTGCAACCTTCTTTTATGATTCTAAACATGATTTATCATCAAATTTTATTAGTTTTGACCCCAAGGTGGTGAAATGCTAACCCCCTTCACTTATGATAGGTTCACAAAAATTTACGTTTCTTGAGTCGGATCTCACCCGTACCAGGCGTGAGTCTTTGTACACAACAGGTAAGTGGGGAGAGGACTTTTGATTTTATTTTAAGGCTTGTTGGGCATCATTCAATTGTATCTAGACTAGCCATGTCACCATGCAAATTATGTGTAGCTTAGTCATCCTCATATGATTATGAGCTATATGTTGTGTTTTACCTTCTCAATGCTAAATGATCGATGTGCTTATGTGATGAATGATGGAATCACTGTGTATAATGCATTATTAGACTAAATGCCATAGTTGGCTTGGAAACGAGTGCATTGGTGGCCCGTGGAATGGGATGCGGTGGCACTATGCAATCGTACTATATCATGTAGGAGCATGCGGTTTAGGATTATCATCTTCCTGTGCTACGACCCTTCCCAACAATGGTTGAGGTGTTGGGTTATCACTTGGGGGGAAGCAGTGGTCGCAGGTGTCGGGTCACTGTGGAGGATAGACATACGCCCAACTGGTCATTAGGGCAGTCGGCAACCTCGGTGGTATATTCAGGAGGGCCAATCGTACTGCTTTTAAATTGCTGGAGTCAGCACCTTTACTTTCTGTCATTTACTTTTACGTTGAGAGCCGGTAGTCGGCATGCTTTACTTTTTCGAGTACTCACGGTGGGCCTTCTCCGATAGCCCTATGGGTGTATCGCGAGATGGAGTTACCGACTTGTACCCAGAGTATACGTGCACTGTGGTTGTAGTAGCATTAAACCGAAGACCTAGTAATGTTTAGGTGGATGAGGTTTAAAATGAATTGCATAGCATGTAGTGCATATGGATGTGATTTCTCTGTGGATTGTTGTGTGGTCCTTCTTTTCACTTACTGAGCTAGTGAGCTCATCCCACGTGTACACCTCTTTTAGATGATTTTGCAGGTCACCCGCCTAAAGGTCAAGGGTTGGGCCCCACAGTTGAGTTTTCCGATGAGGATTGGTGGGTCTCCGAGGAGTATGAGCACCGTACGAATTGCACATGCGAGGGCTGTGCTGCAGGACCGCAGTATTGACGCCATACAGACTTTTACTTTTTGATTCTTCCGATGACCCCTTTTTGTGTACTTGATGCGTGAATTATTATTCCTTTTGTGTAAATATCATGCCTGCGGGCCCACATGTATCTATCTATATGCTATAATTTGGGTATCAAATATTGGGGTATTTACAGGTAAATTAAGTCTTCCGCTGAACTTTTGAACGTTTATCTTAGATGTGTGTATGATGTGGTTGGGTACTGTATCAGATGATCCTGGCAGGTTTGGGTTAATCGGAGTTAATCCGGTCACCGATCTGGTTCTGTGCGAACGGGGTTTGACAATAGGCTCGGTGGCACTCCACCAATCATCTGCTTCATTCTGTAACTGACAGTCCGCACATAAAATTTTTGCTCATCGGTGCAGCCCATCAGTCTAAAAACCTTCTCCATTCCACCAATCCATTTTGATGGATATAATGGGTCTTGCCCCACCTTGGAGAAATATAGGGGCCTAAGCCATTGAAACTTCTCTATCATTTTTGTCAAGTTTGTCTAGGCCTCTACATGGGCTTGAGCTTGTTCTCTTGTAGATGCCCATACACTTGTGACCCACAAGATGTTTGAAGGGTAGCCAATCCAACGGGTATTAGAACGGGTGCCAATGGAGTAGGAGGTGCGGGTGGTGCATTATGGGCTTCTATTGCCACTTGGATTCTATTATCGATCCTAGCCATAAATTGTTTTTACCTTTCTTCCACTTCCCGCATCATGTTATTCATGATAGATGCCACATCCTAGGCCGTAAGTATAGGCAGAGCCAAAGGTCTATTACAAGGTCTACCATGATTCCGTATAGGGGAAGCAGAAGGTGACAAGCATGATTGGGATCGGGATCGGGATCGGGTGTTTTTGCGTGACATGATTCCTGCAAAGGAATTCAATTAGTGCACATGCATAAACAAGGTTGCATGTAATTGGAACAAATGAATGCATAGTGGGTCCCACACATATATGATAGTCAAAATTAGGATTAGGGCATGCATAAGTGGGGTTCGCACATACTAGGATCCGATCACTCACACATCCCAAAGAGGCACACCATCGAAGGAACCAAATTAAAACCTAGGTTTGAAAAATAGCATGTTTTATTTTTCAAATGAGTCCACCAGAAACAGGGATCCAAACCATCAGATATATGGTTTAACCCACCTAAAATATCAGTGGTATTTTTGATGGACAAAACAAAGCCCAAAATCTGACTTTTCCCTTCATCGGAAATAGACACTGAAAGCATGCCTAGTGTTTCCAGTGGGCTGTTTTCGGTGGCACTAAACCGGCCATAAATAGGCTCGGTTCTTGGCTTATTCATACAAAACCCTATTCACTCTTGTGAGAAAGGTGTGAAAATGGCTAAGGAGTCTTTTGCTACCTATTCTCTACCTTCCTCGCACTATTTCATGATCGATCAGCACCGCATTCGCCTCCAAGGTATGTTTTCTCTCTCTGTAACCTAGTTTTTGTGATTTTCTTCTCTGTGAGTTTTGCATACAGCCATTTAACTAGGTTTTTCCATTCCAAATCCTTAGGAATCATCTTACAATGATGTCTGGATGCCGTGTACGTACCCGACGTGCTCTTATACAAGAGGAGCAAGATGCTGCTGAGCAGTTTAACCCCATTTTGTTCTGCTCTATGGTTGAGCGAGACTGTCAGAAATTCTTTAAGCGTCATAATGTAGACCCAGGAGTATATGTGAGGACCAATGACTTTCATGCGTTCCATGTTCGTCAACGGCTTGAGAAGATCAGGTGGTACTACATCCTGAAACCCAAGCAATACTACTACCCCACCCTGGTCAGGCTATTCTACTCCAACATGGAATGCGTGAACCAGGGTACCGAAGAGATGTGGATCACCTCCTATGTGAAGGGTTTGGAGATCTCCTCATGGGGCAGCTAGCAAATATTTTGATGATCAACAATGCGGGTGATCTAGTGTACTACCCACCTCGAACTTCGGCATATGAATTTCAGAGTCCTGACACCTTACAAGAGATCAATGACATGCTGACTAAGGAAGCCAAGGGATGGAGTTGTTCAGTTAACTATTTTGCTACCCCAAAGGTTGTCTATCGTGTGATTCAGCTGAATGTCCTCCCCACCTGTGGACATTATAATGAGGTATCTACCTTGCAAGCCTATGTGACATACTGTGTGTACATGGGGGCACGGATACGTCTACCTTACCTCCTAATGTGGACTATGGTGATTCGGTCTGAAGGGCAGAATGGCTTAGTAGGGAACCTATGATATAGGAGGATATTGATTGACATCTTCCATCACTTTAGGGTGGACTTGGAGGGTGAGGTACGCTTGTGTGAAGAGGTCACAGACTTCAACCAAGATTCTCTAAGGAACATGACCATAGATCTACGAGAGGTGACTCCTATTCCAGGAGAAGGTAAGCAGCCTATGGAGGTAGAGGGTGGCGGTTCCGGTGATGTTGGTGGGGCAAAAGGAGAAGCTACTGGGGCTAGTGGGGCTCCACCACCTGATCCCTAGGCTTTAGGTTCTATGGTAGCTTCTACATCTCAGAGCACTAGAGGTGCGAGGCCTTACGGTCTCAATGAGGTTATGGCCCATATGGATACCACTATGTCACTGATGAGGAGCATGGACAGTAGCCTCGAGAGCATGAACAAGACCTATTGTCTTATGGAAAATAGAGTGGCCTCTCAAAGGCACAGATGCAGGCGATGGTCTTCCATCTGGGTATCCCGGTGCCTCCTCCAGGAACGCATGGTCCAAACTAGGCTCAGGGCTAAGGACAGAACCACCAACAGTAGCAGCAAGAGTAGTGGCATGTTCGCCACTGTAGTTTTTAGAATTTCCCTTTTTATGTCTTTATTTGAGTTTGATGTTTTTAGGTGTAGTTGAACTTTTACATTATGTCATTTGCTATAGTTGTTTAATTTTCTAGACTTAGGCTAGTTAGGATTTCCTGCTTTCAGTACTTTATGTTTCTTATGAAGGTGTAAGCTATGTTTTAAAATTCTCTATTATAATGAAACCACTTTAACACCTATACTTGTCTCCAAATTGTGTAAATTTTTATTATTGTTGTCTTGAGATTTTTATTTAATCCTAATTTCTCCAAAATCATGGTTTGGTTGAGATTATGAGTTAAGGAAGAGCATTGCGCTCTGATACCATAGCTATCACACCCCACTCCTGACAGACCCAACTTACCATCAGGAATACCAATGGTGTGAGTAAGACACGTACCTGTCTTACCAATCTACCAGGATCTGATAGCAATACCTTAAATTTCTCACAATCTCACAACACAAACCAATATAAGCAGCGAAATTAGAGTATAGTAGCAAAACTATAAACAAAATGGAAAAAAATCTAATGGTATTATAATAGCAATAACTGAGTTATTCTATTACATTCATCCATGATATATAATATAATCTCAATAAAATATACAATCCACAACTATATCCAAAAGTATCGAAAGATGATATACAATCTTATGGTGTAGCGTAAGCACAATGATCGTAAGCATAGTCTTGATCGTGCTCCTCCGCTTCTGGCATCTACCAGTTGCTCATACCATACTTTGACCTAGAAGATACTGGGTCACCCGCTATTGGCACCACAGTACCTACATCATCATCTAAAAAGGGGTGTATACGTGGGGTGAGCTTTCCAACTCCCTCAGTGAGGGGTGGGGCAAGTACATCTAAGCAAGATAATAGCAGTAATAATTTATGATGCATGATTGTGGAAATTAAACACATAGTCCATAATTCTCATGATGCAGTTCATTTGTTTATTATCCACTTAACAATATAAACTAAGTCTGGTAAATGCTACTACGGTGCATTATGTTGTATCTCTCATCTCAGAAATGATATCGACTACGCAGCGATTCAAACCCTAGCCATGATTAAAAGCCTGCTGGTCCCCGTCTGCATCTATGGGTCACCCAACAAACCCCTGATAACTCCTTCCTAGCAGTCAAGGCACCAGTAACACATCGGCCATGTTAGACAGGTTCTTGCCTCCGACAACAATCACATCGTATCGTGGGAGTGGCACTTCGGAAAGGCTCATCAAACCTACCACAATGGGTTATCCAACCCTCAACCCCTATTGACAAGGGTGCGTAGCATAGGGAGTGATACCTAACCACATATATACTACATGCCTTCATAATGATACAGTTAGTATGGATTACACGATACCAGAGAGAACTTGGCTACAAAGTGTAATCCATCTCCAAATACAGTCCTAAGTACACGATACTAGAGAGGCCTTGGCCATAAAGTGTAACCCGAGACCATTTACCTAATCTAGCATGCAAATAGCAGTCGAGTATGGACTACACAACACCGATAAGACCTCGGCCACGAAGCTTATCCATTTCCAAATGTAGTCCAGGGGTACACAATACCAGTGAGACCTTGGCCACAAAGTGTAACCCGCGACTACAACTAAATCTAATGCACATAATCAATGCATGAATGCAACATGCATACAGAAATCATGGCACTAGTACCCCCTCGGCCATGCCAAATTCAGTCTCACACACACACCCATCCAAACACACAGAGATCACAGTACCGGTACCACCTCGGCCACACCGGATCCCGTCATACATTTCCATACAATTCATATCATGATCGTAAAATGATAATTTCAATTAAACATATAATTCTAAGCATGTGAGAAATTAAATAATTAATAAACATTTAAAAAAAATAAACACAGTCCATCCCTCACCTTGTTGATCTTTGTTTGGTTTAGGGTTCAAGTATGGCCATAGATCAATCAAATCAATTCTGACTTCATGACTTCGGGGGACATGCACATCACTATCCCAGGCACGAATGGAATCATACATTAGTACACATCGAAAAAATCAGGAGGGACCCACACAGGTCACCGACAAAGTGTATAGACACTGTCTCCTAATGACAGTAATGTCACCGGAAACAACCACTGAAAACAAGGCATTTTCACCAGAAATATCAGACCTGTTTCTGGTGGAGGTGATAGAGAGCACGTAAGGCTCTATGTCCACTAAAAATATGCCATCAAAAATATACAAAGTAGTTCCCCAGGTTCTTGTTGACAATAGGTCCGCTTTAAATGTGCTACCATAAAGATCAGCAAAGAGTATCAGCATCAACTTGGAAGAAATGAGGCCAATCACCCAAACCATAAGAGCATATGATAATATCAAGAGGAAGATCCTTGGCATTATTACCCTTTCTATAAATATTGGCCCGGTGAAGTTTGATGTTGATTTCTAAGTCATTGATATACCGGCAGCTTTTAACATGCTCATGGTAAGGCCTTAGTTGCATCCTGCGAAGCCGGTGTCCTCGAGTCTCCATCAAAAATGAAAATCATTCATGAGGGGAAGGTGGTCTTAGTGGCCGGAGATCCTGAAGTGGTTAACACTTTAACCAACATAAAAAATGGGGAAGAGCATGACCAGGAGGTGCAACTGAGTGGTTTTGAAATAGACACCACTTGTGCAACCATTGCTAAAGAAGCACCAAAGGAGAAAATCCTGGCTAACTATGAAGCCATTTGGAGTCTGCCAACGAATTAGATGATGAAGAACATACAGTATTTTCTTGGCATGGGACTAGGGAAATATCACCAAGGAGTTCCAAAGCAGCCTAGTTTAGTGGTGAACAAAGGAAAGAATGGTCTCGGGTACACTCCTCCAACTGTCAAAGGGCAGAAAGTGCTAAGGATGGCTAGAAAGATCTCCGTCACTTACAACCCTACTCTCAATGGATACTTTGTGAAAGAAGGAGAGGATTTTACCTTTTGTGGAAATATAGAGCCGTGGTTTGATGAAACAACCACTAGGATGCATCCAGGACTTGAAATTTTCTTCCAAGACGAGTTTGATTGGGTGACTCATGAAGTGGAACAACAGAAAATGTTAGTCAAAGAAGGTGACCATGATAGTTGCATCACTGGGATAATAGAAATTACACTGATTGAGATTAGGTCTTCCTCTGATGATCCTACAACATTGATCCAATCAAAGGACGCACCTAGTCCTCAAGTTCTCATAAAGAGAGAATGGGAGAAGAAGATAAGGCTCACCTAGAGTCTGTCGCTTCCCATTGATTTGAAAGGTTTCATTTGCTCTCTCCTACAAGAACCAAGAGCCCGACAGTTGCATGAGCTTAAGACCCATCCTTTCAGAGGAAGAATGTGTATGCAAAATAGAGGAGAGCTAGAGGATGATGGTTTGTATGTATTGTGCCTGAATCAATTGCAATGGGAAGGATCGTGAAGGTGGTTATAGATGTGACCGAAGTATCGAGATGGCATCCCTTAATAGGCTCGAAAAGATAGACTTCAAAGAAAAAGGATTGAGCAGTCTCCATCGGTCTTCACCCCTCAGAAAGTTTAGCTTCTGAGAGCATGAGATTGATTAGCTGGTATTCATGAAGAAGCGAGAACCTGTCCAAAGGAACCATGACACCACTAAAGAAATAGCAACAACTTTCTCAGCAGGTGAAGAAGGCTCTTTGCCACATCTCCTCATCTAGCAAGCCACTAAACCACTTTTGAACTGGATAAGCATTGGAGAAAACTTTAAGTTTGCTCATGCTATTGAGTCAACTAGCCTAATTACCCTTGGCGAAAGCATCAAGCCAGTTATTGAGTTTGTAGTCAAATCTGCTGTTTGTGATTCTATGTTAATCTCCCCTTTTGAGAAGAGTCCAGAGTCCTTGTATGATGAGTCTGTTACTCCTTCTTTCATCAAGATTCCTAGTATGACTTGCCTTCTTTTTCCAATGATGATCTTAATAAATATCAAGAATTAATAAAACAATACAAACCAAAGAAAGCCCAACCCATCCGTGAGGATACTCGGGTTATTAATCTAGGAACCGACCAATGCCTTTGAGAGGTAAAAATTGGCACTACCCTTATTAAAGAAGAAGCAAAATGGATGAGTAATCTTCTGAAGGAATTTATCGAGGTCTTTGCTTGGTCTTATAAGGATATACTTGGTATCAACCCCAATATTGTGCAGCATCGATTGCTGACTTACCCTGGGGCAAAGTCAATAAAACAGAAGCTCCGAAGAATGCGGTCAGAATGGAGTGAGAAGATCATAAAAGAAGTTGTGAAGCAATGGAATACGGGGTTCTTACAAGTGGTGAAGTACACCCAATGGTTGGCCAATATTTTACTAATACCGAAGAAAGATGAAAAGGTACGAATGTGCGTAGACTTTTGAGATCTTAACAAAGTAAGCCCTAAGGATGATTTCCCATTACCTCATATTGATGTATTGGTGGATAATACGGCAGGGCATGCTTTGTTATCATTCATGGATGGATTCTTGGGATACAACCAAATAAGCATGCACCCAGAGGATCGTGAGAAAACAGCCGTCACCACTCCATTCCCACCTATTGTTGCAAGGTGATGCCTTTTGGACTGAAGAACACCGGGGCAACCTATCAAAGAATGGACACGACCATATTGCATGACATGATGAAGAAATATGTGGAAGTTTATGTGGACGACATGATAGTAAAGTCAAAAGATCGATAAGGGCATATTCCCGCACTAAGGTGATTCTTCGAAAGAATTAAGAGTATTAACTGAAGTTAAACCCTCAGAAGTGTGTATTCAGGGCAACGGAAGCAAATTTGTTAGGCTTCTTAGTGAGTGAAAGAGGCATTGAAGTTGACCCTATTAAGATCAAGGCAATTCAGGAAATACCCACACCTTGAACTGAGAAGTAAATACGAGGATTTCTGGGTCACATCCAATATATTAGCAGATTCATAGCTCAGTTGAGTACAATCTGTGAACCAATTTTCAAGCTATTGAAGAAGGATCATCCAATGAAATGGAATGACCAATGCCAACAAGCTTTTGACAAGATCAAGGGATACTTGATGAACTCACCAGTATTGACACTGCCGATGGAAGGAGCACCACTTCTATTGTACCTATCCATGGGAGAATTTTTCATGGGCTCTTTGCTAGCATAAAAGGAAATGGAAAAGGGGGCAGAGCATGCCATATATTACCTTAAAAAGAAGTTTCTAGAATATGATACCAGATACACATCTTTGGAAAGAACTTATGCTGCATTGATTTGGACAACTAAAAGGTTACGACACTACATGATTTTCTATCCAGTGCATTTGATCTCAAAGATGGATCCCATCAAATATCTCTTCGAGAAATCGACCTTAATAGGAAGGATGGCTCGTTGGTTACTTTTCTATCAGAGTTTGACATCACCTATGTTACTCAGAAATCTATCAAGGGGCAAGCCAAAGCCAATCATTTGGCTGCCCACCCCACAGAAAATGGAAGATCCTTGAATGATACCTTTTCCGATGAAAGAATCGCCATAATGGAGGAAGAAGACATAGTTAATGAATGATAGTTATTCTTTGATGGAGCAGCTAATCAAAAGGGGTGTGGTGCGGGAATATTGCTTGTCACTCCTGAAGGTCTTTATTTACCTTCGTCATTCTGCCTCGACTTCCTATGTACCAACAACATTGCTGAGTATAAAGCTTGTGCTTTGGGACTGAAAATGGCCCTAACCATTGGGGTTAAAAGGATCAAGGTTTACAGTGATTCATCCATTGTCATCTGTCAGACATAGGGAAAGTGGAAAACTAGAGATGAGAAGCTGAAGCCATATCAAGAACATCTGGAAGAGGTGATTAAACACTTTGAAAAAAATTTCGTTTGAGTACTTCCAAAGGGATAATAAAAGGCTTGTTGATGCCCTTGCAACCTTGGCTTTTATGGTAGAGTGCAACCCTATGGCTAGAGTCTGACCATTCTTGGTAGAACAAAGAAGCAGGCCCATTTATCAGAGTTCAGTGAACTCTCTCACTGTGGATGGTCGGTCTTGGTTTGCTCACATAGTGGATTTCATCAGGGAAAGGAAGTATCCAATTGAAGCAACTGATAGAGAGAAGAAGTTTCTGAGAAGATATGCCACCCAATTTATTCTCCAAGAGGATCTGTTATATAAAAGATCCTATAACAAAATACAGTTGCTGTGTGTAGATGAGGAACAAGCTACAACTATCATGGAAGAAATTCATCAAGGTCTTTGTGGACCCCATATGAATGCCAACATGTTATCTAAGAAGATCCTCATGCTAGGATATTGCTGGAACACAATGGAAGCAAATTGCATGGAATTTATCAGAAAATGTCACAAGTGTCAGATATTTGTTAACATCATACATATCCTGCCAATCAAGCTACATTCACTCAGTTCACCTTGGTCATTCTCCACTTGGGGCATCGACATCGTTGGAAAAGTCAACCCTAAAGCATCCAATGGCCATGAGTTCATCCTGGTAGCCATTGATTATTTCACCAAGTACATAGAAGCTCAGTCCTATGCAGTCCTCACATCTGCTAAGGTGGCCAAGTTCATCCAGGAAAACATCATTTCCTGATATAGAGTATCTCAAGAATTGATATCAAATTAGCGATCCCATTTCTGGGGCAAGACCGACAAAATCTGCACAAAGTTGTATCGTATTAAAAGGTATTGCTCTACCTCTTACAGGCCACAAACCAATGGGGCAGTAAAAGTAGCTAACAAGAATATCAAAGCCATTCTGCAAAAAATGGTGGAAACACACAAGGATTTGGATGATAAGTTACCCCTTACCTTATGGCCGTACCAGACTTTTGTACGATCTTCGACAAGGGCAACTCCTTTCTCTTTGGTGTATAGGGTTGAGGCGGTGCTACCCGTGGAAATCCTAGTACCATCCTAAAGGGTGCTTCTTGATAGTCAACTGCTTGAAGGAGAGTGGGTGAAGGCCAGATATGACGAGCTCAATTTTTTTAATGAAAGACCCATGAAGGCCATAAATCTAAACAAGTATCAACTGAGAATGGCCAGGGCCTTTAACAAAAATCTGAAGCCTCACCACATAGAGGTGGGTGAACTTGTTCTTCGAGAACAAAGAGCCCCAATTCATGACCCAAGAGGAAAATTCAGGCCCAACTGGAGTGGCTCATTCACTGTCAAAGAAATTCTACCAGGCAAAGCTGTGAAACTCGTAGACCACAACGACAAAGGAATACCCAGACTGGTTGACATGGATCAACTCAAGAAATATTATGTCTAAAAGTGGGAATAGCTTGAACTACGTCAGACTTGATTCCTTTCGAGGGATACGAAGGCAACTTGACATGTGCAAGTGCGGTCTACGAGTTTCAATAAATTGGTTCATTGATTAATAATCAAAGTACCTTAAAAGATCATCATAATTTGTGTCTCCCAAGGATCGTCATTTGGCATGAAAGGCCATTAGGTATCTGTCATCCACCCATTGGTCCATCACTTCTTACCCAAGATTCTATCCCCCAAGAATCACCATTTGGCATAAAAGGCCATTAGGTATTTGTCATTCATCTATGGTCCGTCCATTCTTATTCATGATTCTATCCCCTAAAAGAAAATCACCACCCGGCACCAGTTTATCAATGCCAGTTTATTCTCCACCCTTGATCATTCAAAGTCAAAAGAAAAAAGGAAGAGCTTGATGCAACAGTGGTAAAGGCTTGTTTAAATCATTAGCCACTGAGTAATGCTTTGATAAATCATCATATCTTCTTGTTTGTATTGGTTTTAGGAAAATTCATGGGCTTGTTGGATGAGACATTGAGGAAATGCACCTTAGACATAAATATGTGGGCACAAAGATTGCTGGAATCCATGAATGTGTCATTTTTGGGTTGGATTGGATGTCTAAAGCTACATCGCAAATTGCTCCGGCAGGTGCCTCAACATTGGGATGCCAACCTACATGTATTTCAGTTTCGATTAGTAGAGATTTGCCCAACTCTTGAAGAATTTTGGGTTTGTATGCTATCTCCACCCAAAGGCAGTTTGTTCCAACCCTCTTTAAAGGAAGATTGCTTAGAGGAAATATAGGATTTCTTTGGATGGAAAGAAGAAGAAGCAAAGCAATTTGTCCGGTATGGAAAGATCAACATTCTGAAGGTGGCTCAGATCTTCATCCAATGTCCACCAATAGGAGGAGTCCATCAGCAAAGATCCCTGGATGCTTATTTGCTTTGCATGATAGCTCGTTATGTTCTCTGCACTCCCGGGCATGGTGCACCATCTGTTCTGATTGAGGTAGTAAAACAGTTGAAAAAGGGAGATGACATTGTCCCTACGGTTCTTGCAGAAACATTCAAGGGATTTGATGACATGAGCTATGGCCATAGATTTAGACTAGACCATTATCAGAGGAGTCCTGCTATTTTTCAGATTTGGCTCCTCAAGAAACTGAAGCTCACCATACTATTAAGGAGAAGTCCACTTAGAGTTTTTTGTTACCGAGATAAGAGATAAGTTCTAAAATTCGACCTTATCACCGATTGGAAGAAGTACTTGTAGGAAAGGACTATGCAGGATATCGTATGGAGGTGCCTAGGGAAGCCACGAGAAGATTTTCTGATAAAGATCCCTGGCCAGAATATCAGACTGATGGGATTGACACACATGTCCTTTTATTTGCCTATGTACATCAGCCAACAATAAGGGCTCGAGGAGACGGACCCAGAAGAGTTAGTGAACTTTCACCCACCTCAAGAATTGTCTCCCCACCTTGTTATTCACCTATCCTATCTATGGTAGGAAAATTGTCCCTCTTTTCATGTAATTCACTTGGTAATGGAAGGAAAAAGCATTTGGATTTTTGTGTTATCCTGATATTCTAATTATGACTTGAGTTATGGAATTGATTGTGCCTAAGCATTACAAACAAAAAAAAAAAAGATTTTCTTTGTGCCAAAAGTAAGTTTTCATAAGATGCTGAAATAAATGATGAACAAACAAGGGGAGGGAAAAAGGAAAAAGGAAAAAGAAAATATCCATGTGTTTGTGTTTGCAGGAAATACAGGAACAAAACCCTATGGGTCAGAAGCCATCATCTGAACCATACTTTAAACCATCCTCATGAAGCACAGGGGAGTCCACAAATGCTACTCCAACCTGCTCTAGCCTCTGGGTCAGGTCCTCAATCAGTGCACCTTGCTAGGCAATCTCACAATCCTTGGAAACTATCACCTTGCACAGGCCATAGCGCATCCTCCTAATCTCAGCATAGACATCCGGGGACACCTGAGAAAGAGCGTATCAGCCAAAGGAAGTCAAGAGTTGATTGAAAAATGATCAAATACTCACATAATCACAAGGAATAGGCAGCCCAAGGGAAGCATCTACATCTGTGTTCGGCTCCAGAAGATGAGGGAGACTGGGGTTCGCCGATTTGGGATAGGTCCAGGAAGCCACGAAAGGGGACGTTAGCAACTCTGAGAGACTTGATGGCATTGGTAGAGGGCCTTTTTTGTGAAGGATCGATAGCTCTAGCATCCAACCTAACAGTAGAAGGATCTACACGTCTCACTCTCCCCTGAATGAACATCAGTCAATATCAAAAAAAGGAAGAATCTATGGAAATACTCAAGAAAGGGCAACATACCACTGGACCATTGGGACCGAGAGGGGTGCACACTATCTCCTCCTCCAAGAAAGCTCCATAGTCCTTATACGGATTAAGAAAGGAGTCCTCCTATGCTCCGTTAGCCAAATACTTCATCTCGTCTGTAGGGACAATCTCTAGACAATGCATAATGAGTGGAGGAAGATTGGGAGAAGGACATGGATCGATGTCTGACCACTGGGGTACTACTCTCTCTCCTAAGTACTAGGCATGGCCCTATAGGCCCTGGAAAAGGACTCAGTGACAGTTGATGAACCCAGACTGCTCTCTCAGAATCCAGAAACACAAGGTCATGGAATGGTCTCCAAGTAGCCTACAGAACCAAGGAAGGGTAAGTACAGCATCAGGCAAATAGAATTTCAATATCAGACATGGCATACCTCAGTGATGAGTGGTGGTCCCCAGAGGATGGCGTCAGGCCTGAACCACCTTGTTATCTCCCCATTTTATGGCCAGGGGGAAGAAGAATGTCTTAGGATCCCTCAGTTTTGGGGCTATGGTTCCCAAATGCTCAAAACACTAGGGTTATTTCACAAAATCAAAGTTTGAAAGTGCAGACCAAATGACTGAAAGAAAATAGATATGAGAAAGAAAGTTACATGGATGACGTAGCATACTCCCTTAAGGCCCCTATCCCCATAGGACAGCAGGTCTAGGGACCGCAGGAGATATGCATAGGCAGCCCCATCCCAGTCGCAGGTATCTACTGTGCAAAGATCTTTGAGGAAGAATGCCAGGCGGATACCTACTCTCCCTCGGAGGTCACTGAAGAGGCGCTGACCCACGACAAATAGTAGGAAGGAACAATATGTGCACCACCACTCATGCCCACCCCTACCGCATAGTGTGTGTGCCCTCACCGCAAGCATGCGTGCCCCCTCCACACATGTGCACGCCCCTGCCATACCCATAAGCGCCCCCGCCGCACGCTGTGCATGCCCCTGCCGCATGCCGTGCACACCTTGCCTACATGGTCATGCACACTATACCTGCACCATGTGTAGGTGGCCCGCACATCGGCACATGCACACACCCACTGTGCACATTTCCTACACACCCATTCATTCGAGCACCCGTGACATCACCTGTACCCCCTACCTAAACTTTCTCTCTCCTCTCGCTTTTTCAAAAACTACCTTTTCTGGCTAAACTTTCTCTCTCCTCCCATTTTTTCAAAAATTATCTTTTTTGGCTAAACCTTCTCTCTCCTCCTGCTTTTTTGAAAACTACATTTTTTGGCTAAACTTTCTCTCTCCTCTCGCTTTTCTAAAAATTGCCTTTTCTAGCTAAACCTTCTCTCTCCTCTAGCTTTTTCAAAAATTGCCTTTTCTGGCTAAACCCTCTCTCCTCTTGCTTTTTTAAAAATTATCGTTTTTGGCTAAACCTTCTCTCTCCTCCCCTTTTTTCAAAAATTGCCTTTTCTGGCTAAATTTTCTCTCTCCTCTCGCTTTTCTGAAATGTTCTTTTTTTTGCTAAACCTTCTCTCTCCTCTTGCTTTTTTGAAAACTGCCTTTTCTGACTAAACTTTCTCTCTCCTCTCGCTTTTTCAAAAACTAATTTTTTCAAGCTAAAATTTCTCTTCTCCCATTTTTTCTGAAAACCCCCTTTTACCCACTAGACAAAAGCCCTCCCCACCCATTTTTACCTTCAACCCCCCTTTACCCATTGGACAAAAGTCCTATGTCTTCACTTTGGGCAAGAGCCCCCCTTTCGTCCACTGGATAAAGAGATTGCCCCTCTCCTATTTGGATGGAAAAACTATAAATACCCCCCTCCTTTAGAAAAAAAAACATACCAATAGACCAGAATCCCCTTTCAGAGTAAAATTTTCCTCTCCTCCCCCCCTCTTAATTTTCTTCTGGTATTTAGAGCAATGTTCATCAAGATTTGAAAACTCATTTGGATCTTCGAAGTGTTTTTCGGTATCTTAAAGATCTTCAATCCAAGTTCTTAGTTAGATCCAGTTTTTAGCCAAAAACAGTATGTTCTTAAGCCACCTCCCTTAACTGTTCTTGAGTGCTCTTGAGCATTCTTGAGATAGAAACCCCCCCTTTTTGAGGTTCTTCGGGTCTACGAAGAAATCTTTGTTAAGATCTAAAACTTTGTTCGGATCTTCAAAGTGTTCTTCAATCCATTTTTAGGTCAGCCCATTTTGTTTTCAGAAATAGCCTTTCCTAGCCAAACCTTTGTCTGAGTGTCCCTAGAATATTTTCAGAAATAGCCATTCCCAAAGGAAGCTCTGTCGAAGTGCCACTTTAGCCTAACTCTCCCTTAGCCTATCCCCAGTGGAAGCTTTGCCAAAGTCCCACCTCATCCCAAGCCCAGAAATAGTCTTTCCTAGCCGAACCTCTGTCCGAGTGTCCCTGGAATATTTTCAGAAATAGCCATTCCCAGTGAAAGCTCTGCCAAAGTGCCACCTCAGCCTAGCCCTCCCTTAGCCTATCCCCAGCGAAAGCTTTACTGGAGTGACACCTCAACCCTAGCCAGAGCTCTGTCCAAATCCAAATCTAGAAATAGCCTTCCCTAGCTGAAGCTCTGTCTGAATCCAAATCCAAAAGTGATCATTCCTAACCAGAACTCTGTCTGGATATCATCACAATCAGCATCTCTCAAGAAAGGAAGTTGGAGGTAAAGACCATCTTCCCCTGAGCTGGGAGAACACGAAAGATAGTCTGAGTTGGTACCAATCAGGGGCCCACCCCCCTTGACCTAAAACAGGGGTTAAGTTCAGGTATAATTTCTTAACCAACTTGTCATAATGTAGACTCTAAACAGACCTTATCTTAATGTATATAGTTGATTGAAGTTAATTAATGTATATATGTGTGATAACTTAGCCATACATGTGGAATAGTAATAATTGTGAAAAATGTTCGTTCTCAAGCATCTAGCAAGAAGACCGGTTGAACCGGGCAGATCAGGTGCTTAACACCTTCCCAACTCTGTAACCTAACACTTACCCCAAATCTCTGGACCAAACCAAATTTTGAGCCATTTTCTTAGGAATCGAGCCCGCCCCCGGGTCCTAGGCCCATAACCCTAGGTGGTGACTCCAAACTCCATTTGCATGATCCTGATCCCCGAACTAGACCATCATCAAAACCCCCATCTCGAATGATAAATTTTACACTCTTATGAAAGAGGCCTCCCTGTATCTTCAAGCGACGATACGGTGGTGCGGGGCTGCAAGATAAGCACGCATGACTCGAACCCCTCCCTCTCACATGAAGGTGAAGGGAGAGAAAGGAGAGAGGATGGGGATGCATAGCCCATCTATCTATGGCCGTTACCCTCACACTAGGTTGAGGTGGCACTTCGACAGAGCTTCTGTTAAAAATGGCTATTTTTGAAAAGATTCCAGGGGCACTCGGATAGGGCTTCCTCCAAGAACGACTACTTTTGGAATGAAATAAATCAACTTTAAAATGGATTGAAGATCTTCAAAGCCCCGAAGAACACTTTGAAGATCTTAACAGAGTTTTGGATCTTGACAAAGATCTCTACGTAGACTCAAAGAACCTCAAGGGGGGAGGGATTTCTATTTCTAGTAAAACTCAAGAACACTCAAAGGAGGGAGTTGAAGAACACACTATTTTTTGGTAAAAACTGGATTGGACTAAGAACTTGGATTAAAGATCTTCAAAGTCCCGAAGAACACTTCAAAGATCCGAACAAGATTTCAGATCTTGACGAAGATCGCTCCAAAGACCCAAAGAAAATCAAGAGAGGGGAGGAGGAGAGAGGGAAGAGCTTCACTACTATGGAGTGAGGTAGGATTGTTTGGTGTGTAAAATCCAAAGGAGGGGGTATTTATAGGTTTTTCTGGCCAATGGGAAAGAGGGAACATCTTTATCGAATGGATGAAAGAGTGTTTTTTCCCTAAAGTGGGTGAAGCAGGCTTCTATCCAATGGACATAAGGGGTTTTTGGACTAAAATGGGTGAAACGGGCTTTTATCAAATAGGTAAAAGATGGTTTTTGGGAGAGAGAATCTTAGCCAAAAAAGTGGGATTTTGGTTTCAAGTGGGTGAAGGGGCATCAGGCCAGCAAAAAACCAATCTAGGCCATTGCCAGCGATGCTCAAGATTGGGTCAAAGTGCATGGGGCATGGTTAGTATAGGAGGGTGGGCAATGCGGGCAATGTCATGGGTGTGTGGAACATGGCATGCAGGTAGTGGCATGTGGGTGTGCGGCACATGGCATGGGCAACAACTGGAAAAGGGGGCATGGGCATAGGCAACAGTCAGGCAGGCTAGGCAGTAGCCAGTGCACATATATGTGCGGGCTGGCTTGATGGCCAGCATATAGGTGTACAGGGCGGGGTGTAGGCCTATACCCACAGGGGCATGGGCTTGCTAGGCGCATGGCTGGCTAGGTGCATGGCTGGCTGGGCATATGGCTGGCTAGCACCATGTGCTGCAACCCATAGGTAGTAGCCATAGGCAACAAGCACGTGTGCGGGCTGCCTGCTGGCCAACGTGTGCAGCATGCACGATTTATGGATTTTTGTGGTGACAGTCACGGGAGATCCGTCGGTCTAATTTTGACGTGCCATATATTGTTGAAATCGTACTTTTGATCATTATCCATTTATATAGTCATCTTGACCAGATTCCTTCGTATATAAAAAGTCAAAATTGGACCCTCTTCTCTCCCACACGAGGGATTCTAGTGTTTCAGGTAGGGGAGTGTTTCCGGATTATCTGGGTGGGTTGGGGATGAATTTTAGGGTGTTTGGGGTAGGTAGGGGATTTTTCCAGGTTTTTAATGGGACTGTCCGCGTGCGTAGCATACGTACTGGAAAATATAATTTTTCGATGATGATCGTGGGAGATCTGACAGCCCGATTTTGATGTGCCATATATCACCAAAATTGTATTTTTGAGCACTATCCATCTATATGGTCTTGACCAAATTCTTTCATATATAGAAAGTTAAAATTAGACCCTCTTCTCTCCCGTGTAGGGGTTTCTAGGGTTTCAAGTAAGGGAATGTTTCCATCATCATCTCTATTGATCGAAAGTCAGGAGTCACATTCAAGATTCATATTCCATCATAGCCAGAGGAGGGTGAAAAAATTGGGTGTCTACAGAATGCACCTCTTTGGCCGAGGCCTATGCCAACGGCAGAAGGGAAAAGAAAAGAACGATCGCATTTTCTCACCTAGAGTATATACTACCGTCATCTTGCTCATTTATAACGGGGTTGAAAAATGCAACAAATAATATCTCTCAACTTTTTAGAGTTTTAGGACTTACCTATACTATCGATTGTGGGAAAGGAATTCACTGCTCTTCCAATCTTGTTAGAAGATGTTGAACTAACATTTTGCAGAGATTTGTGCCCTCCCTGCAGAAAATGTTAGTACATGAAAAATGTTCTTCCTAGGCTGGATTTCCATCAGCTAGTCCTAGGGATTTGTCCATCATTTGCAGAGATTTGAGCCCTCCCTACAGAAGATATTAGTACATGAAAAATGTTCTTCCTAGGCTAGACTTCCATCTGCCAATCCTAAGGTTTTGTCCATTTGCAGAGATTTGAGCCCTCCCTACAGAAGATATTAGTACATGAAAAATGTTCTTCCTAGGCTAGACTTTCATCTGCCAATCCTAAGGTTTTGTTCATTATTTGCAGAGATTTGAGCCCTCCCTATAAAAGATGTTAGTACATGAAAAATGTTCTTCTTAGGCTGGACTTCGATCCATCAGTCCTAGGGATTTGGTCTATGAGATCAGATTACTGGGAGCCGATACAAAGAGAAAGGGCCTCTTGGTTCTGGGTAAATGCAATTGGGCCATCTGGGGCCGACTTAATGACATTAGGCTACTCAAGGCGGGATCAATGAAATTGGGCCACCTGGGGCTAAGTCAATGAAATTGGGCCACGTGGGGCCAGGTCGATGAAATTGGGCCATCTGGGCCCGGGTAAATGAAATTGGGCTACCTGGGGCTGGGTAAATGCAATTGTTTCTCTTTTTGATTTTTCCTTAATTCTTGATTTTGGCTCTTTGATTTGGAATCTTTCTCTTTGCTTTTGATTTGGAATCTTGGTTTTTAATCTTGAATTTTGACCAATAAAATTTTTACCTTTACTTTCCTCTTTTTCATGGGATATAATTTCCACCTACCACATGAATTTCTACCTTTCCTTTGAATTTTTACTTCCCATGTGATATAATTTGCATCTACCACCAGAATAATTTTGAATTTGGTATTTGGTAGCAAGAAACTTGGGTTTGCACCTTGGATTTGGAATTTCAATTTTTTTTTTTTTTTTTGGAAAATGAATTTTTTTTCCTATAAAATGTTCCCACTTCCTTGTCCATTCCTCATTCTAACTTTCTGAGTGAAGTGAGTGGGTTTTGAGTTTCTGGAGCCCTTAGGTTTTTCTTGAAGTCTTTTATCTTGTTCTTGAAAATCTTCATCTTACTCTTGAAGATCTTCATCTTTTTCTTGAGGGAGGATTCATTTGGAGAATTTGATATTCTTGTGGGGTTTTATAAAAATTAGAAAACTTTATAGGGTTTCTTACCCATTGAGAAGCTTTTTGGGGCTTCTTACGAATTGGGAAACTTCTTTGGGCTTTTTGTGATTTCTAAAAATATGGTTGAAAGGAGAAAGGGAAAGGCTTTGGGAGAAGTCCAGCTTGAGAGTTGTAGTAGTTCTTCTCACAGGGATGAGGGCCTGGCCGATTGGTACTCCAGGCAGACTCTTTACAACAGTCAGAACCATATCTGCAAATCCTTATGGGGTTTTTGGGTAAGTCTTTATATTTTATTCATTATTTTGATCATCTTTTATTCTTGTTTTGTTTTTCTTCTTTTTTTTATATATTCTTTATTTCCATTAGCATAAGGGAGGGAACCACCTACCCTGGACTTGTATGGCCATCCGAACATGGTTCAATCATGGCATAGGATGCTTCCTCATAGAGTGAAGGAGGTAGTTGATGCATCATACTTGTGCCGGCTAGCCCTTATAGAGACCCAGAAGTTCAATCCGGCACTGGTGGGGGTCCTGATGGAGTGGTGGTGGTTGAGTACTAATTCTTTTTATTTCCCTGTTGGCGAGATCACCATCATGCCTCTGTGCTTTTATGCCTTGACGGGCATACCATTTAGGGGTAGACTCATAACCCTACCTAGGATTCTGACTGTTAGGAAGTTTGCAGACTTGACCAGCATTACCATTGCGACTGGCCAGACACATCCGTTTAGGGGAGATAAGTGCCCGATGGTGGAAAATCGGTCTGGGGAAGAACCCAGGAAATATGTCAACGGTGGCCCATTCTTTCTTTCTGTTTGATGTGGGTCAATGCCTTTTCAGTGACCTCCACGGGGGAGTAGATATCCACTTGGTGTTCTTCCCCTGAGATCTTCGTACGGTAGATTCTTGGGACTGGGGTGGGGTTGCCTATGCATATCTCTTGCGAACCCTAGACTTACTGTCATATGGAGACAGGGGCCTTAAGGGGGCAGGCTACATTCTTTAGGTAACTTTCCTTCTTGTACCCAATTCCTTTCATTCATTTGGATTGCACTTTCTTACTTTAATCTCTTGAAATAGCCCTGGTGCTTTGAGCACTTGGAAACCATAGCTCCCAAACTGAGGGACACTCAAGCATTCTTCTTCTTTGTAGCCACGAGGTGGGGGGACAATCAGGTGATCAGGGCTTTGTGCCATCCTCTAGGGACCACTGCTCATTCTCTTTTGAATGATCTCACTGAGGTATGCCACGTTTGACACTAAAATTCCTTCTATCTCATGTTGTACTTACTTTTCCTTGGATTTACAGGTCACTTGGAGACCATTCCATTACCACGTATTTTCAGATTCTAAAGGACTCACATTGGCCAAACACTTATCCGAGAACCGAGTCCTTTTTCAAAGCATTGAGGCCATGTCTGGTATTTGGGAGAGAGAGTAATACCCCAGTGGTCAGATATCGAGTCACACCCCTCTCCCAGTCTTCCTCCACCCATAATGCACTATCTAGAGATCAGTCTAGCGAATGAGATGAAGTGTTTGGCTAACGAAGTATGGGATGACTCTTTTCTTGACTAGGATAGGGACTACAGAGCCTTCCTGTAATAGGAGATAGTATGCACCCCACTTGGTCTTGATAGTCTAGTGGTATGTTGCCCTTTTTTGAGTATTTCCTTCAAATTCTTTATTTTTTTGGTCTTGACAGATGTTTATTCAAGGGAGAGTGCAGCATGTAGACCCTTTTACTATTCGGTCTCAAGTCAGTGCCATTGATCCTTCACAAGCGGGACCCTCTACCAGTGCAAGTGGGTCTCTCAGAGTTGCTAGCATCCCCTTCCATGGCTTCTCCACTTGGAACTATCCCAACGTGGCCAACCCCAGTCTCCCTCCTCATCTTGTGAAGTGGAACACAGATATAGACGCTTCCCATGGGTTGCCCATTCCTTATGACTATGAGTATCTGATCATCCTTTAATTAACTCTTGACTTCCTATGGCTAATATGCTCTTTCTAAGGTGTCTCCGGAGATCTACTCTGAGATCAGGAGGATGCATTATGGCCTGTGCGAGACAATTGTTGCCAAGGTATTTCATACTTTCCCCTTTTTTCGTTTTGTCCTTCTTCTTTCATTATTCTTCTTCTTGATCCTTTCCTATATTTTTTGGGATGGGAGGATTGCCACCTTGGAGAGCCAAGTTAGTTTCTATGAGCAGGAAGTTGCACAGTGGGATGCACTGATTCAGGATATGACACAGAGGCTGGAGCAGGCTGGATTAGCATCCACAGGTTCCTCAGTACTCCATGGGGATGATTCAGAGTATGGTTCAGATGATAACTTTTGACCCATAGGGATTTGTTCCTTTATTTCCTGTAAACCCAAACATATGTATATTTTTCTTTTTCTTTTTCCCTCCCCTTTGTTTGTTCATAATTTTATTTAGCATCTTATGAATGGAAACTTACTTTTGGTACACAGAAAAACTTTTGTTTTCTTGTTTTTGTTTATTTGCAATGTTTAGGTATAATCAATTCCATAACTCAAGTCATAATTAGAATAATCGGGGTAACACGAGAATCCAAATACTTCCTCATTCCATTACCAAGTGAATTACATTGAAAGGGGAACAATCTTCCTACCATAGATGGGATAGGTGAGTAATAAGGTGGGGAGACAATTCTTGGGGTGGGTGAAAATTCACTAGCTCTTCTGGGTCCGTCACCTCGAGCCCATATTGTCGGCTGATATATATAGGCAAATAAAAGGATGTGTGAGTCAATCCCATCAACCTGACATAATTGCAGCTAGGGGTCTTAATCAGAAAACCTTCTTGTGATCTCCCTAGGAACCTCTATGTGATATCTTGCACAATCCTTTCTTGCAAGTACTTCTCCCAATCAGTGATAAGGTCAAATTCTAGAACTTCCCTCTTATCCTGGTAGCAACGAGCTCTGAGTGGGCCTCCTTTTAATGGCTTGGTTAACTTTAGTTTCTTGAGGAGCCAAATATGAAAAATAGCAGGACTCCTCTGATAATGATCTAGTTTGAATTTGTGGCCATAGCTCATATCATCGAATCTCTTGAGTGTTTCTACAAGCACTGTAGGGATGATGTTACCTCCCTTCTTACATTGTTTTACTACCTCAATCAGAATGGACGATGCACCATGTTCAGGAGTGTAAAGAACATAACGAGCTATCATGCAAAGTAAATAAGCATCCTGTGATCTCTGTTGATGGATTCCTCCCCTTGGTAGATATTGATGAAGATCTGGGCCACCTTTAGAATGTTGATCTTCCCATATCTAACAAATTGCTTCACTTCCTCTTCTTTCCATCTAAAGAAGTCTTGAATTTCCTCTTAGTAATCTTTCTTCAAAGATGGTTGGAGCAAACTGCCTTCGGGTGGAGATAACATGCAAACCAAGAATTCTTTGAAAGTTGGGTAGATCTCTACTAATCCAAACCAAAATCATGCAGGTTGATCTCAGTGTTGAGGCACCTACTGGAGTAATTGGTGATGTAGCTTCACACATCCAATCCGGCCAAGAAATGACACATTCATGGATTCCAGCAATCTTGGCACCCTCATGCTCATGTCTAAGGTCCATTTCCTCAACATCTCATCCAACGAGCCCATGAATTTTCCTGAAACCATCACAAACAAAGAGATATGACGATTTATCAAAGCATTACTCATTAGCTAATGACTCAAACAAGCCTTTACCATTATTGCATTAAGCTCTTCTTTTTTGACTGATCAAGGGTGGGGAATAAACTGGCCTTGATAAACTGGTGCCGAGTGGCGATTTTCTTTTAGGGGATAGAATCCTGGCTAAGAGTGGTTGGGCCATAGGTGAATGACAGATACCTAATGGCCTTGCATGCCAAATGGCTATTCTTGGGGGATACAAACTATGATGATCTTTTAAGATACTTTAATTATTAATCAAGGAACCAATTTATTGCCTTTAGATGTTGAGACTGCACTTTCACATGTCAAGTTGCCTACGTATCCCTAGAAAGGAATAAGGTCTAACGTAGTACAGGCTCTTCACCCTTTCAAATATAATATTTCTTGAGTTGATCCATGTTGACCAGTCCGAGTATTTCTTCGCCATTGTGGTCTATGAGTTTCATAGCTTTGTCTAGTAGAGTTTCTTTAATAGTGAATGGGCCGCTCCAGTTGGGCCTAAATTTTCCTCTTGGGTCATGAATTGGGGCTCTTTGTTCTCGAAGAACAAGTTCACCCACCTCTATGTGATGGGGCTTCACATTTTTGTTAAAGGCCCTAGCCATTCTCAATTGATACTTCTTCAGATTATCAGTGGCCTTCATGCACCTTTCATCAAGAAAATTGAGCTCATCATGTCTACCTTCACCTACTCTCCTTTAGGTAGCTGACTATCAAGAAGCACCCTTAGGGATGGTATCAGGATTTTCATGGGTAAAATTGCCTCAACCCCACATACCAAAGAGAAAGGGGTGGCCCCTATCGAGGATTGTACAAAAGTCTGATATGCCCACAAGGCAAGGGGAAACTTATCAGCCCAATCCTTGTGTGTTTCCATCATTTTTTGCAAGATGACTTTGATGTTCTTGGTGGCTGCTTCCACTATCACATTGGTTTGCGGCCTGTAAGTGGTAGAGCAATGTCTTCTGATACCGAACTTTGTGCAGATTTTGTAGGTCTTGTCCCAGAAATGGGATCCCTGATCTGATATCAATTCTTAAGGTACTTCATATCGGAAAATGATATTTTCTTAGATGAATTTGGATAACTTAGCAGATGTGAGGACCACATAGGACTGAGCTTCTACCCACTTGGTGAGATAATCAATTGCTACCGAGATGAACTCGTGACCATTAATGCCTTAGGTTGATCTTTTCAATGATGTCGATGCCCCAAGTGGAGAATGGCCAAGGTGAACTGAGTGAATGCAATTCTATTGGCAAGATATGTATGATATTAGCAAATATCTAACACTTGGGGCATTTCTTAACAAAGTCCATACAATCTGCTTCCATTATGTTCCAGTAATATCCCAGCCTGAGGATCTTCTTAGATAACATCTTGGCATTCATGTGGGGTCCATAAAGACCTTGATGAATTTCCTCCATGATGGTTGTAGCTTGTTCTTCATCCACACATAACAACTACATTCCATCTTAGGATCCTTATATAACAGATCCTCTTGAAGAATAAACTGGGTGGTATATCTTCTCAGAAACTTCTTTTCTCTGTCAGTTGCTTGAACCGGGTACTTCCTTTCCCTGATGAAATCCACTATGTGAGTGAACCAAGACCAACCATCTATAGTGAGATAATTTATCAAATTCTGATAAATGGGTCTGCTTCTTTATTCTACCAAGAATGGTCAGACCCTAGCCATAGGGTTGCATTCTACCATGGAAGCCAAGGTTGGAAGGGCATCGGCAAATCTGTTGTTATCTCTCTGGAAGTATTCAAACGAGATCTTCTCAAAGTGTCCAATCACCTCTTCTAGATGTTCTTGATATGGCTTCAGGTTCCTTGTGTCTGACAAATGACAATAGATGAATCTCAATGCACCTTGATCCATTTAACCCCAATGGTCAAGGTCATTTCTAGTCCCAAAGCACAAGCTTCATATTTCACAATATTGTTGGTACAGGGAAAATCGAAGTGGAATGATGAAGGCAAATAAAGACCATCAAGAGTGATAAGCAATATTTCCGCACCACGTCCCTTCTGATTAGCTGCTCCATCAAAGAATAACTGCCATTCATTAACTGTGTCTTCTTCATCTATCGCTATAATTCCTTCATCGGGA
The DNA here is from genome assembly GCF_013358625.1 of Macadamia integrifolia. Classification (NCBI taxonomy): domain Eukaryota; kingdom Viridiplantae; phylum Streptophyta; class Magnoliopsida; order Proteales; family Proteaceae; genus Macadamia; species Macadamia integrifolia. Next base: position 30,504,704 of record NC_056558.1, read on the forward strand.
AAGGCATCATCCAAGGATCTTCCATCTTCTATCGGGTGGGCAGTCAAATGATCAGTTATGGCCTACCTCTCGATAGATTTCTAAGTAACATAGGTGATGTCAAATTCTGATAGTAAAAGCAACAAATGGGCCATCCTTCCTGTCAAGGCTGGTTTCTCCAAGAGGTATTTGATGGGATCCATCCTTGAGATCAAGTGCATCGGATAAGAAACCATGTAGTGTTGTAACTTTTTGTTGCCCAAATCAATGCAGTACAAGTTTTTTCAAAGATGTGTACCGTGTCTCATATTCTAGGAAATTTTTGCTGAGGTAATATATGGCATGCTCTGCACCCATTTCTATCTCCTTCTATGCTAGCAAAGAGCCCATGGAATATTCTCCCACAAACAGATACAACAGAAGCAGTTCTCCTTCCACCTGTTGTGTCAATACTTGTGGGTTCATGAGGTATCCCTTGATCTTGTCAAAAGCTTGTTGGCATTGGTCGTTCCATTCCATTAGCTAATCCTTCTTTAGCAGCTTGAAGATTAGTTCACATATTGTAGTCAACTGAGCTATGAATCTGCTAATATACTAGATGTGACCCAGAAATCCTCGTATTTGCTTCTCTGTCTGAGGTGTGGGCATCTCTTGAATTGCCTTGATCTTGATAGGGTCGACTTCAATGCCTCTTTCATTTACCAAGAAGCCTAACAAATTTCTTGTTGTTGCCCTAGTTACACACTTCTAAGGGTTCAACTTCAGCTGATACTTCTTGATTCTTTCAAAGAAATGCCTTAGCATGGGAATATGCCCCTACCGATATTTTGACTTTACTTTCATGTCATCCACATAGACTTTCACATCTTTATTCATCATATCATGCAATATAACTGTGGCTGCTCTTTGATAAGTTGCCCCAGCATTCTTTAGCCCAACAGGTGTAACAATAAGTTCCCCATAGAGTGGTGAAGGCTATCTTCTCACAATCCTCTGGTTGCATGCTTATTTGGTTATATCCCGAGAATCCATCCATAAATGTTAACAAAGCATGCCAAGTCATATTATCCACCAATATATCAATGTGAGGTAATGGGAAGTCATCTTTGGGGTTTATCTTGTTAAGATCTCAGAAGTCCATGCACATTTGTACCTTGTCATCTTTCTTTAGCACTGGTACAATTTTGGCCAACCATTGGGGGTACTTCACCACTTGTAGAAACTTTGTATTCCACTTCATAACTTTTTCCTAATCTTCTCACTCCATTTTGGCTGCATTCTTTGGAGCTTCTGTTTTACTAGCTTTGCCCTAAGATAAGTTGGCAATCAATGATGCACGATGTTGGGGTTGATACCAGGCATATCCTTATAAGACCAAGCAAAGACCTCGGTGAATTCCTTCAGAAGACTATTTATATATTCTGCTTCTTCATCATTAAGGGTAGTGCCAATTTTTACCTCTCAAAGGTATTAGTCGGTTCCTAAATTAATAACCCGAGTATCCTCACGGATGGGTTGGGCTTTCTTTGGTTTGCATTGTTTTATTAATTCTTGATATTTATTAAGACCATCATCAGAAAAAATGAGGTAAGTCATACTCTAGATCAAAAATTTCATTCATGAAAGAATGAGTAACAGACTCGATATATAAGGACTCTAGACTCTTCTCAAGAGGGGTGGCTGACACGAAATCATAAACAACAGACTCGACTACAGACTTGATAAATGGTTTGATGCTTTTTCCAGGGGTATTTAGGCTGGTTGACTCAATAGCATGAGCAAACTTGAAGTTTTCTTTAATTCTTGTCCAGTTCAAGAGTGGTTCAGTAGCTTGATGGATGAGGAGGTGTGACAAAGGGCCTTCTTCTCCTTCTGAAAAAGTTGCTACTACTTCTTCAGTGGAGTAATGGTTCTTCTGGATAGGTGCCCGCTTCTTCACAACTACTAACTGGTTAATCTCGTGCTCTAGGAAGCTAAACTTTCTGAGGGGTGAAGATTGGTGGAGATTGCTCAATCCTTTTTCTATAAAGTCCATCTTTCCGAGCCTATTGAGGGATGCCATCCAGGTGGCTCAGTCACATCTTTGACCACCTTCACGAGCCTTTCCATTGCAGTTGGTTCGGACATAGTACATACAAACCGTCATCCTCTATGCTCTCCTTTGCTTTGCATACTTGCTTCTTCTTCTGAAAGGATGAGGCTTGAGCTCATGCAGCTCTCAGGCTCTTAGCTCTCGTAGGAGGGAGCAAATGAAGCCTTTCAAATCAATGGGAAGCGACAGACTCTAGGTGAGCCTTATCTTATTTTTCCATTCTCTTTTTAGGAGGACTCGAGGACTTGGTGCCTCCTTTGATTGGATCAATGTTGTAGGATCACCAGAGGAAGACCCAGTCTCAATCAGTGCAATTTCTACTATCCCAGTGATGCAACTGTCTTGATCACTTTCATTAACCAGCATTTTCTGTTGTTCCATTTTATGAGTCACCCAGTTGAACTCGTCCTGGAAAAATACTTCAAATCTTGGATACATCTTTGTGGTGGTTTCATCAAACCATGGCTCCACATTTCCACAAAAAGGGAAATCCTCTCCTTCTTTTACAAAATACCCATTGAGAGTATGGTAGTAAGAGACAAAGATCTTTCTAGTCATCCTCAACACTTTCTGCCCTTTGGGGCTCAGAGGAGTGTACCCGAGACCATTCATTCCTTTTTTCACTGCCAAACTAGGCTATTTTAAAACTCCTTGATGATATTTCCCTAGTTCCATGCCAAGAAAATATTACATATCCTTCATCATTTGATTCACTGGCAGACTCTAGATGGCTTCATAGTTAGCTGGGACTTCCTCCTACGGCACTTCTTAGGTAATGGCTGAACAAGTTGTGTCTAATTCAAAACCACTTAGTTAGACCTCCTGGTCTTGTTCTTTCCCATTTTCAATGTTGGCTAAAGTGTTATCCACTTTGGGTTCTCTGGCTACTATGACCACCTTTCCCTTATGAATGAACTTCATTTTTTGATGGAGACTAGAGGACACTGCCTTCACAGGATGCAACCAAGGCCTTCCCAAAAGCATGTTAAAAGTTGTCGAAATATCAATGACTTGGAAATCAATATCAAAATTCACTGGGCCAATCTTTATGGCAAGGGTAAGGATGCCAAGGATCTTCCTCTTTATATTGTCATATGCCTGTATGGTTTGGGTAGTTGGCCTCATTTCTTCCAGGTTGATATGCCAATACTCTTTGCTGATCACAAGGGTGGCACATTCAAAGCAGACCTGTTGTCAACAAGAACCTGGGGAAGCATCTTGTTAAGACATTCTACCATGATGTGGAGAGCTCAATTGTGCTAGACCCCTTTGGGAAGCTCTGAATTTGAGAACATTAGGGATTACACCACATTTTTGCCCCTACTATATGTGCTAGATGTGTCGAATTTATCTCGATCGGCACCTGTACATTGGTGAGAGACTTCAAGATTGCTTCACAGTGTGTGGGGGATGCCATCAACAATCCCAAAATTGAGATGTTTGCTTGGGACTTCTTGAGTTGAGCCAAGACTGGGTTCTCTAGCTCTTTCTTCAAGCTGCTAGTTCTGGCTTCACTAGCCCTTGACTGTTCTACTGCTAGAGCCTTGCCCTTGTAGTCTTTTCCACTTCTAGTTTCCATCACATTGACAGATTTCTTCACAATAATCTCTGTGGGATAATAATCTTCATCATCACTATTTGTTATGGTGATTATCCCTACCATGGGATCATCCTCTTCTTCTGATTCTCCCTCACTACTTGGGGTGGGAAGTCGATGTCCTCCACAAATATCCACAACCCTAGCTTGTAACTTCTTGACTGCATTAGAAAGATGTGGGAATGCAGTGTGTACTACCTCTGCGAAAGTGTCATCTAGCCCTATTTCCTCCAGATCTTCCAACTGCTCATGGTAGTAACTATCACTATAGTTACTTCACCCAGCATATTGTCGATTTCTTTCACTCTTTCCTTCATCTTCAATGTATTGGAGTACACTTCACACAGCTTTTCTTCCATTTCTAATACGGATTCTGGTTCATCCAGATAAACTTGCATTGGCTCTCCAGATCCTTTATCACTTCTTGAATCTAATGTAGAACCATCACCTCCCATGCAGAGGGAAGGGTAAATTCCACCTGTCGGATCAGTTATTAGGTCATCACCACCAATAGCATAGACCAAGAAACATGTCTAGTGGTTTGGTGGTCTGGTGAGCAATATTCTAACTCATCATCATTATCATTGTACCAAGGCCCTTGGTAGTCATCCTAGTCTGGATACCCATCATCCTCTTGAGAATCGAAGTCATCTCCATCCTTCTCATCTTCATTCTTGTCCTCATCGTCGTTGTTATCATCATCTTCTTCACTGATTTTCCCCTCACTTGGTTCTTCATCAAATTCCTCTGGATCATCAAATTCTCCAGCATCCAAATGCTTGTAGTATTTAGAGCATATGGACCGAAATATTTCCATAGGGTTGGTCTTGACATAACTGGCTCGAAGTTGGACCAATTCTGACTCATCATCCTCTATGTCACTTCCTAGGTGGATTATGGAGGTGTACTCTTTGATCTGCTCTCCTACTGACAATGCTATTACTGCCCTGAGGAGAACATCTGTGACTTCTTCAATTACTTTTGGATTGTCCTTTGAACATACAACGGGCTAAATTAGAGAAGTGGGATCACCCTCCTGATCTTCTTCTAAAGCATTCACTCATCCCATTGATGAGGTCATCTTTGGGGAATCTGGTAGAGCAAGCATATACTTCCAATTGTACCCAACTTTCCATCCTTCTTTTGGGTTACATAACGAACCTTGAGAATGGAATTGGTATAAAGGTCATGAGGGATATGAAGCGGGATGGTTTGAAGATGATGTAATGTGAGATGTGGGATATGAGGATTGGGGGTGGTAGGATGAGGAAATTCCTTCTCCTTCATGATGAGGGGAAGGTTGATGATATGGTGGAGGCTGATAATATGGTGAAAGTGGAAGGTATAGAGGTTGGTAATATGTAACGACGGATTCTTCTGCTGATGAGGAAGGATGAACGGCAGGAGTTTGATCTTCTGACTCTTCTTCTGGTGATTCTCTTCTTCTGAGAGTCCTTATGACTCTAGCCCTTTGACTCATGAGTTTCCTGTATGCGTGGGTATTCATATGATTCTTTTGAGCTCTAGGTACAATGAGTTGAGTGGGGTCACTCTCTGTGGCTTATTCATCTAGATTCTTCACATGATCGGGGAGTGGATTGGTGTTGACATTGGGAGATTGCTTGACCTTGACTTCAATGGTCCCGTTGTCTACTAAGTCCTGGATCGCATGTAGGAGACGTATGCATCTTTCAGTGGTCTGCCCTTTCTGAGTATGGTAAGCGTAATATTCATGATCCCTATACCAAGCTGGAGGAGGGTAACTGGTTACTCTTGAAGCCACTATCCCTAGCAATCCTTGTTTCTTTAACTTCTCATACGCTACCATCACAGGCATTCCCAAATCAAAAAATTACATTTTTTGACGAGGGGCCTTCTAGGAGGGTGCATCTGCTTGTATTATGAATGGCGATGAAGAAGTGGCAGGTGAGACTGATTACTGCACTGCATTCACCACATTATTTTTCGGACCATTTTCCCATCTAACTCTAGTGTTCTTGCTTGCATCTTGGGAGGATCCTTGAAACTGGGCTTCCCTTAGGATTCTGTTCACCACTCATGTGCCGGTGGCTATCAAGGCATCAAAAGTCTATAGATGTTGGTAGTTAAGAACATCATAATAAGGCTTTGATAAGTTCTCTATCAACATCTCCACTTGCTCTGCTTTTGAAGGCCGATCGGCCATCTTGGCGGCCTTATCCCAAAACCTTATTAAAAAGGTGGTGAATCCTTCTCTAGGTTATTGCCTCCAAGTCTCAAGCTCTCGTCACTTCACATCCACTTTGGTGTTGTATGAGTACTATTTGGTGAAGGTTTTCACCATTGTTGTTCAATTTGGAGTTTGGGATGACTCCAACTGTGTGAGCCACCTTAGTGTTGGTCCTGATAGAGTTAACATGAAGGCTTGCCCCATCTAGTTATCCGTAATTTGCCACGACTTGGCGATGCTGAGGAAAAATTTGAGGTGATCCTTGGGGTCTCCTGACCTATCAAACTTGTCAGTCTTCCATTTGAATTTCTCAGGAATCCTTACCCCCGGAAAAGAAACTCATTTCATCTGAAACTACTGTTTGACTTTTTGAATTCTTCCCTGCTCGAAACATATTTTTTAACTTTTCCAACTGCTCCCTGACTTTCCTTTCTCTATCTATTCCTGAAGGTTCCATTTGGACATGTGCTGCAAATTCCTCTTCCACATCTTCGATCACTACCCTAGGAGGAGGGACCCTAGAATAGGTCCCTCATTGACCATTCTGACGGGTAGGTGAAGATTCTCTTTGACCGGTTGGTTTGACCTACTTCGATTATCTTGAGTCAACTCAGGAAGAGTTCCCATGACAACCTGTAGCTCCATTATGTTCCATGACAACCTGCTTCGATTATCTCTGGTAGCCGATGTCGGCTCATTCCTGGGATCAGCTCTGGGAGGATTCTGAAGCGCATGCAATATTTGAGCTATCTCTCTCTTGACTTCAGCCATTTTTGTTTTCAAGGTCTCCAAGGGACTGACTAGGCCTGTTCGGGTGATTCAGAGTCCTGTGAACCCATACTAACTGGGCTATAATCACTTGGTAGTAGACAATCTCAGAGAGATGACGGAGGTGACACTAGACTTAGACGAGTAAACCGATTACCCTGACGTGTCCAAAGGGACCGCGGAGAATACTTGAGGTGTGGAATTATGCTTGAACCAAAAGTGGCTTATTTTAGGAATCTTGAATTCCCAACCCCTTATTCACATATTCACTAAATTCACATATTCACTAGATTAACAACCAATGATCCATCCAAGGTTAGTCTACTTAATGATTGGGGGTGGATAGGGTTTGATGCCTCTAGTCCACTCGATGTCATAAGCGGGAGATTCATACAAATGGCTTGTCAAGAATATTCCCATAAAATATTCCATATAATAAAGTCATGCTTTCTTTGCTCTTTTTTCCACTAGGTGTCCTTCCTCCTGATTTTCTCGGGACTTTACGTGGCTTTGACGGGATTCCCCTAAGTCACATATTTGGACATTTTTTTAAGGAGGAGGGACACCTTCTATCCAAAACCCACTTAGGAAAGCAATTCTTTATGATGGAAATATAAGATAGGAACATTCCTTTTCAAGACCGCAAACAAGTTCTACAATTAGCTTGTGTTGCTCCGAGCTTCTTCATCTATTTTCTACATGATGTGAGTATGTAGTGGATATAATAGGACCAATAAGGCTTCCTTGACAAGATCTATATAGACAAGGTATGTGATCCTTTTGATATACCCGTAGGTGCGAGATCAAGGGAGTGACTTCCTTTCCTATTAGTCGTGACTAGACACGAGGTTAAGCAATTGGCCACAGGGTGGTGGAATCGTGAGTGATTGTGTGCAAAAGTGTAATGTAGGGTAACCATTATTCGATCTCAAAATGCCATAAAGTGTGTGGACCTCCCCGAGGGTGTTGGCACAATTACAACATCCTCATCATTTGACGATACCTTCCACTCTTGTACAGCAAGGGGTATCATTTACTCTCAGAGTACTCCCCATGACATGCACTGACATCCCCGAGGGTACGGGCATAGCAGGGAGTCCCTCTCTAAATGATTTCACTTTGAGCACGATGCATGATGTGGTTAGCAAATACAATTACAAACATGGGGTTAGCCAAACACGTTTTCAAATAAATGTGGTGGAAAATGTTCTTGCATTTAAAGGTAACATCTAGTATCGAAAGCTTGACATTTATCCCTAGTGGAGTCACCACCGTGAGGGTAGCGGCAGAAAATGGACTTGCATCCCGTCCACTCTCCTCTCTTTCTCTTTCATGAGAGGGGAGGGCTTCGTGTCGTGTGTGCTTTGCTTGCAGGCCCCACACCATCGTATTACCGCTCAGATATACATAGGGGCCTATTTCGTAAGAGTGTGAAATTCATTATTTGAGACAGGGGTTTGATGATGGTCCAATATGGGGATCGGGATCATACAAATGGGGTTTGGAGTCACCACCTAGGGTTATAGCCGAGGACCCAGGGTGGGCCTAATTCCTGATAAAAGGGCCCTAAAGTTGGTCTAGTCCATAGATTAAGGGTAAGTGTCATGTTGTAGAATTGGGAAGGTGTTAGGCACCCAATCTACCCAATTTAACCGGTCTTCCTACTAGATGCTTAAGAACGAACATTTTTCACAATTATTAGTATTCCACATGCATTGCAAAGCTATCACACATATATTCATTGACTAAATTTAAACTACTATATACACTAAAACAAGGTCTATATAAAGTCTACATTATGACAAGTTGGTTAAGAAATTATACCTAAACTTAACTCCTGTTTCGGGTCAAGAGGGGTGGGCCCCTGATTATTACCTCCAACTTCCTTTTTCGATAGATGTTGATTATGATAGTATTCAGACAAGGTTTTGGCTAGGAACGGTTGCTTTCGGATTTGGATTCAGACAGAGCTTTGGCTAGGAAAGGCTATTTCTGGGCTTAGGATGAGGTGGCACTCCGACAGAGCTTCCATTGGGGATAGGCTAGGGGAGGGCTACGCTGAGGTGGCACATCGATAGAGCTTCCACTGGGAATGGCTATTTTTGGAAAGATTCCAGGGGCACTCAGATAGGGCTTCCTCCAGGAATGACTACTTTTGGAGAGAAACGGACTGACCTAAAAATGGACTGAAGATCTCCCAAGCTCCAAAGAACACTTTGAAGATCCGAATAGAGTTCTGGATCTTGACAAATATCTCTTCGTAGACCCAAAGGACCTCAAGGGAGGAGGGATTTCTATTTCTGGTAAAACATAAGAACACTCAAAGGAGGGAGTTGAAGAACACACTACTTTTGGCAAAAACTGGATTAGACTAAGAACTTAGATTGAAGATCTTCAAAGTCTCGAAGAACACTTCGAAGATCAGAACAAGATTTCGGATCTTGATGAAGATCACTCCAAAGACCCGAAGAAAATCAAGGGGGGAGGAGGAGAGAAGGCAGAGCTTTAATACTGTAGAGTGACGTGGGGTTGTTTGGTATGTAAAATCTAAAGGAGGGGGTATTTATAGATTTTTTTGGCCAATGGGAAAGAGGGAACATCTTTATCCAACGGACGAAAGAGGGTTTTTGCTTATAGTGGGTGAAGCAGGCTTCTATCCAATGGACAAAAGGGATTTTTGGACTAAAATGGGTGAAACGGGCTTTTATCCAATGGGTAAAAGAGGGTTTTTGGGAGAGAGAATCCTTAGCCAAAAAAGTGGGATTTTGATTTCAAGTGGGTGAAAGGGAAATCCCTTCACCCATCGGGCCAGCGGAAAATCAATCTCGGCCATTACTGACGGTGCATAAGATTGGGCCAAAGTGCATAAGGCATGGTTAGTATAGGAGGGCAGACAATGCTGGCAATGTCATGGGTGTGCGGTGCATGGCAGGCGGGTAGTGGCATATGGGTGTGCGGCGCATAACACGGTGCCATGGCATGGGCAACAACTAGAAAAGGGGGCGCAGGCATGGGTAGTAGTCAGGTAGGCTAGGCAGTATCCAGCATGCGCATGTGTGTGGGCTGGCCTACTGGCTAGCACATGCATGCACAAGGGTGGCCTGTTGGCCAGCATGCAAGTGTGTAGGGTGGGGGCATGGGCCTACTGGGTGCATAGCTGGCTGGTTGCATGGCTGGCTGCGCGCATGGCTAGCTCGCACCATGGGCAACCAGCATGTGTTGTGGCTGGCTTGCTAGCTAGTGTGCCAACTCTTACGATATACATATTTTTTTGGTGACGGTCACTGAAGATCCGTCGGTCCGATTTTGACGTGCCATATATCATCGGAATCATACTTTTGAGTATTATCCATCCGTACGGTCATCTTGACCAGATTCCTTCGTATATAAAAATTCAAAATTAGACCCTCTTCTCTCCCGCACGAGGGTTTCTAGGGTTTTAGGTAGGTGAGTGTTTTCAGGTTATCTGGGTGGGTAGGGGATGAATTTTAGGGTGTTTGGGGTAGGTAGGGGATTTTTCTAGGTTTCCAACAGGACTGTCCGTGGGCATGGCAATTGTATGGAAAAATATAATTTTTCAGGGATGATCGCAAGAGATTTGACGGTCCAATTTTGACGTGACATATATCGCCAAAATCATATTTTTGAGTACTATCCATTTATATGGTCATCTTAACCAGATTCCTTCATATATAGAAAGTCAAAATTGAAACCTCTTCTCTCCCATGCGGGGGTTTCCAAGGGAATTTTTCCATCATCATCTCTATTGAGCGGAAGCCAAGAGTCGCGTCCAAGATCCACATTTTATCATAGCCAGAGGAGGGTGACAAAATTGGGAGTCTACACCTATTTCCTCCAGATCATTCAACTACTCACGGTAGTAACGATCACTGATAGTCACTTCACCCAGCATGTTGTCAATTTCTTCTACACTTTCTTGCATCCTCAATGTGCTTGAGTACACTTCACACAGCTTTTCTTCCATCTCTAATAAAGATTTCGGTTCATCCAGATAAACTGCATCGACTCTCTAGATTCTTCATCACTTTCTGAATCTGATGTAGAATCATCTCCTCCCATGCAGAGGGAAGGGTAAATGCCACCTGTTGGATCAACTATTAGATCATCACCACCAATAGCATAGACTGAGAAACATATTTGATGATCTGGTGAGTAATATTTTGACTCATCATGATTGTCATTGTACCAAGGCCCTTGGTAGTCATCCCAGTTTGGATGCCCATCATCCTTTTGAGAATCAGAGTCATCTCCATTATTCTCATCCTCATTCTCATATTTGTCATCATCTTCTGTATCACTCCCTATATGGATTAGGGAGATGTGCTCTTTGATTTATTCTCCTCCTGACAATGCTATCACTTCTCTGAGAATGTCATCTATCATCTCTTCAATCTTCTTTGGATTGTCCTCTGAAGATATAGTGGGCTAAATTAAAGAAGTGGGATCACCCTCCTGGTCTTCCCCTAATGCATTCACTAACCCTGGTGACGAAGTCATCTTTAGGGAGTCTGGTAGCATAAGCATATCCTTGCTATCATACCCATCCATCCATCCATCCTTCTTTGGGGTTATATACCTAACCTTGGGAATGGGATTGGTATGAGGGTGATGAGGGATATGAAGCAAGCAGTGGATGCAATAGGATCAACAAGGCTTCCTTGACAGGATCTATATACGTAAGGTACATGATCCTTTTGATATACCTGTAGGTACGAGATCAAGGGGGTGACTTCCATGCCCATTACTCATGACTACACACGAGGTTAAGCAACTAGCTAAGGGGTGGTGGAACTATGAGTGATTGTGTACAAAAGTGTAATACGGGAATACCATTATTCGATCATAGAATGCCATAAAGTGCACAGACCTCCCCAAGGGTGCTAGCACAATTGTGAACATCCTCATCATTTAACAATACCCCACAACCTTGTACAGGAAGCGGCTATTATTTGCTCTCAGAGTACTCTCCATGACATGCGCTGACCTCCTCGAGGGTGCAGGCATGACAGGGAGTCCCTCACCAAATGATTTCACTTAGAGCATAATGCATGATGTGGTTAGCGAATACAATTACAAACATGGAGTTAGCCAAACACATTTTTAAACAAATGTGGTGAAAAATATTCTTGCATTTAAAGGTAGCATCTAGTATCGGAAGCTTGACACCTATCCTAGTGAAGTCACCATTGTGAGGGTAGCAGCCGGAGATGATGAGACGTCTCTCTTCCCTTTTGGGGGGGGGGAAAGAGACTTGCATCCCATCCACTCTCCTCTCTTTATCTTTCATGTGAGAGAGGGGGTTTGTCATATGTGCTTACCTTATGGGCCCTGCACCCCTATATCCCCACTCGGTGATACATGGAGGCCTATTCGCAAGAGTGTGAAATTCGTCATTCGAGACGAGGATTTTATGATGGTTCAATATGGGGATCGGGAACATACAAATGGGGGTTTGGAGTCGCCACCTAGGGTTATGGGCCTAGGACCCTAAGGTGGGCCCAATTCCTGTGAAAAAGGCCCAAAATTCTATCTGGTCCAGAGATTTAGGTTAAGTGTCAGGTTGTAGAATTGAGAAGGTGTTAGGCACCCAATCTACCTGGTTTGACTGGTCTTCCTACTAGATGCTTAAGAACGAATATTTTCCATAGTTATTACTATTCTACATGCATGGCTAAGTTATCACACATATATACATTGACTAAATTTAAATAACTATGTACACTAAAACAAGGTCTATATAAAGTCTACATGATGACGAGTTGGTTGAGAAACTATACCTGAACTTAACCCCTATTTCGGGTCAAGAGGGGTGGGCCCCTGATTAGTACCAACTCAAACTATCTTTCATGTTCTCTTGGCTTAGTGGAAGATGGTCTTGACCTCTAACTTCCTTTCTTGAGAGACATTGATTGTGATGGTATTCAGATAGGGTTTTGGCTAGGAATAGTTACTTTCGGATTTGGATTCGGACAGAGCTTCAACTAGGGAAGGTCATTTCTGGGCTTAGGATAGGTGGTACTCCGACAGAGCTTCCACTAGGGATAGGCTAGGGGAGGGCTAGGCTGAGGTAGCACTTCGGTAGAGCATCCGCTGGGAATGGCTATTTTTGGAAAGATACCAGGGGCACTCAGATAGAGCTTCCACTAGGAACTGCTATTTTTGGAAAGACACAAATTGACCTAAAGATGGATTGAAGATCCCAAAAGCCCTAAAAAGCACTTTAAAGATCCGAACAAAACTTCGGATCTTGGCAAAGATCTCTTCGTAGACCCGAAGAACCTCAAGGGGGGAGGGATTTCTATTTTTGGTAAAAACCAAGAACACTCAAAGGGGGGAGGCTAAGAACATAGAACATACTATTTTTGAAAAAAACTGGATTCGACTAAAAACTTGGATTGAAGATCTTGAAAGTCCCGAAGAACACTTCAAAGATCCGAACAAGATTTTAGATCTTAACGAAGATCGCTCTGAAGACCCGAAGAAAATTAAGAGGGGGAGGGAAGGAGGAGAGAGGGTTTCACTACTATGGAGTGAGGTGGGGTTCTTTTTGTGTCTAAAATCCAAAGGAGGGGGGTATTTATAGGATTGCCAAACCAATGAGGAAGAGTGATAATTTTTAACCAATGAACAAAAGAGGGTTCTTGGACTAAAATGAGTGAAAATGACTTTTATCCAATGGGTAAAAGGGGTTCTTGGACTAAAATGAGTGAAGAGAGCTTTTATCCAATGGGTAAAAGGAGTTTTTTTTTCAGAGAGAGGATTCTTGGCCAAAAAGTGGGTTTTCGGTCCCAAGTAGGTGAAGAGTTTCCTCTTCACCTATTGGGCCAGTGGCATGGGTGTATGAACAGTGGCATTGGTGTGTGGCTCATGGCACGCGGGCGATGGCATGGGTGTGTGGGCAGTGGCATTGGTGTGCAACACACGACACCCGGGAGATGGCATAGGTGTGCGGGCAGTGGCATTGCTGTGTGGCACATAGCACATGGCACGTGGGAAGTGGCATTGGTGTGTGGCACATGGCACATGGGGCAGCATGCTTGTGTAGCACATGGCGTGTGGTGCAGCATGCATGTGTAGCACATGGCGTGTGGGGCAAGATGCATATGGGCACAAGCAGCAGCAAGGGCTAGGTAGCAGCCGTGCACGGGCTGCAGCCAGTGTGGGCGCTGGCAACAGCAAATGGAGCATAGGCTGGATCATGTGGGGGCACGAGCCATGCAATGCTGGGGCACTGGTCATACTGTGCAAGGGCACGGGCCATACTGTGCAGGGGCATGGGCTATATTGTGCGAGGGCACTGGCTATATTGTGCGAGAGCAAGCCAGCCCGCACAGCGCACGTGCTGACAAGGTTGGCTGGGCTGGCTGGGCAGTCGGTTGGGGCTAGGTAGCTGATAGGGGTTGGGCAACAGCCAGCACGTAGCATACATGCAAGCTGGTCTGCTGGCCAACGGGTTCAGCACCGGCACTATCACTGATTTTTCTTTCGATGATCAAGAGAGATTCGACGGTTCAATTTTGACGTGCCATATATCAACAGAATCATATTTTTGAGCACTATCCATCTGTACAATTATCTTGACCAGATTCCTTTGCATATAAAAATTCAAATTTGGATCATCTTCTCTCCCACGTGAGGTTCCCAAGGTTTTCAAGTAGGGGATGAAATTTGGGCATTTGGGTAGGTAGGGGATTTTTTCAGGTTTCCAGCAGACTTGCCAGTGTACGCAGCATACTTACGGGAAAATATGATTTTCC
>NC_056558.1:30519883-30519987 GCF_013358625.1 Macadamia integrifolia
CTATATTTTCAACAACAATTATATATATATATATATGTTGATAAGATTTTATTGATTTTGCATGATTGATAATCATATTTAAAAAATGAGTCAGGAGGCAAGTG
>NC_056558.1:30523160-30523360 GCF_013358625.1 Macadamia integrifolia
GAATTTTCACTTTTGTTCCCATTTATTTCTGTCAAGTGCAATGAAGTTTAGTAGAAGTTTCAAAGTTCCAACTAATTAAGAGAGGTAGAATTGCAAAAGATGACATTGGAATAACTTGTCGCAGATTATGTTTCTTTGGCAATGTAGACAACAACAACAATGGAGTTTTTCCTTCTCGTTTTTTTTTTTTTTTTTTTTTT
>NC_056558.1:30523390-30550590 GCF_013358625.1 Macadamia integrifolia
TTGGTGAATCGAAGTGGTGAACAATTGAATGAAGTATATGTATTGGACTATTGAAAGTTTGATGAAAGACGATGAATTTTTTGAATACTATAGTTTTTCCTTCTCTCTAGATGCGGATGTTTTTTTTATGAAATGAGCAATGTATGAATGTAATTACAAGTAAAAAAAAGTATTGAATTCTAGATGGATGCATTTTTTTGTGAAATGAGCAGTGTATGAATGTAATTATAGGTTAAAAAAAAATAATGACATTTAAAACAATTTCTATTATATAAAAAATCAGTTTTTGGTGACGGAAGTTACAAAATCTGTCGCCTAAGATACTATTACTAACGAAGAAAAATATACTATTGCCGTATATAAACGCATTAATGATGGGTAAAAAATGTCGCCTAATTATGTATATTAGCAATGAAATTTATACTATCGCCTTATATAAATGCATTAACAACGGATATTTTGCAATCATCGTGTAGTATAGATTGCTTGACAGAAGTAATTTTTTTGTCGCTAACATCCGCGATGAACATTTTAGCGACAGAATGGCGACGGATATATGTTCCATCAATAATAATATGGGCAATGAAAATGTGGGTTTTGGTGATAGTTTTTGTTACACCTGTGCCCTAATTCGAACTAATTTGAACTGTTGTGACAAGCCTCGGATCGGAGATTGAAAGTACGATCGGGTTTTGGCTCGCAGATGAGCATTGCTGAGGGGGTAGAGATGACCCCACATGTTCGTGTATTATGTGCCTATCTAACTAGAGGGGATTCATAACTTCCAATTCCAAATGGTAAGTGACCCGACTCCCCACACTTGAATTTCGGCATACATAAAAAATTATCGAATGACCTTGAGCATGTCCGAGGGTAACCACCCGTACGACACTAGCCATGGGATAGCAAGCAGTCTTGACCACCAAAAACAAGCCACCGAAAGCAGCCTGGACCTGGATCCGGTGCCTGTTTCTAGTGGGTTGACAGGCTACTGTCAGGGTTCTGATGCCCGTGGTTCCTGCCACTTGCATCGTAAATGGTTTTAAATACTCCCAAATCATCCTCCACACCTTCCTCATGATGTGAACACTTTATGGACCTAAATGGTCGGGTCCTCGTGTCCTGAAATTCATTTTAACCTAATTTGTCCAAAAGGGGTCCAACCCAAACAGACCCTAAGGTCCACTTAAGTTATAAGTTGGGAAATGAGGATTCATTTCCTCATTTCCCTTGTGCTCAATGTAGGAGAGGAGATAAAGAGGATAGGAAAGAAAAAGAAAAGGAAGAAGAAGAAGGTTGGAGGCCTACCTTGGTGCCGGCTACCGCCTTGTTACCAGAATCGTTGCCAGAGGTAAGTATAACCTCCCATACCACTCTCTCTCTTCATTTCGACCTAGACAAAGCTAGGTATGGATGGAATGTTAGTGTATAAACCTTGTTAAGGTCGTAGAATGTGTGTTCTACCCTCCCGATGTTGAACCAAGCTTGAACCAAGCCCAATGAGCTCCGACAACATGTATTACCAAAAGACCAACTAGGGTTTCGATCGTTTGATCAACGTCTCTCCCAAATACCTCAGTGGAATCAGGATTTTATTGGCTTAGATTAATGCTAGGAACATCCCCTACAAACTCCATGGAACAAATCCTAACGATCAAGCTTGAGCCCTAAAATGGGTGGACTATCCTAAACCACCACTGGAAATAGCCCACCGGATCCACTAGGTCTGCTTTCGATGGCATATTTTTGGTGGATCATAGGGGCTTGTAAGCTCTCTGTCACCACCACCAAAACTAGCACTGATATTTTCGGTGGGTGTTTTCGGTGACATTACTATCACTGGGAAACCCTGACTGTACCTTTTTGGGGTGACCCAAGTGGATCCCTCCTAATGTTTCCGAAGTGTACTGATGTACGATTTCCTTTGTTTCTGGGACAATGATGCGCACGTGCCCCGAAGTTAGAATTGATTTGATAGATCAGTGGCCATACTTGAACCCAAACACACCCGATTGTAAACCAGGTGAGGGATAAACTGTGTTTATTTTAGAATGTTTATTATTATTAAATTTCTCACATGTTTAGAATAATATGTTTAATTTTAATTGCTCAAATGCGATGATGATATGGTACATTTGTCATTTACGATTGTGATATGAATTGTATGGAGATGTATGACAGGATCCGGTGTGGCCGAGGTGGTACTAGTACCGTGATCGCCGTGTGTTTAGTTGTGTATGTGAGACAAAATCCGATGTGGCCGAGGTGGTACCGATGCCATGATTTCCGTATGTATGTTGCATTCATGCATTGATTATGTGCATTAAAGTTAGTTGTAGTCACGGGTTACACTTTGTGGCCAAGGTCTTGCTAGTATCGTGTACCCCGGGACTATATTTAGAAATGGATGCACTTCATGGCCAATGACTAGTACCGGTGTCATGTAGTCCATACTCAACTGTTATTACATGCTAGATGGGTTTCACTTTGTGGCCAAGGTCTCACAGGTATTATGTACCTGAGACTGTATTTGGAGATGGATTATACTTTGTGGCTGAGGTTTTACCGGTATCATGTAATTCATACTAACTATATAACTATGAAGGCATGTAGCATATATGTGGTTAGGTATCACTCCCTATGCTACAAACCCTTGCCAACAGGAGTTGAGGTGTTGGATAACCCATTGTGGTATGTTCGACGTGCCTTTTCGAAATGCCGCACTAGCGGTATGATGTGATTATAGCTAGAGATGGGAACCTGTCCGGCATGGCCGATGATGTACCGATACCGTGACTGCCAGGAGGGGGTTATCAGGGTTTGCTGGGTGACCCATGGACGCATACGGGGACTGATAGGCTTCTAATCACTACTAGGGTTTGTATCCTTATGTAGTCGATGGCGGTTTCGAGACGAAGGATACAGCCTAATACGCCTTAGTAGTATTTACCAGACTTAGCTTGTATTGTTAGGTGGATAATAAATAAATGAACTGCATCACGAGCATCATGGACTATATGTTTAATTTCTACAATCATGCATCATAAATTATTATTGTTATTGTCTTGCTTGGATGTGCTTGACCCCACCCCTCACTGAGCTAGTTGGAAAGTTCACCCCACTCATACACCCTTTTTTTAGATGATGATGCAAGTACTGTGATGCCAATGGCAGGTGACCTAGTATCTTCTGGGTCAGAGTATGGTGTGAGCGACTAGTGGATGCCAGAAATAGAGGATCATGATCAGGACTATACTTGCGACCACTGTGCTTACGCTCCATTGTGAGATTGTACGTCATACTTTGATACTTTTGGGTATAACTGTGGATTGTATATTTTTTTGATATTATATTATATGTCATGGATGAATGTAACAGAATAACTCGGTTATTACTATTATATTATCATTAGATGTTTTTCCGATTTTATTTATGATTCCGCTACTATACTCTGATTCCGCTGCTTATGTTGGTTTGTGATGTGAGATTATAAAAATGATAAGGTATTGGTATCAGAGATCCTGGTAGGTTTATAAGATAGGTACGTGTCTTACTCATACCATCGATATTCCTAATGGTAAGTTGGGTCTACTAAAATTGGGGTGTGACAATTTTTTTCCATCACCAAAAGTGCAATTTGTTGTAGTGTAATGGATTTCAGTGGAGAAAATGACCAACATCAAGTTTTATAGAAGTGTAATACCATTAGAGAATATTTATTTACCTAGACTTTCCATCAGTCTTTTCGCCAACTTCAGGTTTTCCATCAATCCCACTTCTTACTTTGTGAAGTAAGGCATAGTCCAATCCTATCACCAAATGTGTGTGTTCCACGTCACCTACAAAACATTCATACAGTAACACAAATATTTCATCCATAAAAAAAAAAGAAAGGGAAAATAGGGAAGGTTCTACTATTAAGAATAAGGGCTGGAGGAGCATGCATATTTTAATGGAGTTCAACAGTTAATGGCCATAAAAAACTGAAACTCAATTTTAAAACCTCCTGATTATTACAAGAAAAAAAGGAAAACAAGGGAATGACATTTCATATATTGCTAATAATCTAACTACCCAGCAAGTATCGAGTGTTTAAAAAGCAATGTACCAGACGGACCTCCAAAATACTTGTTGTTCCCAATAGATATCTTATGCGCATCAACTGACCTAAGAAAACAAAACCGCATTGGTTTAGACATGACTTTACAATCTCATGTAGTAGATTGTGGATAGGATTGTCCATGGAATGGTAAAAATTGAATGGACTAGCTTGTGTTGATCCAAAGTAAGCTTTCAAATACAATCCAATCCATAAGCAATCGACTTGCAAATTTAATGACCGTCAGAAAATGGATGAACTCCACCTAATTTGGCTGAATAAACATCAGAGTTCTCTAGTTCAAATTTTCTCAACTTTAGTGTCTTTTTCATATTGCTGATGGAGGTAAGACTGAAACACTACTGCAAGAGGGAAACCATTCATCCACGTCTGAACTTGTTTGTAAAATAGACAACCGTGGTTGGAGATATACAAGGATTCATGGACATACATAGAGGCTATTTGATTGAATTTGAGTCTACCTGAGAGAGATTAAATAGTAATTTGCAAACAGGGGAAAATTAATGGCCGAAGTGTTTGAGAAATTGAAAAGTCAAATGTGAACCATAAATCTTTTCTTCCATTTCCTAACGAAACCTCTTGAATCGTGAAAGAGAAGACTCAAGGTTTTGGTTTTGAAGGGAGAAAAGTAAGAAAGAGATCTTTGGTTCTGGGGAGGGTGGGTAAGGTCTGGCTCGCCCCTGCGTGCCCAATGAATCCCAATGACTTCCCTTCAAGATCTGGCTCAGGTGCGATGGATTTGGGGAGTCGCTCATGTTAGAGGAGGTTGAGGGGGTCGGGGTTGTGCCTGTGGCAGCCCCTCTGTTGTGACTAGAGAGAGAGAGAGGCCTTTACTAGATTCGTTGACACGACTCCAGTTCCTAGCTGAAATCCGATGGCTAGCCCTTGGGAAGATGATGGAGTTATTGAGGATGAAACACTCGGCGAGGAAGAAGAGGAGAAATAGAGTTTTTTGAAAGTGCTTGTTCGTAAATTCCTAGTATACCCTTTGACCTAACCATTTGAGTAAAAAAACTTGTTCAAAACTTTAAGTCGAATTTATAATTATAACCACACAAAGTAATGCAAGAAAACAAAATGTAGAGGACAATGTAAATGAGGTTACAATATACTTAGTTACATTCAGACCGACCCTTAATTAAAAATGTGTTTCCCTTTTTCATTTTACATTAGATTGCTTTTCCATTAGCATTTTTAAGCATTTGCATTGAATAATTTTCCCTCAAGGCTCCGTTTGTTTCGGCCTAAAATATTTCGAAAAAGAAATTTTACAGTAAAATGAAATTTTTCGCTGTTTGTTTTGCACTCGGTAAAATTTGTTTTAAGGAAAATTTTATGAAGACCCATTCATATTTTGGAAAAGACCTTGATAAATTTTACGTCTCATTTCCCGTAAAATGTTCCCAGAGATTTATCGGTAAACTTATCGTATTTCTTACTTGATAAAGTCGATAAAAAATCAATGCGAGCCCTAGCCTTCTTCCTCGTTGTTCTTCCAACCCCCTTCTTCCCCGTTATTCTCCCTTCTTTACTTGTTCCTGCAAAGATCATTAATTGTATCTCCTAAACCTCTTTAGTGGCGGAGCTGGAAGGTCTTGGTGGCCGTTGGTGAGTCTCGTCAACATCACGTCCAAAGCAACAAGAACGGAAGGAGCGAGGATCAATCGTTGGATCTTTTTCTTTTTAATTGCCATCTTTGTTGAGGCTCGATATACTTTGATGAAACTCTAAATTCCAAAGTGGCATAGCTAGCTCTAAGATTTGAACATCAGGTTTGTCATTGCATTTTTATATTTTTCTGCAATGGTTCTTTGATTCATAGGCTCTAAAGGAGAGATAGGTTCAGAGCTTTTCATTTTCTTCAATAGTTCAATTCTAATTGACGTCTTTCCCAGTGCCAGAAACCCTAGCGGGTAGCAGCTACTCTCCCTCTCCAACACACTAGGGTAGATCCATTTTCTTCAATAGTTCAAGCAGTTGACCCCATTGTGTACAAATTTACAAGAGCTGTGAACGATTTGATCATCTCATCTCCCAGTCACTGTGGGTGATGCTTATTCATGCGTGGCCTCTTAAACTCATTAGGAAAAGAGAATTTCATATTTTGGCATATCATCTCGAATCTTTTATCAATCACTATTATGGAAAAATATGGTACCATCGGGGGCGAACCACACAAACCAATATGAGCCCAGGATCAGCAATTGACACCTAGGTCCGACGTAGGTCAACCTACTAACGTTATTAAAGAAGGTCAATTACCAAGTAGCTATTAAAAAAGGTCAGCTATCGAGCAGTTGGTCAACATCCGAGATATGAAAGGCAGAATAGATGGCTAGCCACACTATATCTAAATGACTAATAGCCATTCGAAACATCAGAACCGTGGTCGCACGATAGACCCAAGGCCTCTTCAACCGAGCGACGAGTAACACAAACAATGGGCCGCTCAGAATAAAGTAGCTCAGCAACTAGGCCACCTAACCTGTGTCGCTTGGCATGTTAGTTTTACAGTTTTTTCCTCATCACAATGTACCTTAGTGGACCATCTAGGTCTGAAACATGATTTATAAGCAAGAAGCGGACTCATCCTAGTCAGAAAAAGACTCTCGAAAGGATATCGAACCTTTAAAGCTACTAGATTGCTGCTCTCTTCATAACCCCTCCATCCCTAGATATAAATACCTAAGTAAGCCCTTTTTTCAAGGGTTTGACACTTTTTCATTCTTACTGGAACTTCTGTTTGCAGAGAGATCTGACTTAGGCATTGAGAGTCCACCATCGGATCAGCCCGACGCTCACTCTCTTATGTTCTGTTCTCTGTGTAGGTTCCGCAAACTACCCAGGATAATTTCTTATCGCAACAGATTTGCACTGTCCATGGGAAACACTACTAATCAAGCCACCCACTTGAAACCATGAATTTGCGTAGTGGGTGTTCCCTATCTCCTCCTCCCCCCCCCCTCGGTCCAAGAAGGACAACGAGGTCATGGGAATCAAGTAGGATAAGCAAATCCCGATAATCCTCCTCCACTGATGCTCCCACATTGGCTCGTCTCACCCAGAGCAAGAAGAGAACTGCCAGTAGGCCAACGACTAAGTCCCACTAGCAGGAGGAGCCCTACCTCCACCTCTAGCAATCACTTTGTTGAACCCTGATGCACTGGCTACCAATGCATAGGTAAACGACTTGTAAATACAAGTGTTGGAAACCAATGACTTTTTTTGTTGGTTTATCCATCAGTTTGGGTCAGCCTTGTCTGAAGGAGGATTACCTACCACCCCACCAACCAATGGGTAGCACCTGTGGCTAGCCACCCATCGAAGTAACGGACGATTGGGCTCTGCGAGTAGGCGATGTCTGAATCTTGTGCAAGCTGACCGATGGAAAGATGAGGGAAGCCACACAGGACCCCCTAACAAATGATATCATTGAAACCCTTAGCCCTCCGACCCTTGGGGGCCACCAGCAAGCATGGGTCCAAAAAAAATCTTCTTCACAGGCCCGAAGCCCTACTCGCAGGATTGACCCCTAGAGGGCTGAAAGCGTCAGAAGGGTTGATCCGTTGCTAAGGATTAGCCCAAGGACAACAACCCATTCGGGAAATAGGTCCCTACGGACCCTCGTTTGAGAGCTGAGTAACAACGTCGTGGTTGAGAGGAAACCCCTCGATGACATTCACACACTCCACAAAGGTCGTGAGGCAATGGAGTGCCACACGCAGAAGTAGCTAGTTGGGAACGTCACAAAAGATCCAGAGCCAAGCATGGGGCACCGATCCCCCAAAGAATCCAAACTTCTGGAGCCATTTGAAGAGATCCAATTCCCTCAGAAGCCATTCATCCTAACAGAGAAATGAGCCTGGAGCACCATATCTGGGACTTGGACGAAAAAGTGAGCAATATAAAAAATTAGTTATGGGCTTGCCAGTTGTTCCCACACATAATTTCCAATCGGTCGAACTTGCAAAGGTCGACCTCCCCAAAAAGTTTAAGATGCCAACCTTCGTCCTCTATGATGAAACAATCAATCTGATAGATCACCTCCGACACTACAACTCGGTGATGTCCATATAGAGTTACTCGAACGTAGCCCTCTATCAGGCTTTCCCAGTCTCTCTTAAAGGAGCGGCATTGACACAGCACTCTACCCCGAAGCCTCATTAATTCATAATTATGATTAGCTGGGGATTGCCTTTTCCCTAGGTTCTAGACCTGAATTTGATAGCTAAAGACTACAAACAACCTGTTTTGCATCAGGAAGAGTCGGGACAAGTCGCTCTGTGACTACATTTCCTCTTCACAAAGTGACCATAGCGGTTCAGGACCTGGAAGACAAAACGACCTTCAGTACGCTTTACGAGGGAGTATTCCATAAAAAACTTCTCAATTCCTTGTCTAAAAACTATTTGATGAACTTCTCC
This sequence comes from Macadamia integrifolia, assembly GCF_013358625.1. Classification (NCBI taxonomy): domain Eukaryota; kingdom Viridiplantae; phylum Streptophyta; class Magnoliopsida; order Proteales; family Proteaceae; genus Macadamia; species Macadamia integrifolia. Next base: position 30,531,935 of record NC_056558.1, read on the forward strand.
AAACTTATGAGAAGATGCCAAAAGTACGTGAATATGCCGAGAATCTAACAGCACGTAAGGAGAAGGCTCAGCCACCTCAGGAGAAGAAAAGGGGAACTACACACCCCAAGGGGATGAGCGAGATACAAAAAGAATGAAAGTTGCAAGCACTGAGAATTTATCGCTTGCTTAGCTAGACCAAAGACCATCTAAGGTGCTGCTCGATATCAAGGACAAAAATATCATCCATTGACCTCGCCCTATACTGTCAAAACCTAAGGAGCATGACCTGAAAAGATATTGACACTTCCACAAAGACATTGAGAATTACACAGATGAATGTCAAGAACTAAAGAAAGAGCTGGTGGAACTAATTAAAATAGATATCTTTAGGAGTACCTCAAGAGCCCTGAAGCTGATCGTCTAAGATAGAAAGAACCAAAACAATTAAGTCGGCACAAAATGACTTACTGAAGGAATGAGACAAATAAAAGGTAGCCAAGTGATAGAAGGCCTGAGTACTCCAATAAGCTGACTAACCCCCCCATACATGCTATGTTAGGTGGTCTAGGGTCCGAGTTAAGAAGAAAAGCTAAGGCGCATGCTCGTTATGTTTGTGGGGCAGAGGAACCAATCAAAGTCACTCGGAATGATCCGGTGATCACACTCTTGTGCAAGGACTTACAAGGCTTGAATTAGCTTCATATTGATGCTATTGTGGTACAACTAGTGGTCACTAACTACTCATTCTGTAGAGTCTTGATTGACTCAGGCTCCTCCGTTGAGGTCTTGTCTTACAACGCATACAAGAAGCTCAACCTGGGAGACAACTAGCTCAAGCCCACCATGGGACCTTTATCAATTTCTTAGGAACTGTGGCGTATATAGAGGGTTGCATCAAGCTATATATCATTCCCATTCGGCAACTACACTCATCAATTTCATGGTCATTAAGATGGCATTACCAATTTTGAATGATCTGGGGGCTGTAACCTCTACCAAGCACCTCAAAGTTAAGTTCCCTATAAAGCAAGGAGTCAAAGAGTGATTTTTGAATCATAATGGCTCAAAAGAATGCTACATTAATTTCATCAAAGGAAAGAAAGTTGCCAGTTCATCCCTAGTGTGTGGCATTAAAATTGGAGATGTCTTAGACAAATTCTGCCTACATCCGGGGGAACTAGTGGAGGAACTGATATAAGTGCCACTATTTGAAGGAGAGCCGAATTGCACAGTTTAACTCAACACTCTACTAAGCTAGGTTTTGTCATAAGAAACACTTAGCTTCCTTAGAAGAAATGTAGACGTCTTTGTCTAATCAATGTCCTGCATCCCAGGACCATCGCAGAATTGCCCTCAATATCAAATAAAGGTGGAAGTCGATCAAGCAAAAAAGAGGGAACTTTGCTCCCAAGCGACAAAAAGTTATCAACAAAGAGGAGGAGCAGTTGAAGGCTCCACACCTAATTAGGGAAGTATAGTTCCCAACCTAGCTCGCCAAATTTGTTATGGTCCCGAAGTCGAACAAAAAATGATAAATTTCTATCGATTACACCGTACTAACCAAAGTTTGCTCAAAAGACTGTTGCCCACTTTCAGGGATCGATCAATTGATTGACGACACAACATGCCATAAAATTTTAACCTTCATGGGTGCATGTTCTGGATAAAACCATATAAGGATGAAAGAGGATGACAGGGATAAAATAACCTTCCTGGATGAAGAGGGTAACTATTGCTACAAGGCAATTCCATTTGGTCTCAAGAATGCAAGGGTTACCCATCAAAAGATGGTGAACGGAATGTGCGCACAATAGATCGAGGGAAACAGGGAGGTATATGTGGAAGACATGCTCATCAAGATTGTGAAAGTTGACTAGAATATTACAATCCTTGAAGGAGGTGTTTGGGATGTTAAAAAAATCAAATGAAGTTAAACCCCTCAAAATGCTCATTCAGATTTGCCTCGGGGAAATTCTTGGGAGTCATGGTATTGAAGATGGGAATGAAGCAAACTCAAGCAAGATCCAAGAAATTCAAGATATAACCCCACCAAGGACCATCCAGGAAGTTCGGAGGCTCATCGGCTAGGACTCAATGGATTTAGAAATGAAAGAGATGTCCCTCCACTGCAAACGTCCTTGAACTGAACCCGTCATATTAGGCACCTCACTACATGGCCTGGCGTGCCTTTGCTACTTTTATTTGCCTACTTGAACTTCCCACTCTCCCATCCCAACTTGACTTTTTCTACTAACACTTAACCAATCACTAGTTAAATTAAAGAAAGAGATAGAAGAAAAGACGAGTGAGTAGATTAAGGAGGTCAGTTCTGGCAGGCGGACAGAGGAGTAGTGGGTAGAGGTAAGCAATGGAGGTAAGGCCTGTTCCTTTTTCTGTTGAGGTTCTAGTTTCTCTTTTTGGTTTCCCTAACACCTTAACTATATGAGAATGAACAATGACCATTTCGAATGGTATCAATAGAGTGAAAGGCTATGAATATAGAGTCATTTTCCACATATAAAGTAGCGGTCAACCGGTTCATATTTTGCTAAGGTGAAAAATGTATGCTTTTCTTTAACATACTTAAGAACTTGCACTCCCTGAAGGATTTTCCCTGGACAGTGGGATGACCCTTTGAAGCACCGAAGACATACCTTAAATCTCACCACCACCTCTCGTTCAACCACTTGAGTGAGGAACTATATATCTACATGGCAATCTCACCGGTAGCTGTTAGTGCGGCCTTGGTGAAAGAACAAGAGAAGTAGAAAAAGACCAATCTACTACGTCAGCCACATCCATGTAGATACAGAGACGAGGTACCCAACAATGAAAAAAATTGGCCTTCACATTAATCATAGCCACACGAAAGTGAGGTCGTATTTTCAGGCACATCCAATAGCAGTGCTTACCAATCGACCACTTAAGAAGATATTGCACAAGCCAAGTGTGTCTAGAAGACTTGTTAGATGGTCGATCAAACTGAGCGAGCATAATCTTGATTATCGTCCTCAGATGGCAATCAAAGGCCAAGCATTGGTATACTTCATTACGGAATGTACCCTAACAGATGAAGAAGATGAGGACAACGAAAACACACCTATCGTACGGGTCTGGACTTTGTACATTGATGGCTCAAGCAACAAAATAGGAAGCGGGGGAGGTCTGATCCTAACTAGTCTTTAGGGATTTAAAATCCAATATGCATTGTGATTTGCTTTTTCCGCGACCAATAATGAAGCCGAGTATAAAGATTTGATAGCCGGACTCCGAGTAGCTCAGGCAGGACAAGCCATAAAACTCTTGTTCCACAATGACTCCCAACTCATTGTAAAATTGGTGAACAGTGAATATGAAGCAAGGGAAGAAAGTATGGTCAATTATCACTTAGTTTATGAAGTTCAAAATTAGATAAGTCCCCAGAACAGAGAATGCTTCGGCAGATGTCCTATCCCGATGAGTGACGATAGAGTACAAAAAATGGGATGAACGATATACATCAAAGTGCTTGAGAAGGCAACTCATGAAGAAGATGAACTATGCTGTACGAACCAGGAACTAAGCTGGATGGACCCAATCGATAAGTAACTCAGGGAGGATTCCCTACCAGAGGACAGGACTGAAGCACAAAAGGTAAAAAATTGATCAGTAAAGTACATCCTTGGAGAAGAAGGTGCATTGTATAAGAAAACAATCTCTGAGCTACTACTCAGGTATCTTGACCCGTCTAAAGCCGAATTTATGCTAGCTAAAGTACATGAGGGGATTCACAGAAGCCATATGGGAGGATGAGCTTTAGCCATAAAGTCCTCAGATAGGTATTTTACTAGCCCAACATGTAAGAAGACTCATAGTGGCAATCGATTACTTCACAAAGTTGATAGAGGCTCGTCCATCAGCCTGAATCATATAATAGGACATGGAGAAGTTTGTTCGGGAGGATGTAATATATCAGTTTAGCATATCAAAGATCTTGCTAACAGATAATGGGAGACAATTCGATAACCCAACATTCAAAAATTTATGTGCAAAGTACCGCATCGAGTTTCAGAACACCTTTGTGGCACACCCATAGTCAAATGGCCTAGTCGAGGTATCCAACCAAACCATGCTAGACCAATTGAAGAAACGATTCGAGCTAGAAAATAAAAATTGTGCTACTGAGCTACTCAATGTCCTTTGGGCTTACTGAACCACAATTTGGACCCATAGGAGAAACGTCATTTAAACTGGCATATGACATGGTAGCATTCATCCCGGTTAAAGTCTTAGCAGGATCCCCCAGGTCCCTCAACTTTAATGAGAACACCAATGAAGGAGGGCTACACACCAACCTACAATTCCTAGACAAAGTTCAAGAAAAGACCGCCATGAAGAATGAGCTATACAAAAGAAGGACTGAATGACTTTACAATTCAAAGGTAAAGAAGAAAGTCTTCTAGCCGAGCGACCTAATCCTCCAAAGAACTAAGGCATCCGACCCACACCACATAGGCAAGCTGAGCCTGAAGTGGGAAAGACCTTACATAGTCTCCAAATTTGTATGCCCAGGGACGTACTACTTGTAGACTTTGGAGGACTTTGAAGGGTGGTGAACCCATCCCAAGGGCATGGTATTCGGAGAATCTCAAGAAGTATTATCAGTAGGCCCATCATGGGTCGTCAGCCGAACAGATTTTACACAATTTTTATTTATTTACTCTTTGCTTTATTTTTTTAGTTGCAATTCATTTTACCAGTTAGTTTCAAATTCAATTACTCTCTAAGTTTTCTTATTAATATAAATGTAAATTTTTTATTGCTTTATTGTGTGTTGATAGAAAGACCAACCCTAAGTTGACAAACAAGCCTGATATATACTGATCGGAAAAACAAAAGACCAACCTCCAATTAATGATTAAGCCCGATCACTGCTGATTGACAAAAAGTCGAAAGACCAAGCACGAGTTGGCAACCAACCTAGAACTATGTTGATCGACAAAATTTAAGACCACCCTGGGTTGGCCAAGTTTGATTGTTGAGAAAAAGCCTGATCATTATCGGTCAGCAAAAAATACACGACCATAAGTCCTAAATTCAAGGCTTACATTCAAGAAGCTTTATAAGAGAAAAAAAAATAAAAATAAAAACAATACAAAACACAAAAATAAATATAAGGGCAATTAAGCCTTGCCCAACTCAATCGCTTCGTCTTTGCCGCTCGACAGCTCCATAAGGGAACCAGCACTCTTTTGAGCTGCCTCTCTAGCTTTTTCCATGGCCATTATCATCCCCTAAGTCTTAGAATTGACGAGTAGGAAAGGTGCGAAATTGAAGGTCGGCTGCTCCGCATGAACAAAGTCTCGACACTTGCGAGCCCCACAGATGTAAGTGTCCACTTAGAAGGAGGAGACACAGTCCTGAAAGTGTTTCGAGACCTTGTAGTCCTCCACCGTACTGACCTAGATAGTGGATATCATCTCTCTGAAGTACTTGAGCTCCGCCTCCAACTGAGCTACCCGCCGCTCAACGTCCTCTCTCGTCGACCTTTCTCTTCATAAGGAGATCTTCTCCTCCTCTAGTTGGGGCTAAATGGAATTCAGATTGGCTTAGGTGCTCCCAAACGACTCTAGCATCTCCTTTTCCTCCTCCTCCTAGTGAGACTTGTCACTATTACGAGCTTCCATTGCGGTTGTGACCTGGTCCTCTAGAATGGACATCCGTTCCCGAGCGTCCAGGAGGGAGTTCTGGGCTGTCTTGGTTTCAAACTTCATCTTCCTTATTTGATCAAAGAGGGAGGAAATCCCCTCATCCTTAGCCATGATGGAGACTCACAGCTCCTCCACCTGCTCGGTAAACCTATCTGATTGATCGTACACCACTGAAGTATACGATGCGGCCTGCACAAGTAAAGGATTTTAGTATTTAGGTTCAATTTCCACATAAAGTAACTTGAATAAAACTCACTCGATCGGTCATCTCCCTCCCTCTTTGGCTGAGATCCTACATTGTCATCTCTTCTATGATCAGGTGGTCATAAGTGTAGCAATGGGTGCGGATCCAAAAATTGATCTTAAAGTTCTCACCAAAAATTAAGTAGTCGTCTAGCGAGACAATCCTTGATCGATTCTCATTGTCAATGGCCACGCAATCACCCCTGGCCTTAATAGCTTCCGCCTGCTTGATCTCCTCTGCTGTGAGCAATCACCTCAAGGGAATGTGATCATGGAGCAGCTCGAGAACCCCCACATGATGAGAGGTCTCATCGAGAAACAAAGTTTGGTCCCACTATGGTACCCCAAAATGGATCAAAATCCTCTGTTTTTCCCATCCATGTTTTTCCTTGTTTTGCTACCTGCAGAACGCGACACGTGGATAATAAGGAGACCAACGGTCAAGATTGGGTGAGGATTATTACATCCGGTGCGTTGGTCTTAAAGTTGTCCACGTGTCGCGTTCTGCAAGTAGCAAAACAAGGAAAAACAGGGATGAGAAAAACAGAGGATTATTTTCCCCCCAAAATCTGCATAGTCGACCAAATCCTCCACAATAGGACGTGAATGATTGTTCGGTGGGGTATCCTGAGCACAAGGAGTTTCCTCGGTCACTCGATCTTTAAAGGCCAAGCGGCCCACCCTGTCATGTCAACTGGGGTAGCTGATGGATTTGAACTACCTACAGGATGAACCACAACCTCTTCTGTCACCCCATTGTCCTAAGAGACATGCAACTGGCACCACCCTCGTATCCTGAGCAAGGACGGATCTACAGTAGACGCCACCCTTCTCCTTTTTGTCACCTCTAAAGAAGGTGATTGGAAGCCTCAGTGTCTCTTTCCCTCCATACCTTTATTCTGATTTGATTCTAGGCGTCATGGGAAGCAAAGGCCGCTTGGATTGAGTGATGGTTGATCGACACTATAATGCACGATTTGAGTTAGTACTAAAGCAAAAGGCTAAAAAAGAGAATTACTCTAAGAAAGCTAATCACCTGAGGTTAACCCATGCCAAGTGAAAAAATTCTCATCACCTAGCTCGGCAGTGTTGATGACGTGACCTAAATCTTACAGCGCTTTAAGAATCTACTCATCGGGGCTGTCAGGGTGGGGCAAACGTCCACTATAGTGATGTCTGGTTTGGACTAGTTGTTTCCAGTCAAAAAACCTTGGAACCCCGATATGAAGAAGAACCTATTTTTCCACCCTTGATGGAAGAAGGATTCCCTTCCATAACCTTGATCTTCGTGTGCTAGTTCAACATATACCACCCTCAACGACCACCCTGGGAGTTCAAATGAAAGGACGCCAAGAAGATGGAAAAGATGTCAAATGGTCTATCCCCTTGATAAGAGCATAGAACCCCAATAGGTTTTGTCATCCATTTGGGAGGAGCTAAGAAGGGCTAATACCAAAATTGAACACCTCGCTTATAAGGGGGTGAATGGGAAAGCGAAGCCCGGCCCTGAAAAATTCCTCATAGAAACATACTTCGTTGTTGACCAGTGTACAGGATAGATCTTTGATGGAAGATGCTCAGAGGGTGACAGAGCCAGGGATATGGAAAAGTGACCTGATCGTGACTAGCTCTTCCTCCACCAAATGGTTATGGTAGTTTAGGGCATCGAGCACGATGCGCATGGGAATAAAAGTAGAGCCAATACCCCTCTGAATTTTAGGAATGGGCAAACTAGGGCCCATCCCTGAAGAAGATGTTGTGGTCGGAACAACCATAATGAAGGGACCACCAGAACCTCCCTGAGGGGTGTTCAGCAAATCTTGGGCAAAGGGTGCTAATATCGCCCTATTGATGACGAAAATCACTAAGATTTCTGCCCTCAGGTCTCGGTTGGAGGCCATTATTGGTGAAAGCTAATCTCAGGACTAAGAAAGTGAAGTAAAAAGAGTAGGAAGAGTCTTACTGATGATCAAAACAATTTTGAAAAAGAGAAAAGAAGTAATGGTGACAACGATGGTCTTGAAGGCAAGGAGGGCATGCCTAAGACACCAATGACGAGGGAAGGAGCGGAGATACAAATGAAGGACCAAGTTCTCTCAGACTCAAGGAAGAAGAAGAAGAAATGGAGAAGATGAACAGTAGAAGACTTTAAAAGAATCTTTTCACCCAAGGGTGAATGGGGGCATCTAATGTTGAACCGATGAAATGACACCCCTCAAGGGAAAGGATGTGAATCGGACTGATCACACAAACCGGTTTAGCTACCTAGTTTCAAGGGGGTGATAGTAACATTGACATGCAACTCCCTATTCATTAGCCCATCAAAAGGGCATCTTTTCAGTCATAAAAAGCTATTGTCTTTTTTGCACGCCTCTTATGGAAAAATATGGTGCCACTAGGGGCGTACTACATAAACCGATACGTGCCCAGGTGAATGGTCTAATGAACTATATATTCAATCTATGGTTGATGCCTAGGTCGGGCATAGCCCCAACTGACTAACATTATTAAAGGAGGTCAGTTACCTAACCATTATTAAAGAAGGTCAATTATCAAGCGATCAGTCAACATCGGGATATGAAATGCAAAATGGGTGGCCAACTGCACCATAAACAACTAATAGTAGCTCGAGAAGTCAAAACTATGACTGCACAATTAATCTAAAGCCTCACCTTCAACCGAGCAGGGAGCAACACAAACAACGGGCCTCTTGGAATAAAGTACCTCAATAACCAGGCCACCTGACCCGTGTCACTTGACGTGTTAGTCCTACAGTTTTCCTCATCACAATGCACTCTAGTGGACTATCCAGGTCCGACACGTGATTTACAAGCAAGGAGTAGACTCGTCCTAATCTGAAAAGGACTCTCAAAGGGACATCAAATCTTCCATAGAAAGAAGGATATGCCATATCCCCCAAGATATTGTCAATATGTGGAGTTCACATAATCCGGACGTCCTCCATATTCACTTTCCTACTATGAATCTTGCTATACATGGAATCCTACTAGCACTAGGAAGCTACCAAAGGGACTCTCTTCATGACCGCCATCCCCATATATAAATAACCCTGTAAGCCCCCTTTTCAAGGGATCAACACTTTTCTATTCTTACTGGAATTTCTTTTTACAGAAAGATATGACTTTGGCATTGAAGATTCTCCCCTAGATCAGCCCAACGCTCACTCTCTTGTTTCTCTTCTTTGTGCAAGTTTCATAACTTCCTAGGATGATTTCTTCCTACAAAAATCACAATTATGGTTTTTCCGTTCAATTTGCAGGTCAATTATTACACCCTCGAATGAAGTATAGGCAGTATTTTGGCTTATTTTTTATAAAATGTAGAGTCATTCTTTGACTTTCGTTTATTACGTGCCATCAATCAAAGAGGGACGTTCTGAAGAAATTGAATTATGTTACCTTATAGGGCTCTCTTAACAATGATGATTTGAACCCGGTATTAGAGGTCATATGGTAAAAATGATCGTTTTTCCCCTTGGGTAATTTTTGTTCCCAAACCTTATCAAAATTGTCCAAAAATTGTGGGATTTTTCTGAAAGCATAAATAGGAACCTCCTCAAAACCATAATTTTGGTGTTGATGCAGAGTAGATGTTATTGGTAGCATATGCAAGATGTGTGTCAAGCCACCATGGGGCCATATCCAACACCTCCTCTTATTCCACCAATGACTTGTAACCTTAAATCCACTATAAAGGAGGCTTCATCAGTAACATGAACATATTTAGTACCCAAAGGCAACCAAGTAGATGTAAGATAACCTCTTATAGTTGACATAGATGATTGTGGCTATCCCACTGAGAATCCATGATCAATCCTAGTATGGAAATTAGGAGATAGATCATACCTCACTTCTATTTTACCCACCATAAAAGATTGTGCGTAGGAAGAGAAAGCAAGAGCATAGAGAACCGAGTGGGAAAGGCCAAATGGAATACCATGAATGCCAAGTGGAAGAAGTATTAATTGTATGTTTCTAAGTGTAAAATAGAAAGTAAACAGATATCTAGGGCTACATCGATGTGGCTTTCAATGCAGCAAAATGGATCAAGTTGTTGTGAGGGTAGCAGCGGAGAATTTCCCTGTGGCCCTCTCTCCTCTGTCTCTCTCTATATATCTTTTTCTCTTCTAGTGTGTGCCTCCGCGGGCCCCGCACCACAGCATCACCACTCAGAGATACGTGGGGTCCTATTTTGTAGGACTTCTCTCTCTCTCTTGAGATGTGGTTGTTTGGAGGTATACCCTCCTGGTTTGATAATGGTCTAATAGGGGATTGGGATCATGAAAAAGGGGTTTCAAGTTGCCACCAAGGATTATAGACCTAGGACCTGGGGAGTGGGCCCAATTCCTAAGAAAAGGGCCCAGATGTTGGTATGGGCCAAAGAATAGGGTATGTATTAGGTTGTAGAATTGGGGAAGTGTTAGGCACCCAATCTTTCCGGTTCAACCGGTCTTCCTACTAGATGCATAAGAACGAATAATTTCCACAATTATTTCTGTAATACATGAATGGATAAATTATGGCATATATATACACTAACCAAAAATAATTACATATGTACACTGAAACATGGTCAATAAAGGCTCTACATTATGCTAATTTGGGTGAGAGATTATACCTAAGCTTAACCCCTATTTCGGGTCAAGAGGAGTGGGCCCCCGATTGGTGTGGATATGGGCTTTCTCGTGAATTTTTCTGGCTCAGGGGAAGGAGGTCTTGACCTCCAACTTTTTTTTTAGAGATGCTGACTGTGATGGTCTTCAGATATTTGGACAGAGTTTCAACTAGGGAAGAGTGATTCCCGAGCTGATAGTCTAGTAGAACTTCAGCAGAGCTCTGACTAGGGAATGTTGTTTTGGAATCAGTATTTTGATAGAGCTTCGGCTAGAAAAATATGATAAAAGGCTAAGATTTTTGTGGTATTTCGATAGAGCTTTAGCTAGGGAAGGGCTACTAGAAGGCTAAGACTTGGGTTGTACTCCGGCAGAGCTTCGACTAGGGAAGGGCTATTAGAAGGCCAAGGCTTAGGTGGCACTCCGGCAGAGCTTTGGCTAGGGGAGGACTATTAGAAGGCCAAGGCTTGGGCTGCACTTCAAAATCCGATTAGACCATGGAACTAGTAACTGGCATCCTAGCACTAATCCCATGAGTCTAACCATCAAAAGAAGAACAAAACAAGCCAAGGGAAGGGGCTAGAGGGGGCTAAGTTGGCCAAGGGGAGGGACTGGAAGGGGTGCCAACAAAGGCAAGAGGGGGACGGGATCAACTCATCCAAGGGAGAGGGTAGGTATACCAACCAAGTGTGTTTTTGGGAGGTGAATAGTGCCCTATTTATAGATTTGTGGATCTTAAGGGGTGAAAATTTGGATTTTTCACCAAAAGGGTCGCGGCACAGTGGGATATGTTGGCAGGGCTTCAGGGTAAGCTAACGGGGCCACAAGACGGCTGGCAGGGCCATGGGGATGGTGAGGCCACGTGGAGTGTATGCGGGGCCGCATGGGTGCTGGAGGGGCCACAAGGGTCACGGGGCCACGTGGAAGGCTCGCAGGGACCCGTGGGGTGCATGCAGGACTACGTGGGTACTGGAGGGGCTGCCAGGTAATATTTTGTGGAATATTCCCAGATCTCAATCCCATGGTTCTGATAGGTTCCATTTGTCGGGAATGATTGTGGGAGATCCGATGGTCCGATTTTAACATACCACATATCATTGGAATCATAACTCCGAGCACTATCCATCCATATAGTTACTTTGGACTGGATTCCTTTGTATATATGATGACATAATTGGACCCCTCTTTTCTCTAATTTTAGGGTTTTTAGGGTTTCTAGATGTAGAGGAAGTGTGTCGAGGTAGGACTACCTCAGTCAGCTATCATCTTTGTTGATTGGAAGGGAAGACCGCATCCACAACCCGTAATTCATCATAGCCGGGGGAGGGTGACAAAATTGGGTGTCTACAGTTGCACTACGCGTCGATCGGCATGAATAGAAATGAACGAAGGATTACATTGATCTCACTAGGTAAAATTCTACCATCCAAATCTAAGGATTGCAATAGATATCCTTAGAGACACAAACTCTCAATTGGAGAGATAGAAGAGAATGGAGAGAAAGATAAAGCTCTTGAGATTATGTCAAAAGCTTGCTTTGTTGAGTGCAAACATATTATTTATAGAGCTCTGGCCCGCTAGGGTTCCTAATCCTAGTGGGTCTATGAATAACCAAAGTGGGTGACTCACGACCAAACATGGGTCAAGACCCAGTTCAACCCAGATCAATTAAAATTAAGAAACACCCTACCTATTATTTATAGAGCTCTGGCTCGTTAGGGTTCCTAATCCTAGTGGGTCTATGAATAACCAAAGTGGATGACCCACGACCAAACATGGGTCAAGACCCAGTTCAACCCAAATCAATTAAAATTAAGAAACACCCTACAACACCACCATACCATTTTTAACACTTCGAATGTGACCTTCGAAACCCTTTGGTAGACTGATGCTAAGCAGATTAAACATGCATATATCTTCATATGAATAAGGGAGCTGAAATTTGTTGAGGACTACTGATCCAAAAAAAAAAACCTCCTTAGTTTCGTTAATCATGAAACCCATTGCGTAACTACAAGGAAAATTACTTGCACCCTTGTTGAAAAAAACTCCATATAACCAAAACAACAAGATGAAAACCAAAGGCCATCAAGGGTTTAGGGACTCATATATTTTTAACTGAAAGATGATAAAAAATAGAAGGAAAAGAAACAAAGCGAAGAAGGACAAGAATCGAAAGACAAGATTGTGAAGACAATACCATAAATATGTGTTGGTGACAAATTTTGAAAACATGTGCCCAATGACGTGGTAGAGGCAGTTCATGTGTAGAAGAGAAATGTGGGCTGGCCGTAATGTTTAAGGAGTTCGTTACCCATGAACAGCATGGCACCAACACATGAGGGTAGTTAACGGCATGCGCGTAAAAGACTATTGCCATGGGAAAGATGTCATTAGCACATTGGGGCCCAGCGTACCGGAGGTAGTGGGCTGATAGTGTACGTGGAGAGACGGTTAATCCACAAGCTATTTAAAGAAGAGAAAGTCGACCAAAAGGGGACAATCAACCAATCACACAACAATTCAATAACAATGCAACTCTTTTATTCCTTTGCTTGTCATTTTTTAGAATCAGATGTAGAGTAAGACCCTCTGTTTTATCTTATCACAACATCCATAAATTGGACTCTAGTGTTTTATGTTCAAACTTCTTTGGAAGAATATACTATTGCTTTATTCCTTTTGTCCATTGGTGGTTTTGGTTTTCAACGTCCTTGGAGCGATCGGGGCAAGAGGAGAACCCAATTCATTTGATCGAAGTCAGATTTGCAAATGAATCCGATCAGGAAGAATTCTAGCACACCCACGCAATCTCAAGTACGATCAGTTGACCATATCGCCCTAGGGAAGAATTATGTGCCAAAAATATGTAAAATTGTTCTACAATTACATCCCACTCACAATCTACTCTACAAGAAAGAAGAACCATCAACAAATGAGTAAGGATGTATAAAGAACATACACAACTAGAGTAAACCTAATGGCATAACCCTATACTGGCTCCTAGGGGTGTCAATTTCAAGCCCGACACAATAGGTTCAACCGAGCCTGCCAATTTAAATCCCGACTAAGACGGCTCTGATTAATAAACATGTCAGGCTCAAGCCAGGACCGTTTATAATCAATTGTTCTTGGTGCATGGTGTAAGCCTGACAGTCTCTCAACAAACCCAATTCAGCCCCATCGTTTATAAGGTATATATTGATTTTTTTTTTTGGTAGAGTATATATTGACATATATTTTTTAATTAGTTATTGAAGGTAATTATGTGATACCCTACTTTTTAAACCCGGTCTAATTACACGGTTGACCCGATTTAACCATGCAAGACCCGAACCGGAGAGGGTTAAGGCGGGTTCCTTATGGACCATGATGGCAAGGGTGACTTTGAACACCGGTTGGCCAGACAAGTCCGAGTCAGTGCCAGAGGAGACGAGTGTACCCAAGCCATGTAATGCACATATCATAAGGTCATGTACGGATAAAGCTGGTATGTAGCCGTATCCTAAAGCGTATACGTATAATATATCTTGTGCCGAGAGTGAGATTCATGCCTAGAGTTGAATTCCACCAAAATCCCACTTGTTGGCCAATTTTCGGCCCTCAGGTGGGCGGTCACAGGTGGGCACATCCACCCACCTGAGTGACCCACCCATGTGGTTACTAGTGGTTTTAAGAAAGTATAAATAGAATTATTTTGTATTTTTTAATATCTCATTTATTACACTCGGGCATTGGTGAGAAGAGTAAAGAGGAGAGAGGAAAGAAGGGAAAAAGAGAACGGAGAAGAGGAAAAGGGAAGGAAGAGGAAGAAGAAATGGATTTAAGCGGCGTCAAGGTTTGATCTTTCCATTCCGACGCCGGAAGAGTGATCTCCAACACGAGATCTACGTTTAGAGGTGAGCAAAGGCTATGTTCTTAAACTTTCACCAAACCCAAGTAAAACCCTTGATTTGGGTAGAGTTTCTTGAGATCTTGTAAATCCCCCTTGAGATGATGAATGTAAGGTTTAATAGATGGTCTATATGTTGATTTTGAAGGATTTGAAGAAGTGTTTACAAGGTTGGAGAAACATTGGGGATTTGAAGTGATTTTGGGGTTTTTGAAAGAGTTCTTGAGCAAAGAAGGTAAGATGGCTTTCATTCCTTAAATCTAACCTAGATTTTGGTTAGAATCATCTTATGAGACCTTGAATGTGTGGAAAATGGATTTGGAAAAGCCCTATTTGATTCCCCAAAGGTAGGGGAAGGTTTCAAGGAAAATGGCATGTTTTCGCCAAGACCGGTGGGCCAAATGGCCCGCCTGAGGGCACCCGCCTGAGAGGGCAGGCCCTCGGGGCCAACCGGTAGGCCCCTACCGGTGGGCCGATCGGCAGGCTAACCTGCTCGCCGGTCCTAGCAGGCCCTCGGCCTCCACTGGTGGGCCCCTACCGGTGGGCCCCTACCTGCCGGTCATGACCGGTGGGTCGACCCGCCCACCTGTGAAGATCGGTGGACTGTGACAGTTGGGCTGTCTGACCCACCCAAGAGGCTCCCGACGTGATTTTTACGACCGAATGGACCCAAAACGTACGTGCGACCTTCTTTTAGGATTCTAAACATGATTTTGTCATCAAATCTTGTTAGTTTTGACCCCAAAGTGGTGAAATACTAACCCTATTCACTTATGATAAGTTCACCAAAACTTACACTTCTCGCACCGGATCTCACAAGTATCGGGCATGAGTCTTTGTACATTACAGGTAAGTGGGGAGAGGATGTTTGGCCTTATTTTAAGGCTTATTTGGAATTCATTAAATTGTATCTAAACTAGCCATGTCATCATGCAAATTATATGTAGCTTAGCCATCCTCATATTATTATGACTTGTGTGTTGTGTTTATTTTCTCAATGACAAATGATGATGTGATTATGTGATGAATGATGACATCATTGTGCATAATGCATTAATAGACTAGATGCCGTAGTCGGCTTGGAAACGAGTGCATTGGTGGCCTGTGGAATGGGACGCGGTGGTACTATGCAATCATACTATGTCATATAAGAGCATGCGGTTTAGGATTATCATCTTCCCGTGCTACGACCCTTCCCAACAGGGGTTGAGGTGTTAGGTTACCATTTGGGGGGAAGCAGTGGTCGTGGTTGTCGGGTCACTATGGCGGTTAGACATACGCCCGGCTGATCATTAGGACAGTCAGCAACTCCGGTGGTTTATTCAAGAGGGTCAATCATACTGCTTTTAAATTGCTGGAGTCAGCACCTTTATTTTCTATCATTTACTTTTATGTTGAGAGCTGGTGGTCGGCATGCTTTACTTTTTCGAGTACTCACGGTGGGCCTTCTCCGACAGCCCTATGGGCGTATCGCGGGATGGAGTTCGCGGCTCATACCCGGGGTATACGCGCACTGTGGTTGTAGTAGCACTAAACCAAAGACTTAGTAATGTTGTTTAGGTGTATGTGATGAAAAATGAATTGCATAGCACATAGTGCATATGGTTGTGATTGTTGTGTGGACTGTTGTGTGGTCCTTCTTTTCACTTACTGAGCTAGTGAGCTCATCCCACGTGTGCACCTCTTTTAGATGATTTTGCAGGTCACCAGCCTGAGGATCAAGGGTCGGGCCCCACAGTGGAATTCCCGAAGGAGGATTGGTGGGTCCCCGAGGACTATGAGCACGGCACGGATTGAACATGCGAGGGTTGTGCTGTGGGACCACAACAGTGACTCCATACAGGGTTACTTTTTGATTCTTTTGATGATCCCTTTTGTGTACTTGATACGTGAATTGTTATTCTTTTTGTGTAAATATCATGCCTGCGGGCCCACATGTATTTATCTATATACTACAATTTGGGTATCAAGTATATATATTGGGGATATTTATAGGTAAATTAAGTCTTCCGCTGAACTATTGAACATTATCTTAGTTGTGTGTATGTTGTGGTTGGATACTGTATCAGATGATCCTGGCAGGTTTGGGTTAACCGAAGTTAACCCTGTCACCGGTCCGGTTCTGTATGAACGGGGTGTGACAAATTAAGTGTAAATTCTTTCCTAAATTATTCATGATTTTATAAACATATTAAAATTTTTAATATCGAAGACAATTAAAGCCCATTTAATGATGCATTAGCCCATTTAAGACCTGATTAGCCCGATTAAAGCTCGAAAGCTTTAGACCTTAAGACCTTATTAGACCGATTAGTAGAAGCCTGATTAAAGCTTGAAACCCAACTGCACCCGACCCATTACATAAATGGGAAAGACATGATGCAAGCGAAAAGGCCCACCAAGCCTGGCTAGGCCCGACCGGTTGAAACCCCTATTGGATCCTATGAATGTTGTGTATCAAGGGATGCTCCGCTAGCATTCTCCATTTAAATAAAACAAATAAACAGGAGGTTGCAACTCCCTAGGGATCGTAGTTCAATGAAGCAACTAAGGCTTCATATCCCTAAGGATTTAGTGATAGTTAAGTACGTCCTACCTACTTATGCTAACTTTGAGATTACTTTCAAATTTGTTATGTCTCAAAATAAAATAACAAGGGCAAAAGGCAAAGTTATAGATCAGTGAGCACGGCCAATGGGAGATCACATATAAGCATAATTAATATAAGGCATAGTGATCTTTTCGCATCCATTGTCTATGCACAGATAAATACCAAGAGCTAGCATTCTTTCTTTCAAATAATAAGTAGTTTTTTTTTTTTTTTCTTTTCTTTTCTTCCTTTTATTTGAACCACTACAAATACAAGAAAAGGTGTACAATACAAGATGAGTCATGCGATGGAATTAAGAGCCACATTTGGAATGTGACCAACACACATAGCTTCTTCTTTAATTCCATTCAACTGTTTGGATCAGCTCACTCTGAAAACTATGTCATGAAATGGGTTTTGGGAGTTTTGGACAAAATCTTTTCTAAATAAAGTTCATGGACAAGGATCCAAATCCTCTCCAACGGTTGGGCTGCTTAGAGAGGCATCTGATTAGTGGGAGCATCCGGACACACACCCCAACACATGGCCTGGTCCTCCTAGACCTAGATGCCTTTCTGGGCATCCTAGCCACTGGAGAGGATCCCAATGCTATGGACAATGCCTTTTGACTTCCTTTTTTTGTGTGTAGAATGCCTTCTAACTTTGCCACAAAAGAAAAGCTTCTATCCTTTGATCACTGATTTTGAGCTATGTGCCTACTTGGTTAATGTGTTCTTTTCTTTTACGGGTAATCAATCGATTTGGACACTCATGCAATCAATGATATAAATAAGGGTGTCAATTGGTTTAGTTTCAATTATTTGGTTTGATTTTGATTCGGTTTAAGATACAAAAGCCATAAACTAAAACCCAGCCGAACAAAAAATAAGAAAATATTTTCAAAACCAAAACTGAACCGTCTTGGTTCAATTCGATTTGGTTTCTATTTGATTTCGTATTCGATTCAAGTCTTTTTTTAGAATTTGTGCAGGCATTTCTATAAATAATAGAAAATATTGAGCCTCCAACTATTAATATAGATTATGTTTTTGGCATTCATATATAATCACCCTCGAAGACATTTCATCAATAAATAATATATAATATTGGGCTTCCAACAACTAATGCAGATTGTGTTTTTGGTAAACCTATTAGATTACAGTCCTTAAATCAATCGAAATTGTACAAAAGAAAGTCAACCAGAAATGCTAAGATCAAGGGATATAGACCATTTTGTTTTATGCTTGATCAAGTCTTCCCTATTTGTACCATCTTATATATTATAATATTATTCTATTACAAGCATGTTTCCTTGAAATTCCAATATCAATGTGAATGTAATCTTTACTTAAAAAAATAAAATAAAATAATAATAATAATAATAATTTAATCCTATTTGAATTAGTTCTAATCCAATCAAACTAAGAAAATATTCTTTGTTTTAAAATCAAAATTGAGCCGATTCTTCTTCATTTTGATTTGGTCTGGTTTTAAACGGTAAGTTTCAATTTCGATTTCAAAAGTGATTGGGAAAAGGTTCATTTCGATTCCAAATGAGGCAAGTTTAACTTAGGACCTCTACTTCCTTAGGTATATAGCCCAAATGGACTGGTTGGTTGAAGTCTT
>NC_056558.1:30550618-30558932 GCF_013358625.1 Macadamia integrifolia
TTTTTCATGTACTTGATTAATAGGTCGATAATTTGAGAATCTTAGGATTGATCACATTTCTCAACATTGTAGCCCAGCACAAACCAAATATTAAATTATGAATTGTACCCTTCACCTAACACTTTCAACCATCAAATAATTGTTTTAAAATAGTTGACTTTTCTACCATTTTTCAAGCTTTATTCCACAACATGATGGAGGTCCACTCTAGCCAAATCTTAGGATGAGCAAAGGTCAATGAACTGCATATCCATCAAACTTGAACGTCAATTACTGCCCAGTCAACAAATTCCCATCTACTTACAGAGGCTTCTGTATGACGCGAAAGTAGAGAAGTAGAGAGTGGAAAAAATAATAAAATGGAGAGAATGAAATTTACTGAAGTATGCAAATGTTCATTATTTGATGTGAGAAGATTTTCTACACTGCCATTGGAGGGGAATCTTCCATATCACACCAATATAGAGTACGATATCAACCCCATAGGGCACACCCAGTAAGGGTAAGGGTAAGAGCAAGCGAAAGAGAGAGAAAAAATAAGTGTTCTTTGCACGAAAGCATGCCACCTTACACTTGTGCGTTAGTGCCCTTCTTGGTTCAATTTATGAGGGGAGTAGGAAAGGCATTTTTTAGCGAAGAGGATCGGAGAGACAAACACAAGGGTGTTGGCATGGAAGCCAAGCTTCCGGACTGAAAAAATAAAAAATAAAAATAAAAAAAAATCTTGCAAGAAATAAGGGAAAAAGTAGAACGGATCAGGTCCTCGTACGAGAATCATTCTCGTATGGGTCTGATCCAAACAGATAGAATCCATTTAAAAACAAACTTTGAGGTGGATTCCATCTCTGTGGATCAGACCATACGAGAACCTGATCCACAGTCGGGAAAAAGAAGCGTAGAAGGCAACTTGGTTCCTACACCACGATGCAGATGAGGGCGAAATGACTACCTACTCCTCATGAAAAGTGAAAAATTCACTATTGTTGATGGTTCCACATGGTCTCCTGTTGGCGTTTGTGCTAGCACAGGACCCATGCTACCTTCTAGGTAACGTTCTCCCAAAAAACAATAATAATAAAAAATAAATAAATAAAAGGGCAAGAGATCGTTGTCAGGTTGCATGGCCCCCCACACAGAGGGCATCAATATGAATGGTATTTTTTATTTCACAAGGGTGTTGACAAATTTTTCCTCTCCTATTGGCTGAGCTCTTGTGGATTACTATATTTCTTGAAACTTGATGAGAGATAGGCCCCCGTGCAGAGCCCTATTTAGCACCTTACTCAGACGGGAAAACATATTTATTTCATTTTTAAGAAATGAGATAGCGAACTAGGCTAACTACTTCTATTATCTTTACTGTTTGGATGCAAAGGTCACACAACCTGGGAGCTTTTTCTTCCCAAAAACATATATGATTCAACACATGACACACTGACTGCGTGGAAAACTTATTTAGAATTTAGGGTAATTTATAGCACCACCCTCAGAGAATGCCACTACTAGAGAGATACCCCCTGTATAATACCAAATTATATTCAGTTCCCCTGTCATCAGTCACTGTTACGGAATATACCTTATATATTAATGTCACCTAGTATATATTTTTTTAAATACCAAAATACCCTTGCAAAAGGTGAAGTACCTAATATACTCTCCTCTCTCTCTCTCTCTCTCTCTCATGTTTTCTTCCTTTCTCTGAATCTCCCCGGACCACTCCTCCTCCTCTGCCGGAGGTTTTACGTGCCACCTCCATAAACGTGACCCTCCAAGTGCTCCCACCATCGTCCCCCTGACAACTCTTGGTGTTTTGCTGCTTCCAAGAACCCAGCAGTTCGTGCATCTCCAATCGACGAGTTCCTAGAAAAATGATAGTAATCTCATCTTAAGTTTCTTTGTTTTCATTACCTCAATTGATTGTCTGTAAGTCTGATCCTTTATCTTAATTTGAAACTCCTGTCAGTCTGTGATGAAATCACACGCCAACAACTAGAAAGGGAGCTACTGCTTGAAGAAATCACACGGCTAGAGGACATGCCTTCATTCGACCTCCTCAGATAGTCTTTTAGGCCTGTTTAAGAAGTGTACAGACGGCTTTTGGGTTCAAGAGGTGTCATCCTCCAATGCATTCTTCGTAAAGTCTCTTTTTGCGCTTTTTTTAAAACCTTTTTCCTAGGGAGATTAAGGTCAGAACTTAATGGTGGGGGTAGCCATAAATCCTGGAAATTTCAAGGAGTTTTCTGTTAGATGTTATCTGGTACATCCCAGATTGCAAGTGTAACCACATTTAAGTTTAGTATTTCATGGCTCATTCCCTTGAAGAGGGGGACGATTTAATGCATATACAAATAGGGAATTGGTTTGTATCAGTGAATTTTATATTAGGATGATTTACTGGTGAAGTTCCAAGACCTTTATTAGAGAAGTCGAAAACCAGTTGAACTGAAGAGTTCTTAGGTGTAGACGGTTGAAGAATGTAGGATCTGGTTTGATAGATGGATTCAAAGATCTTTACTCAGGAACCCAACAGTTCGTTCCTGGGTTGAAATCTTCTATGGAGCTTTGCTCTGGATATCCAACAGAGCGACCCGTGGCTTCTTCAGGTTCACAGAGTCTGTCTCGGAGGAAACCCTCATCCTCTTCTTCCTCTTCACAAACCCCAGTTTCAAGGCCTACTCGTATTGTTTACAGAGGATCATTTCCACCTTCTAACTCCGATCTCCCTTTCTAGCAGCAGACCTGGTTCATTATCTTCCTTTTCTTCACGGCCATCTCCTTCTTTGCCCTAGCTATTTTTCTCTACCCTGGTCTTGACTTGGACAATACTCTCCTTCCCCCTGCTTCAGCTGCTGTCTCTGAAGGTGTTAAGATGAAGTCAACAAAACTCATTATTTATTCTTTTTAATTTATCTAATCCGTTGACGAGATTTTACAGCGACGGAACAAAAGTCTTTTTGGACACGTGTTAAGTCATTAACGGAGCTATCCAAGATAGGGGATGGACGAAACCAATAACTTCCCTAAGCATACAGTTGTAAACACAACTAACATAAGCATGGGCATATTTCTCTTTCACATGGACCGAGAAAACCATGATGGGTAAAGAAACAACACAGGCCAGACACCAAGTATCACAATATGCATGTGGCTCTAAGCATGTCAAACAAAGCTTGTCACAATATGCATGTGGCCCAACCATATGGCCCGAAAGAATGTGAAGGTACCAGAGGACCCACATCTTCCCACAAACCAACTGACTAAATCTACCTAGAATTAGAAAAGCCAAAACACAACTGACAAAATTTATAAAAACAAAAACACAACCGACTAAAATAAAAAAAATGGCCATCATAGGTGGCCGACAAGGCAACACAGTCGTATGGGGCACCCCAAACCGTCAGAGTCTTGATTGAAGACAAGTCATACATCCCTGCATCATTATCTCCATGCACCGCATACCCTCTCTAGCTAACAGAAATTACCCGCAGTCTCGTCGATAGTTCATTCATGGTCACGTCGAAAGCTCGGGTGTAGATCTGAACTAAGAACTCACCTCTGACGATGATACCGAGGCTGGTCTTCAAGGCCTGAAGCATAGCCATGGCTGCAGCATGGGAAAGCAACAAATCTGATATGCCGATCTATTCAAAACAAAATGGCGGAGGTTGTTGCAGAAACATCACTTGGGGCGGAGCATCGGGTGGTTTCACCAGCAATAGAAGAATCACTGAAACCCTAGAAAATTGACAGAGATCTCGATCAGGACTCAAGTTCAAAGGTAACTGAGATGAGATCTAGTTTATCTTAACCGAAAAATTAAATGAAACGAGATGAGATCTAGAACCCAAATCTTTTGTCTGCAGACCTGGATGAGGATTCAGCAAAACTATTGTTTCTGAAGATCTAGATGGACTATAGAAACAATGGGAGTTGGGGTGGTGATACGGTAGAAGTGGAAGAGGGTGAATAGGAAAGATTTATTGCATATCTGTGTAAACACTTAAGATAGTACGGAGGAGAAAGAAAATCAGAAAAATAAGAAAAAAACCCGCCACAAGGGCAGAGACAAAACACGCCACTGGGGCGGAGGAGATCACGCCACAAGGGCAGAGAAGAGGCTACATTTTGACCGAACGGAGGTCATTAGTTGGTTAAGGTTTTGGGAAGATCCCTACAATTCCTTCGACGTCTCTAAAAACCCTAAAAATCGCCAACGAAGAGGAAAAACGGTTTTTTTTTTCCCCTATAGAACTCGCGACCCATGAGTATAACAGTCATTTCAACTCTTCATTTAACATGGACTAACAAGAAATTTTAATATAATTTGATATTATATAGGGGATGTCCAGTTAATAGTGGCATTCTCTTAAGGGATGGTTATGTAATTACCCTAGAATTTATAAAGATAATGAACCCAAAAAAATCAAGCCCGACCCATTTCCATACCGAATAGAGAGCTTTTCCATCAGATAATATCCGAACGCAACAATTTCAATTTCTGCAGTAAAGACGAATTTACAAATTTAACCCTGAGCATCGAAGTCGAGGAGGACCTTGCAGTTACAATTTCAACTTCCCGAAGCGCAAGCCTTTGGTCCTTCCTCTGTCCTCTGAGGACTCTGGCGCGTCTCCTTCTAGCTTCCGCCTAACACACGCATCTCTGGTGTCAATGATCACCTACCACGACAGATCAACCGTCCAAATCATGGTCATTATTGCTGACGGTTAGGATTCTCCAAACAAATGGACATTTTTTCACAGAATCCCACTCACATTTTTATGACGTCATGTAGTCGTGAATCCAATGGCTTGGAGCCATGGACTGTTCTGTGGTTATTGTAATACTGAGGAAACAAGGAAAATCCAAAAAATAACCCAAACGAAAGACAAATATCATATAATCTTCACATGAATAATTAATGCTTAGAAGTTCAATTCTGGGAAATGAAAATCAGAATTCAGAAATCAATCTAAGGAGGTGACGAAGAAGAAGAAGAAGCAGAGTCTCTGGGAGAATGCAGAGGAAACAGAGGAAGCAGTTCAGGTTCAGAGCTTCTCGGGGTACTGAGAGGCGATGCGTGCAAATAGAAACCTTGCTCTGCAATCGCTTTCTTCTCTTCTTCCTCCTCCAGTGTTAACCGTTGAGTTGGGGTTCTTGGGCTCCCTTGAGACCATAAATCAAGAGGCGAAACAGGGGAAAACAACGGCATCTCACTTACTCTTCCACCCATGAAGCTTTTCTTTCTCGCAGCAGCGACGGCTGATGGTGAATAGGGCCCTGAACCACAACTAAAACTAGCAGCTTCAAGCTTAATCTCAAGCTTCCTCAGGCTCTGCCTTCTTTCTAGGAGCTTAAACAAAGGTTTTCGAGGGCCCAACTCGCCAAACACGCCTTTAATACCAGTTTGTCGAGCAGGGACTGTGACGGGGAGCTTTTCAAGTGATGGGTCATCGGTGGAACCCGTGAGTCTCTGAACCACAGCTCGGAAGGTTGATGGATCGGCCTGCACGAAAGTAGTGTGGCTTGAAACTGAGTCAGACCCAGGTGGAAGGGAAAACCTGTTGTTGTTGTCATCGTTAATGTTGTTTGTAGGCTTGTAGCCATGACAGGGATCGATGAACAGTGAAAGAAGAGAAGCGACACAGAGAATGGGAAGAAAGGTTTCAAATGTGGGGGGTTTTATTATATTTTCAAGCATGAGAGACAAAGGCTCTTCTACCAAAAAAATAAAAAATAAAAGAAGACAAAAGGGCTCTCCGTTTTCCTTCCCCTAATTCCCTCTCTCTTTTTACCATCTTTCCCGCCTGGCTGCCTCTGCCTCTGCCTCTGCCTCTGCCTCTGACCTTTTTTTCTCACTGCTAAATTCTCTGTCTCTCACTCCGCTTTATGGGGAATCGTGAGTTTTTTATATGTAAAAATGTCAGATATACGGAAGTCGGAAGGAAAGAAGAGGGAGTGAGGGACATGTAAATAGCATAGCTAATGTGGGAATTTTTCCCTTAAATTTGAGGGAAAATTATATGTACCATCCTTAAGAACTTCCATATGACATGTGATTGATAATCTTTTAATAAAATTACACGTATCGCCTTATTTTACGAAATTTATAAGAAATTAGTCTATTCCTTTAGGTTCTGTTTGTTTATAGAGTTTAGGGTATGAATGTCTGACTATTGGGTCTCATATATTGGTGGGGTTAAAGGCAAGGAATGTAAAGTTAAAGGAAAGTTGGATTTTTCCACCCCAATCTTGTTTGGTTAGCATATAGCTGTGGGAGAGAGAGAACAGAGGAATGTAGAAAGAAAGTCATTGATTGCAAGGACTTCCCAACCTATAAAGTCCCACCAATTTGGTAGGACTTTGGAAGGAGCTGGGGTGAAAGCCACATCAATAGACAGGAAAGCTCATCTCTCAATGTTGTCTAGAGTATTTCTCACCCCATTATATCCAAACACATGACTTTACCATGCTTTTGGGAAAATGAGTACAACTCTCCCACTTCTTAAATCCCACCCCATCAAAAACCCCCCTCAAACAAACGAGCCCACTAAGGATAGGTAAAAACGACAAGTTTCCCTTCCTGGTTCTGCAACTAAAAGGGCAAAGCTAAATGGAGAGGGAGAAGAGGCATGAACAAAGACGAAGACTTCTACATCTAAATAGGGAGAGAGAGAGAGAGAGAGAGAGAGAGAGAGAGAGAGAGAGAGAGAGAGAGAGAGAGAGAGAGAGAGAGAGAGAGAGAGAGAGAGAAGGTTGTTATGTGGTTTTTGCTTCTCTGTTGCGATCTCTTATTGTCCTTCTAGTTGTTTCATCTTCAATCATGAGGATTTTGTATCCTTGGTGTGGGCATTCACTATCGGCGATGATCCCCTCTCTTGCTTCTTTTTCCCTCTCTCCTTGGATCATTGGTGTCTCTTTTGTTTCTGGTCTTCATTGATGAATTGAACGATACATTTGGTACCTTTTTCGTCCATCGGAAAGTTAGATTATCAGAGTTATTATGGCTTCTTGAACACATGGCATTTGCATGCACTCTTTGATTTTTTTCACCATTCTTTGCCATTGGCCGCATGCACTTTCTATGCTACATCTGCTCAACATGCATTGGCGCAACATTCTGAAACGAGCTCCAACATGCTTCTAGCAAGTAGCAAATCATCGGCTTCGGTGTTCTTTATACTTGGATTTTGGCCTTGATGTTTACAGAGTTTCTTCTTGTGTTCTCAATGGCCCAACGATGATTCTTCTTGCAAAAATTGTCAAGGATTTGGTCATCGGTCCTCGATTAGATAGGAACTCTATTCTCTTTCACGAATATATAGACCTGATGTGCTTTTCATTTCTGAAAACCAAGCTTGGTATTTCTAATTTTCTTGCATTCTCCAAATGTTGTGGTTTTCATTCATTTACCCATGTTCCTACTGTTAATAGAATAGGAGATCTATTATTATCCTAGAAAATCTCTTTTCACCTCCATGTTTTATAGTATAGCTGTCACACCCCGTTCACACAGAACCGGACCGGTGATCGGGTTAACCAGGTTAACCCAAACCTGCCAGGATCCTCTGATACAGTACCCAACCACAGCATACACACATCTAAGATAAACGTTCAACAGTTCAACGGAAGACTTAATTTACCTGTAAATACCCCCAATGTATTTGATACCCAAATTGTAGTATATAGATAATTACATATGGGCCCGCAGGCATGATATTTACACAAAAAGAATAACAATTCACGTATCAAGTACACAAAAGGGGTCAACAAAATAATCAAAAAGTATAACCCAGCACGCCGTCAATACTATGGTCCCGTAGCACAGCCCTTGCACACGCAATCCGTGCCATGCTCACACTCTTCGGGGACCCACCAATCTTCGTCGAGGAACTCAACTGTGGGGCCCAACCCTTGATCTTCAGGTGGGTAACCTGCAGAATCATCTAAAAGAGGTGTACACGTGGGATGAGCTCACTAGCTTAGTAAGTGAAAAGAAGGATCACACAACAGTCCACACAACAATCACAACCATATGCACTATATGCTATGCAAATCATTTTTAATCACATCCACCTAAACAACATTACTAAGTCTTGAGTTTAGTGCTACTACAACCACAGTGCGTGTATACTCTAGGTACGAGCCGTGAACTCCATCCCGCGATACGCCCATAGGGCTGTCGGAGAAGGCCCACCGTGAGTACTCAGAAAAGTAAAGCATGCTGACTACTGACTCTCAACATAAATGTAAATGACAGAAAGTAAAGGTGCTGACTCCAGCAATTTAAAAGCAGTACGATTGGCCCTCTTGAAT
>NC_056558.1:30559674-30559775 GCF_013358625.1 Macadamia integrifolia
TCAACCCCTGTTGGGAAGGGTCATAGCACGGAAAGATGATAATCCTAAACCGTAGGCTCCTATATGACATAGTACGATTGCATAGTGCCACCGCGTCCCAT
>NC_056558.1:30559917-30583526 GCF_013358625.1 Macadamia integrifolia
GAATCAAATGGGGCTTTTCCAAACCCATTTTCCACACATTCAAGGTCGCATAAGATGATTTTAACCTAGATCTAGGTTAGATTTAAGGAATGGAAGCCATCTTACCTTCTTTGCTCAAGAACTCTTTCAAAACCCCAAAATCACTTCAAATCACCAATACTTCTCCAACCTTGTAAACATTTCTTCAAATCCTTCAAAATCAACACATAGATCATTTATTAAACCTTAGATTCATCATCTCAAGGGGGATTTACAAGACCTCAAGAAACACTACCCAATCAAGGGTTTTACTTGGGTATGGTAAAAGTTTAAGGAATATAGCCTTCGCTCACCTCTAAACGTAGATCTCGTGTTGGAGATCACTCTTCTGGCATCGGAATGGGAAGATCAAACCTTGGCGTCGCTTAAATCCATTTCTTCTTCCTCTTCCTTCCCTTTTCCTCTTCTCCGTTCTCTTTTCTCCCTTCTTTTCTCTCTCCTGTTTAATCTTCTCACCAACTTCTAAATGTAATAAATGAGATATTGAAAAACACAAAACAATGCTATTTATGCTTTCCTAAAACAACTAGTAACCACATGGGTGGGTCACTCAGGTGGGCGGATGCGCCCACCTGTGATCGCCCACCTGAGAGTAAAAAATCTACCAACAAGTGGGATTTTGATAGAATTCGACTCTCGGTGCGTATCTCACTCTCGGCACAAGGTATATTCTACGTATGCACTTTAGGTTATGGCTACATACCGGCATTACCCGTACATAGCCTTATGATATGTGCATGTGCACAGCTTGGGTACACCTGTCTCCTCTGGCACTGACTCGGACTTGTCTGGCCAACCTGTGTTCAAAGTCACCCTTGCCATCATGGTCCATAAGGAACCCGCCTTAACCCTCTCCGGTTTGGGTCCTGCATGGTTAAACCGGGTCAACCGTGTAATTATACTGGGTTTAAAAAGTAGGGTATCACATTTACCCCCCGTTTTTGAAAATTTCATCCTCGAAATTGGCGTACCTGGTTGCTCGAAAAGATGAGGGTACTTGGCTTGGATTTCATCCTCTTTCTCCCAAGATGCTTCTTCAAGCGAATAATTAGCCCATCGCACCTTTATGAAGGAAATGGAGCGGTTGCGAAGGGTTTTCACTTTTCGGTCCAAGATTTCAGTTGGCTGCTCTGTATAGGTCATATCAGCTTCTAGATATTCTTGTTCCACGGGTAATACATGCGATGAATCATTAACGTATCACTTCAGCATGGATACATGGAATACATTATGAGCATTCCTGAGTGAAGGTGGCAGAGCAAGCATGTAGGCTACTGAGCAGACCCGAGCTAAGATCTCAAATGGGCCAATGTATCTCGGGCTTAACTTACCCTTTCTATGGAATCTTTGCAACCCTTTAGTAGGAGAGATCTTGAGAAACACCTTTTCTCCTGCTTGAAACTCAATATCTTTCCTACGGTTGTCTGCGTAGCTCTTTTGACGTGACTGAGCTGCTTTAATCCTTTCTCGAATAACATCGACCTTGTCACAAGTCATCTGTATCATTTCAGGTCCTAACATTCGGCATTCGCCTACCTCATTCCAATACAGAGGAGTTCTGCACTTCCTACCATATAATGCCTCATATGGAGCCATCCCAATTGTAGCTTGGCAACTGTTGTTATAGGCAAAGTCCATAAGGTGTTTATATTCTTCCCAATTACCACACATTTCCATTGCACTTGCCCTGAGCATGTTTTCTAATATCTATATGGTTCGCTCCGACTGACCATCAATCTGTGGGTGGAAAGCAGTAGTCAAAATTCAATTGTGATCCCAAGGCATGCTGGAAGCTTTTCCCAAAATCTGGAAGTGAACCTTGGGTCCCTATCTGATACAATGCTCACTGGCATTCCATGCAAGCGTACTATGTTATCCATATAAAGTTGTGCTAATTTGGCCATAGAGAACTTGGTCTTGATGGGAATGAAATGAGCAGTCTTAGTAAGCCGATCAACGATCACCCATATCGCGTCCATACCCTTAGGTGTACATGGTAGTCCGGTGACAAAGTCCATTGTAATCTTATCCCATTTCCAGTATGGTACTGGGAGTGGTTGAAGAGTATCATAAGGTCGATGCCTCTCAGCTTTTACTTTCTGGCATGTAAGACAAGTCGCCACATACAGGGCTATCGTGATTCTCATGCTTGGCCACCAGTAATTTTGTTTAAGGTCTTTATACATCTTTGTACTTCCTAGGTGGAGTGAGTACTCAGAGCTGTGTGCTTCCCGTACTATCTTGTATTGTATATCCAAATCATCGGGCTCACACAATCTGCCTCAAAACATCAATGCCCCATCACTGGCTAAAACAAAATCAGGATCGTTCATTGTTTGATTTTGAATCTTAACTCTGATCCGCTGCAATTAAGGATCCAAAGGTTGTTTCATTATCACCTCTTGCCTAATAGACGGATGCACCTGTAGAGGCGTTAGTGATACAGTCAACCATTTAAGATTTTCTAGTTGATGTTCAAGCTCTAAGGTTGTTCCTTCATATAAGAGGGTTTCATCCATTAGCGTCGCTTCTTATACGAGTGGTGGGTTGACTGCTAAGTATGAGAGTGACACAGTCTGTGTCTTCCAACTCAACGCATCTGACACTACATTGGGCTTGCCGAGATGATATTGAATGTCGCAGTCATAATCCTTCATGAGCTCAAGCCATCTCCTCTGCCTCATGTTCAAATCTTTCTGGGTGAAAAAGTACTTAAGGATTTTGTGATCACTGTATATCTAGCACTTCTCCCCATACAAATAATGTCGCCAAATCTTTAGGGCAAAAATGACTGCAGCTAGTTCCAAGTCATGAGTGGGGTAGTTCTTCTCATATTCCTTTAGTTGTCGGGATGCATACGCTATCACCTTACCGCGTTGCATGAGAACACAAACCAACCCAACCTTGAAAGCGTCGGTGTAGACTGTCATTCCACTTGTGCCTTCAGGGATGGTCAGCACAGGGGCTGACACCAATCTTTTCTTCAATTCCTGAAAACTCTTCTCACATTCCTCTACCCATTCAAATTTCACATCCTTTTTGGTTAACTTAGTCATTGGTGCTGAGATCCGAGCAAAATTCTCAATGAAACGCCGGTAGTACCTAGCCAAACCCAAGAAACTTCTAATTTCAGTAACGTTCTTAGGGCTTTCCCACTCTACTATTGCTTTCTCCTTATCAGGATCCACCTCGATTCCGGCCTTAGACACTACGTGTCCCAGGAATCCAACGTGCTCAAGACAAAATTCACATTTACTGTATTTGGCAAACAATTGTTGTTCTCTCAACCTCTGTAACATCATTGTCAAGTGTTGAGTGTGCTCCTCTTCTATCTTAGAGTAGATCAAGATGTTATCAATAAAAATAATTACCCATTTTTCGAGGACATCGTGAAATACTCGATTCATTAAATCCATGAATGCTGCCGGTGCATTGGTTAACCCAAAAGATAACACTAGGAATTCATAGTGACCATACCGAGTCCTGAATGCTGTCTTGGGTATGTTGCCGCTCTTTATCTTAAGCTGATAATAGCCTGATCTAAGGTCTATCTTCGAAAACACCCTTGCACCTTGTAGTTGGTCAAACAAATCATCAATGCGTGGCAATGGATACCGATTTTTAATGGTTAGCTTATTCAATTCCCGGTAATCAATGCACATACGCAAGCTGCCATCCTTCTTCTTGATAAACAATACTGGGGCACCCCAAGGTGAAACACTTGGGCGAATAAACCCCTTCTCCAACAATTCTTGCAACTGCATCTGCAACTCCTTCAATTCGGCTGGTGCCATCCTGTATGGAGCTTTAGACACTGGAGCTGCTCCAGGAATCACGTCTATGGCAAACTCCAACTCTCTATCAGGCGGCAAATGCATTAGATCATCGGGAAAGACGTCGGAAAACTCTTTAACCACCTTTACCTCTTCTAGAGGTATAACCCTTGCATCAACATCAAGTACCGATGCTAAGTAACCCTGACATCCACTTTCCAACAACTTTACCGCTTGAAGGGCGGAGACGAGGACCTTTCTTGCCCATTTCATTTTATCTGCTCGGTATACCAATTCTTTTCCTTCATCATCTGTCACCTTAATTAATTTTTCAGCACACATCACATTAGCCCGATGGGCCGATAACCAATCCATGCCCAGTATAACATTAAAATTCTTCATATTGAATTTAATGAGTTGTGCATCCAATTTCTTCCCATTGATTTCCACTGGGCACAACCCATACACCTCCTTCAACTGTGTAACTTTACCGGTAGGCATACTAACAATCATCCCATGATCTAGTGTCCTGGGTGACATACCCAGTTTCTCAGCAAATCTCTTAGATATGAATGAATGTGTAGCTCCTAAATCAAATAAGACATAGGCTGGTATGCCCGATATAGGTAGGACACCTAGTGTAACAATGCATATAAGTACAACAGGTCATCAATATTTAACATAAGAAAATCCTTAAGTTTAAAATGTACCTGCTACCACTTCCGTGCTGGCCTCAGCTTCCTCAGCTGATAGGGCATACATCCTTCCCTGCGGTTGATTCCCCCAAGTTAAGGGAGGTCGATATGCAGAGGGCTGACTGGAGGGTAAGGCTGGTCTGACCCGACAGTCTTTAGCATAGTGCCTATAGGAATGGAAGTTAAAGCAAAAAATCTGTGATGCCGAAACTGGGGCGGGGCCCCTCTGCACTTGTCCCGCTGTAGACGGAGGTCAGGGCGGCCTTGGGACTATAGGTACCGTACTAGTGTTTGGGCAGAAAGATGTAGAGCCCGAACCACCAGCTGGTCGAGGAGGGTAGCCAGATGGCCTATAGGGCTGTCTATATGTAGGCCCAGAACTATACGACCCACGGTATACCTTGGATGAGTTGCCCATGTCTGGAAATGGATTTGTCCTCTTCCATAATCTAGGTGTGAGGGACTGTTCTCCCTTCTGCTTATCTTCCATGGTCTTAGCCTTTTGCACAATCTGGCCATAATCTGTCAAATCTAAGACCTCAAGCACTGACCCAATGGATGCCTTTAATCCCTTCAGAAATCTTGTAGTCTTTTCTTCAGCTGACCTCATATGCCTAGGGGAAAAATGGAACAAGCTTTCAAACTGCTACTGATACTCAAGGATAGTCTTATTCCCTTGAGTTAAGGCTATAAATTCCATCTCTTTACGGTCTCGAAAGCTATGTGGGTAATGGTTGGCTAAGAACAACTCCTTGAACTGTTCCCATGTGGGTTACGGATGTGCAGCCAACAATATGGGCTTGGAGGCTTGCCACCAAGAGTTGGCCTCCTTCTTGAGTTGCAATCCTGCACAAATAAGTTTCTATGCCTCAGTGCACTCAATCACCTCAAATATCTTTTCCAGCTCTTGGATCCACTGGTTCGGCTCTAGAGGATCACTTCCCACCTTAGAGAATACAGGTGGCAAGTTCCTCTTGAATGACTCCACTATCCTTGACATATTATTCGTCGAAGGGTAATTGGGTGCATACGCTGGATAGTAAGGGTATGGAGGGGGCACCACATACGGAGGAACGCTGAAGGGCGGAATTGGAGGTGTACCTCCCACTTGTGGCCCCGTACCAGACCCTACAGGCGGGTCCTGTGGAGTAAGTATCCGGGGAGGTTGACCTGTTTGAGAAAGGTCTAACTGTTGCTGTATAGCAGCCATAAATGCTTGCTGCTGCTGAAGCATTTGTTGCTGAAAAGCCTGTTGTGACTGCTGAATTATGGTAGCAACATCACCTGGAGTAATGACCGGTGGAGGATCTGAAAGTGTAGTCACAGGTGGGTCCCCTTGTGCCACACCCTGACCAAAGGTTTCTGGAGGTTGTGGGAGTGGGGTTTGCCCCATAGAGCGGGACCTTCTAGGATTTGGTGGTCGACTGACCGGACGAGGACCACGTGAGGTACCTCATGCATTGCTACCGGATCTAGTATGTAGCATCGTGTCCTTGCACCTAGAACATACGATACACAACATTGGTTAAGCACCTCAGAATTTATATCGGCACATAATCATATGCTAACGCACGAGATATTATAGTGTATGATGTTTGCAACTAGCCATAGCTTAATCCCGAGAATACGGGGCTAGTGCTTCAACAAGTAGGATGATGGTCCCACTCGTCTATATATGGTGCTAGCCACACACCCCCTCGTCTATATATGGTCCCACTCATTTATATATGGTCCCCTCTTTTTTTTTTCTCCCAACTGATGGGCTGCCCACCAGCGGGCAGCTCGAGTCAGCCCGTCGGTCCGACCCGAGGCAGAAATACGAACAGGGCTTTTAAGCCCCTGTTCCTCTTTTTCTCTCATTCCTTCCCCCTTCTCTCACTCAGGCAAATTTTGAGGGTTCCTTGATGCTTCCACTCGCGATCTCGCTCAACAATTCCGCGGATTTTGGGAAGATCCAACTCCTCCACTCTCAAGTAAGTCTCTTTTCCATTTCTCTTCTTGGAACGTGTACTTTGGAGGTAGAATCCATGTGTAGTCCCCAATCTTGAATTTTTTCCATGTTTCCTTCCATGGAACAATCATTCCATGAGAATGTGATGTTCTCTTTGTGATTCATGCATAGTTTTAGGCTTTACTTCACAATTTATGAGAGAAATCCCAACCGTGCCCTAATTTTCTCCAATTTGGGGCTTTCCTCTATCTCTATCCTTTTCTCCCCAACTAACAACTCAAATGACATTCCTTATGCTTGATTTGCACTTATAATGTTGGAGAGATCATGAAAATTTGTGTATGCTTGAAATCCCATCCCTTTCCATGAAAATCCATCTCTTTTCCATGAAAACCCATCTCTTTTGTGTTGGGTTTCTATGATTTTCTCTCCATCACTTCATACTTGTGGACAACTTAAATCTATTTCATTCCTTGCACCACAATGTCATAATAGAAGATTTCTTTGTATGCATTAGATTGTATAATGATGGCATTTCATTCATAGACATGTAAGCTTCAAGCTTTACTCTATTGTGAGACTTTTCATGTTTCTTAGATTGAACTTGCACATTGAGATTTGGGGTTTTTCCATCATTCCTCACTTGCCATGCTTTATATGCCTTTGTTACATTTCTATTTTGCAATGTGCTAGTGGATATCATGTATTGGGGCTTCCTCCTATTTATTTCTCCATGATTTCTCCACTTCTTTTTCTATCATAATCCACATTATGTATTGTACTTGCTCACCCATTTATTTGTTTCCTTTGTTATTCCTTATCCTTACTTATCATTCTTTCTCCTCTTTTCTTGCCAGGATGTCTTCTCGCAAGGGCAAAGAACCCGTATCCTCTTCCACTCGGCGTAAGACCACCACTTCCAAACGGAAGAGTGTAGGGACTAGTTCCCCAGCCCCTTGCCCAAGGCGACCAGGACAAGCCCTTATCGATCCTTCAGATTACGATGAGGGACTCTTCTAAAGTTCGGAGGTAGTAACCAACTGGCAGGCCTTCCTAAAGAGGTCTGTGATGATGGAGAAGACCGTGGTAGTCAGCGACTTCCATAAGGTTCAGCTTAATGAGAGGTTCACGGCACTGGGTTGGCAGTCTATCCTCAACATAGACCGTCCGTGCTATGAGCAACTAGTTCGTAGATTCTACTACAACTTGGAGGTCTCTTACCAGTATGGAGAGTATGCGATAACTAGCATGGTGAAGGGGGTGGACATTCACCTGACTGTGGACACCCTGGCTAGCATTTTGGACATCTCTTCAGTTGGGCAGTATTTCTACAGTCCTCCAAGGAGTAAGCCCGTGGGCCCATCCTTGAGTTTGGAGACGTAGAACCATATCTATGAGACCATTTGTGGCAGCAGGGAGTGTCTGGATTCTGAGACGTCATTTTACCCAGAGGTTCGTGTGTTTGCCCGTTTGGTCCAGTTCAATTTTCTCCCCAGTGGAGGTCACCGGAACCAGGTAAGCTTCATAGTAGCCTACTTAGCCTTCTGCATTTATAAGGCCTTAGAGGGAGGTGCCGAGCACTTATGCTTGCCTTACGTCATCCTTAAGACTATGGAGCACCATACCTCACACCCCGAGGATGGAGGGTTTCCATATGGTAGGATCCTCACCAGGATCTTTGAGTTCTTTGGGGTGGACCTGAGTAGTGAGGAGGGGAAGACTCCAGCAGATAAGTTTGACAGGGGAAATCTATTAAGGATGGGTCTCCACACTCTCATGGATGTATCTCAGAGAGCAGTAGCTCAAAGAGGCAGGGATAGGAGGAATGCCCATAGGGAGGATGTTCCCATGGAGGAGGAGACCAGTGAGGAGGATGAGGATTATGTTCCTCAGTGTGAGGAGGAGGATTTTGTGGACAAGGATATCCTCGAGGAGGAGCCTCCTGACTCGAGAGGTGCTGATCCTGGCTTCACGAGGGTTGCAAGCCCACAGCATAGAGCCCCACCACCTGAGATTGGTGCATTTGATTTTGATGGCATGATGTCTGTTATGAGGGCCTTGAAAGATAGGCAAGATCAGCTGCTAAGAAAACTGGATGAGAGTGCTTTTAGAGAGGAAAACATCCTAGAGAGGCAGGCTACCTTAGAGAGTTCCTTCCTCAGATTGGGCGAGGACTTGGATATAACGGCCAATGCCATTTCAGGGGATTTTTCCCGACTTTGGAGGGATGTACAGCTGGTGAACTCGAGGTTTGACTACTACGACCGTCGACTCAATGTTAGCTCGAGACCTCGGAGGGACGGAGTAATAGTATTGGACGATGATGAGGATCTCTGAGGACTTAGCTCGCCCGTCTACATCAGCTTCTCACTTATTTCCATGTTGTTAATCTTATTATATATTTCTTTCTTTTCTCATTCTTTGTACTTTCTCTGTAATTGGACTTACTTGTGGGGTGGTATGTTTTGTTGGTGGCTTGTGCTAGTTTTGTATGTTTGATAACTTACCGTAGTTTAGTTGTGGTGTCATTGGTTATTTATGCTCAGTGATATATGTATATGTTGTCTATTAGGTGTTTGTGTGTGAAAATTTTTGGAAATCTTGTTTTGCACCGTTATGCTGTCGAAATTTCGTTAAATTCGTACTCGATGGGTTATGACATCAATTAACTAATGTTTTATTGTTTCCAAGTAACTTTCTCTCATGCATGCCATTAAATGCGTTAACTAAATGCAACCATTATTATTACTTCCTTTCTTTGGCTTTTAACTCTTTAAAGTTTTTACATTTACCCAATCCCATTTCCTATTATAGATTTTATGGGGTCTATATGGTATGCTGTGAGTGAATAGAGCATCACGCTCTGATACCACCGTTGTTACACCCCGTTCACACAGAACCGGACCGGTGACTGGGTTAACCAGGTTAACCCAAACCTGCCAGGATCATCTGATACAGTACCCAACCACAGCATACACACATCTAAGATAAACGTTCAACAGTTCATCGGAAGACTTAATTTACCTGTAAATACCCCCAATGTATTTGATACCCAAATTGTAGTATATAGATAATTACATGTGGACCCACAGGCATGATATTTACACAAAAAGAATAACAATTCACGTATCAAGTACACAAAAAGGGGTCAACAAAAGAATAAAAAA
Organism: Macadamia integrifolia; assembly: GCF_013358625.1. Lineage (NCBI taxonomy): Eukaryota > Viridiplantae > Streptophyta > Magnoliopsida > Proteales > Proteaceae > Macadamia > Macadamia integrifolia. Next base: position 30,569,543 of record NC_056558.1, read on the forward strand.
GTATAACCCAGCACGGCGTCAATACTACGGTCCCGCAGCATAGCCCTCGCACACGTAATCCGTGTCGTGCTCACACTCCTCGGGGACCCACCAATCCTCGTCGGGGAACTCAACTGTGGGGCCCGACCCTTGATCTTCAGGTGGGTAACTTGCAGAATCATCTAAAAGAGGTGTACACGTGGGATGAGCTCACTAGCTTAGTAAGTGAAAAGAAGGACCACACAACAATCCGCACAACAATCACAACCATATGCACTATATGCTATGTAAATCATTTTTAATCACATCCACCTAAACAACATTACTAAGTCTTGAGTTTAGTGCTACTACAACCACAGTGCACGTATACTCCGGGTACGAGCCGCTAACTCCATCCCGTGATACGCCCATAGGGCTGTTGGAGAAGGCCCACCGTGAGTACTCAGAAAAGTAAAGCATGCCGACTATCGGCTCTCAACATAAAAGTAAATGACAAAAAGTAAAGGTGTTGACTCCAGCAATTTAAAAGCAGTACGATTTACCCTCTTGAATAGGTTGCCGACTGTCCTAATGACTAGCCGGGCGTATGTCTAACCGCCACAGTGACCCGACAACCGCGACCACTGCTTCCCCTCAAATGGTAACCCAACACCTCAACCCCTGTTGGGAAGGGTTGTAGCACGGGAAGATGATAATCCTAAACCGTATGCTCTTATATGACATAGTATGATTGTATAGTACCACCGCGTCCCATTCCACTGGCCACCAATGCACTAGTTTCCAAGCCAACTACGACATCTAGTTTGATAATGCATCATGCACAATGATTCCATCATCCATCAAATAAGCACATCAATCATTTAGCATTGAGAAAGTAAAACACCACACGCATGTCATAATCATATGAGGATGACTAAGCTACACATAGTTTGCATGATGACATGGCTAATCTAGATAATATTGAATGATGCACAACAAGCCTTAAAATAAAGCCAAACGTCCTCTCCCTACTTACTTGTTGTGTACAAAGATTCACGCCTGGTACGGGTGAGATCTAGTGCGAGAAGCGTAAGTTTTGGTGAACCTATCATAAGTGAGTGGGGTTAGCATTTCACCACTTTGGGATCAGAACTAACAAGATTTGATGAAAAATCATGTTTAAAATCCTAAAAGAAGGTCGCACGTCTGTTTTGGGTCCATTCGGACGTAAAAATCACGTTGGGAGCCTCTCGGGTGGGTCGGACAGCCCATCTATCACAGCCCACTGGTCTTCACAGGTGGGCGGGTCAGCCCACCGGTCCTGACCGGTTAGCCCATCGGTCCTGACCGGTCGGCCCATCGGTCCTGACCCACCAGTCATGACAGCGGGCAGGTTAGCCCACCGATCGGCCCACCGGTAGGGGCCCGTCGGTGGAGGCCGAGGGTCAGCTAGGACCAACGGGTGGGTTGGCCTGTCGGTTGGCCCCGAGGGCTTGCCCTCTCAGGGGTGCCCTCAGGCGGGCCGTTTGGCCCATCGGTCTTGGCGAAAAAATGCCATTTTCCCTAAAACCTTCCCCAACCTTTGGGGAAACAAATGAGGCTTTTCCAAATCCATTTTCCACACATTCTAGGTCGCATAAGATGATTCTAACCTAGATCTAGGTTAGATTTAAGGAATGGAAGCCATCTTACCTTCTTTGCTCAAGAACTCTTTCAAAACCCCAAAATCACTTCAAATCACCAATGCTTCTCCAACCTTGTAAACACTTCTTCAAATCCTTCAAAATCAACACATAGACCATCTATTAAACCTTAGATTCATTATCTCAAGGGGGATTTACAAGACCTCAAGAAACACTACCCAATCAAGGGTTTTACTTGGGTATGGTGAAAGTTTAAGGAATATAGCCTTCGCTCACCTCTAAACGTAGATCTCGTGTTGGAGATCAGTCTTCCGGCATCGGAATGGGAAGATCAAACCTTGGTGCCGTTTAAATCCATTTCTTCTTCCTCTTCCTTCCCTTTTCCTCTTCTCCGTTCTCTTTTCTCCCTTCTTTTCTCTCTCCTCTTTAATCTTCTCACCAACTTCTAAATGTAATAAATGAGATATTGAAAAACACAAAACAATGTTATTTATGCTTTCCTAAAACAACTAGTAACCACATGGGTGGGTCACTCAGGTAGGCGGATGCGCCCAACTGTGACCGCCCACCTGAGAGCCGAAAATCTGCCAACAAGTGGGATTTTGATGGAATTCGACTCTCGACGTGTATCTCGCTCTCGGAACAAGGTATATTCTACATATGCACTTTAGGTTACGGCTACATATCGGCATTACCCGTACATGGCCTTATGATACGTGCATGTGCACGGCTTGGGTACAGCTGTTTCCTCTGGCACTGACTGGGACTTATCTGGTCAACCTATGTGCAAAGTCACCCTCGCCATCATGGGCCATACGGAACCCGCCTTAACCCTCTCTGGTTTGGGTCCTACATGGTTAAATCGGGTCAACTGTGTGATTAGACCGGGTTTGAAAAGTAGGGTATCACAATAGCAATTGGTGTATTCACTCTAAAATATCACTACCAGATAGATCTTCTTTCTTCTTATCTTCGGTTTATCTGATGCTGATGTCTAGTTGAGATGCGAGCAATGGATGTCCCACTATTAATTATCTCACTTTATCGATAGACCCTGGTTGCTTATTGAGGATTAAGAATTCTTGCCTTTCTCCTTTTGAGAGAAGCACGGAGGTCGTGCTCTTACCATCTCTCAGCTTCACCCATTTCATAGTTTTGTTTCTTCTGAAGCCCTATTGGATGTCCCTTTCTCAGGACCAACATTTACTTGGGATAATAGACGATATGATTCAAATAGCATTGAGGAACGCCTTGACAGGGCCTTCTCTTCAGCCATTTGGTTAGAAAGATATCCATATGTGTGAGGGTAGCGGCCGAAGAATGATGAGATGTCTCTCTTCCCCTAGGGGGGAGGACTTGCATCCATTCTATCCTCTCTCCTCTCTTTCTCTTTCATGAGGGAGGGGTGTGTCATGTGTGCTTTGCTTGGGAGTCCTGCACCACCGTATCACCACTTGAAGATACGTGGAGGCCTATTTCGTAAAAATGTAAAGTTCGTCGTTCTAGACAGGGGTTTAAAGATGGTCCAATACGGGGATTGGGATTATACAAAAGAGTTTGGAGTCACCACCTAGGATTATGGGCCTAGGACTTGGGGGTGGGCCCAATTCTAGAGAAAAGGGTCCGAAATTTGGTATGATCCAAAGATTTAGGATAAGTGTTAGGTTGTAGAATTGGGAAGGTGTTAGGCATCCAATCTACCCGGTTTGACCGGTCTTCCTACTAGATGCTTAAGAACGAACATTTTCCATAATTATTCCTATTCCATATGCATGGCTAAGTTATCACACATATATACATTGACTGAATTTAAAAGACTATGTACACTAAAACAAGGTCTATATAAAGTCTACATGATGACAATTCAGTTAGGAAACTGTACCTAAACTTAACCCGTGTTTCGGGTCAAGAGGGGTGGGCCCCTGATTAGTACTGATTTGGACTTTCTTTCAGATTCTCCTAGCTTAGGGGAAGATGGTCTTGACCTCCAATTTCCTTTCTTGAGAGATTTTGATTGTGATAATATTCAGGTAGAGTTTCGTCTAGGAACGGTTACTTTCAGATTTGGATTAAGATAGAGCTTTGGCTATGGAAGGCTATTTTCAAATTTGGATTCGGACAGGGCTTCGGCTAGGGAAGGATATTTTCAGGCTTCAGATGAGGTTGCACTTCGACAGAGCTTCCATTGGGGATAGGCTATGGGAGGGCTAGGCTAAGGTGGCACTTCGGTAGAGCTTAGGCTAGGGGATGGCTAGGCTGAGGTGGCACTTTTGCAGAGCTTCCATTGGGAATGGCTATTTCTGGAAAGATTCCAAGGGCACTCGGACAGAGCTTCCGCTAGGAACTGCTATTTTTGAAAAGAATTGGATTGACCTAAAAATAGATTGAAGATCCCCAAAGCCCCGAAGAACACTTTGAAGATCCAAGCAGAACTCTGGATCTTGATGAAGATCGCTGTGAAGCTTAGAAGAAAATCAAGAGGGGGGAGGGATTTCTACTTTTAGTAAAGATCAAGAACACTCAAAAGGGGAGGCTAAAAACATGCTATTTTTGACAAAAATGGATTGAAGATCTTCAAAGTCCTGAAGAACACTTTGAAGATCCGAACAAAATTTTAGATCTTGACGAAGATTGCTCCGAAGACCCGAAGAAACTCAAAGGGGGAGGGGAGGAGGAGAGAGGGCAGAGCTTCACTTCCTAAGGGTGGTTGTGGGGTTATGATATTTTTCCTTTAAATCTAAAGGAGGGGGTATTATAGGATTTCTGGCCAACAGGGAGGAGAGAGAATTTTTAACCAATGGGTAAAAAGGGGTTTTTGGACAAATGGGAGGAGAGAGAATTTTTAGCCAATGGGTAAAAAGTGGATTTTTGACAAACGGAAGGAGAGAGAATCAGCCAATGGGGGCAAAAAGTGGGTTTTTGGACTAATAGGAGGTTGCAGCATAGGGTATACTAGTGGAGTAGTGCATATGCAAAAATGGATGAAGAGGAAATTTCTTCACCCGTCGGGCCAATGGAATGCAAATCCTAGCTGTTGACTACGGCACACAAGGTTAGGTTGAAATTCACGGGGCATGACTGGCACGAATGCACGAGAGGGCAGGCATGGTGCAAGGATGGGCAGGCAATGTGCACAGGCTGGGCATGCATGGGGCAAGGATGGGTAGGCACAGTGCACGGGCTGGCCAGCATGTGCGCGAGGTGTGCAGCATAGGGTGCACACAACAGCAGGCGGGGGTGCGAGCAGCAATAGGTAAGGGCGTTGGCAGTAACCAGTGGGGATGTGAGCAGCAGCTAGCGGGGTGCGCGCAGAGGCAGGCGAGGGCACTGGCAACAGCCAGCAGGGGTGTGGGTAGGGTTGTGCTTGGGACGTGTGTGAACATGAAATTTTATGGTGACAATTATGGGAGATCTGACGGTTCGATTTTGACATGCCATATATCGTCAGAATCGTATTTCTGAGCACTATCCATCTATATGGTCATCTTGACCAGATTCCTTTGTATGTAAGAAAAAATCAAATTTGGACCCTCTTCTCTCCCACACAGGGGTTTACAGAGTTTTTAGATAGGGGATGAAGTTGGGGTATTTGGGTAGGTAGGGAATTTTTTAGGTTTCCAACAGGCTTACCATTGTGCGTGGCATACATATGAGAAAATGTAATTTTCTAGGGACGATTGTGGGAGATCCAATGGTTTGATTTTGACATGCCATATATCGTCAAAATAGTATTTTCGAACACTATCTATCTGTATGGTTATTTTGACTAGATTCCTTCGTATATAAAAAGTCAAATTTGGACCCTCTTCTCTCTTGCGTGGGGGTTTCCAGGGTTTTCAGATAGGTGGAAAATGTTTTTGGGTTTTCTTAGTTAATCATCATCTCTATTGATTGAAAGTCAGAAGTCGCATCCAAGATCCACATTTCATTATAGCCGGAGGAGGGTGACAAAATTTGGTGTCTATAGAATGCCCCTCTTTGGCCAAGCCTATGCCAACGGCTGAAGGACAAAGAAAAGAACGACCATATTTTATCACCTGGAGCATGTACTGCCATCATCTTACTCATTAATGACGGAGTTGAAAAATGCAACGGATAATAGGAAAGGAATTCACTGCTCTTTCAATCCTGCAAAAGATGTTAGTACTTTGATCTTTGACTTTTCCTTAGCTGGACTTTACATGTGCCAGTTTAAGGAATTTGGTCTCTAGGTTGGGTTTTTCGAACCAATCTGGACTATCTGGGACCGATGGTTACAAGGGAGGAATTCGCTGCTCTTCTAATCTTGTAATAGGCAAAAACATTTGATCCTTGGATTTTCCCTAGTTGGGCTTCGCTTGTGCCAATTCAAGGAGTTTGGTCTATGAGATCGGGTCACTTAGAGTCGATACAAAGAGATTGGGCCACCTGGGGCTGGGTAAATGCAATTGGGCCACCTAGGCCTGGGTCAATGAAATTGGCCTAGGCCATCATGAAATTGGTTATTGATTTAGAATCTTGAAATTTGAACTTTGAACTTTGAACTTTGAGCCTTAATTTGGAATCTATTTTTTTTTTGGGAAAACGAAATTTTTACCCATGAAACGGTCCCCCCCTCCTTTGTTTATTCCTCATTCTAACTTTTCTAAGTGGGGAACAATTTTTGAGTGAGTGAGTTTGGGTGTTTGAAATCTTCTAGAAGATCCAAACCATTTTCCATCTTCCCGAGTTTCTTCAAATTTTTTCCGAAGATCTTTAGGTTTTCCTTAAAGTTCTTCATCTTTCTCATGAAGATCTTCATAGTTCTTGAGGAAGGAATCATTTGGAGAATTTGACATTCTTGTGGGCTTTCGTGCAAATTGGGAAACTTCTTGGGGTTTTTATGATTTTAAAAAATATGGATGAAAAAGGAAAGAGAAAGACTTGTGGAGAAATCCAGCTGGAGGGTTGTAGTAATTCTTCTCAAAGGGATGAGGGCCTGGCTGATTAGTACTCTTGCAGACTCTCCACAACACTCGGAACCAGATCTGTAACTCGGCATGGGGTTCTTGGGTAAGTCTTTACATTTCATTCACCTTTTATTTTTTATTTGTTCCCCCTTTTTTTTTTACTATCGTTTTTTTCCTAATGTTTTTTTTTATATATATTCTTTATTTCCATTAGCATGAAGAGAGGAAACAACCTACCTTGGCCCTGTATGGCCACTCGAGCATGGTTTGGCCATGGTACAGGATACTTCCTTGTAGAGTGAAGGAGATGGTTGATTCATCATGCTTGTGCTGGTTAGCCCTTATAAAGACCCAGAAATTCAATCCGGCATTGGTAGGGGCCTTAATGAAATGGTGGTGGGTGAGTACTCACTCATTTCATCTTCTTGTTAGCGAGATTACCATCACGCCTCTGTGCTTCTATGCCTTGACAGATGTTCCATTTGGGGGTAGACCCATGACCCTTCCTGAGACTCCAACCTCTAGGGAGTTTGTGGACCTGACAGGTCTTACCATTGTCGCTGATCATACACATATCCATCTTGGGGATATCAGTGGACGACGGTGGAGAACCGGCCTATGGGTAAACCCTGGCAGCATGGCCCACGTGACCCATTCTTTCTTGTTGTTTGTTGTGGGTCAGTGTCTTTTTAGTGACCTTCGAGGAGGAGTAGACATTCACCTGGTGTTCTTCTTCTGGGATCTTCAAGAGGTAGATTCTTGGGACTGGGTGGGGCCGCCTATGCATACCTCTTACGGACCTTAGACCTGTTGTCATATGGAGACCAAGGTCTCAAGGGAGCGAGCTACATCCTCCAGGTAATTTTTATTCTTGTACCTTTTTCCTTTCATTCATTTGGATTTCATTTCCTTATTTTGATCTTTTTTTAAAACGGCCTTGGTGCTATGAGCACCTAGAGATTACAGCTTCCAAACTGAGGGATCCTCAGGCATTTTCCTTCCCCATAGCTACAAGGTGGGGAGACAATTAGGTGCTTAGGGGCCGACGCCATCCTCTGGGGACCATTGCTCGTTCTCTTCTGAACGGTCTTACTGAGGTATGCCACATTTGACACTAAAATTCCTTTTTTATCCTATGCTGTACTCAAGGATTAAAGTATCGGTATCGGTCACCGTATCGGTCGGCCAAAATTAAGATACGTATCGGAGGGTATCGTATCGTATCGGAGATACACTAAGATACGCTAAAGATACACACATAAATGGATAGGAAACATTTTTTTAAACACTTTTGCATAAAGAATTTGTTACAAAAAGCTATTGATAACATGTATTATGCATAAACACTAAATTGAGGGTATCGTAATAAGAATTCAAGGTTTGTAGTTGTCCCATAAATGTAAAATCCTTGTTCCCAACCTTGATTTCCACTTTAATTAGAGAGAAATATGGCTGACAACAACTTTGGAACAAAAACCCTTCAAAAAATCGTGTTTTTCTGAAAAATTAGCCATCTTGGCCATTATATGACCGTAGCGCACTGTATCGGTACATACCAATACTCACCGATATGTACCGACACTCACCGATACGTATCGATACTCACCGATACGTGCCGATATATACATACCGATACTCACCGATACGTACCAATACATACCGAAATGTATATTTTACCTCAATTTATATTTTCCATAAAGTCGTATCGAGGCATATCGTATCGTATCGATGTGTATTGGTGGTATATTGATGCATATCGGTATGTATTATAGGGTATATATCGATACGAAAGGATTTTAAAAATTTCATGTATCGTATCGGTGTGTATCGTATCGATCGGCTAAATTTAAGATACGTATCGGAGGGTATCGTATCGGTATCGGAGATACTTAAAACCATGGCTGTACTTATATTTCCTTGGATTTGTAGGTCACTTGGAGGCCATTACAGTCTCTCAAATTTCCAGACTCTAACGAAGTTGTCTTGGCCATGTGCTTATCTGAGAACTGGGTCCTGTTCCAAGCCATATAGGGCCATGTCTGGTACCTGGGAGAGAGAGAGTCATACCCAGTGGTCTGATCTTAAGTCATACCTCTCTCCTTGTCTTCCTCCACCTACCATGCATTGCCCAGAGATCATCCTCGCAGACGAGATTGAGAGTCTGGTTGATGAAGTATGGGATGAATCATTTCTTGACCGGAATAGGGACTATAGGGCCTTCTTGGAGGAGGAGATAGTCTACACCCCTCTTGGTCCTGATGGTCCAGTGGTATGTTGCCATTTCTTGAGTATTTCCTTCATGTTTCAACTTCTTTTTGCTTTGGTCTTGACTGATGTTCTTTCAGGGGAGAACACGATGTGTAGATCCTTCTACTGTTTAGTCATGCGTCAGTGCTATTGATCCTTCATAAGTTGGACCCTCTACTAATGCGGGGGAAGCTCTCAGAATAGTCAATATCCCCTTTCGTGGCTTCCCAGCTTGGTGTTATCCCAACGTAGTCAATCTTAGCCTCCCTCATCTTCTGGAGTGGAGAACAGATGTAAATACTTCCCTTGGGCCGCCCATTCCTTATGACTATGTGAGTAACTGATCATCCTTCAATTAACTTTTGACTTCCTTTGGCTGATATGCTCTTTCTCAGGTATCTCCGGAGGTCTATTCTAAGATCAGGAGGATGCATTATGACTTGTATGAGGTGATGGTTGCCAAGGTATTTCCTACTTTCTCCTTTTTTCTTTTTTCCCTTCGTCTTTCATTATTCTTCTTTTTGATCCTTTCCTATATTCCTTAGGATGGAAGGATTGTCGCCTTGGAGAGCCAAGTTAGCCCCTACAAGCAGGAAATTGCACAGCAGGATGCACTGATTCAGGATATGATACAAAGGCTGGAGTAGACTGGACTAGCATCCGCAAATTCCCCAGTATTCCCTGAGAGTAATGCTGAGTATAGTTCAGATGATGACTTTACTTCTTAGGGACCTACTCTTGTAGTTCTTGCAAGTGTAAACACATGTATATTTTTTTTTCTTTTTCTCTCCCCCTTTTATTTTGGCATCTTATGAATGAAAATCTATCTTTGACATAAAGAGAAACTTTTCCTTTTGTTTTTGTTTGTGGTTTGTAATGTTTAGGCATAATCAATTCCACAACTCAAGTCATAATTAGAATAATCGGGATAACCCAAAAATCCAAATACTTCCTCATTCTATTATCAAGTGAATTACATGGAAAAGGGAACAATTTTCCCGCGATAGATAAGATAGGTAAGTAATAAGGTGGGGAGACAACTCATGACTTCTTAGGGACCTGTTCTTGTAGTTCTTGCAAGTGTAAACACATGTATATTTTTCTTTTTCTTTTTCCCTCTCCCTTTTGTTTTGGCATCTTATGAACGGAAATCTATCTTTGACATAAAGGGAAACTTTTCCTTTTGTTTCTGTTTGTGGTTTGCAATGTTTAGGCATAATCAATTCCATAACTCAAGTCATAATTAGAATAATTAGGATAACCCAAAAAACCAAATTCTTCCTCATTCTATTACCAAGTGAATTACATGGAAAGGGGAACAATTTTCCTACCATAGACAGGATAGGTAAGTAATAAGGTGGGTAGACAACTCTTGAGGTCCGTGAAAGTTCACTAACTCTTTTGGGTCCATCACCTCGAGCCCATGTTGTTGACTAATGTACGTAGGCAAATAAAAGAATGTGTAAGTCAATCTCATCAACCTGACGTAATTGTAGCCAGGGGTCTTCATCAAAAATTCTTCTTGTGGCCCCCCTAGGCATCTCCATGTAATATCTCACCCAGTCCTTTCTTGTAGGTACTTCTCCTAGTCAGTGATAAGGTTGAATTCCAGAACTTCCCTCTTATCCTAGTAGCAAAGAGCTCTGAGCGGGCCTTCTTTTAATGGCTTAGTTAACTTCATTTTCTCGTGGAGCCAAATTTGAAAAATAGCAGGACTCACTTGATAATGATCTAGTACGAATCTATGGCCATGGCTCATGCTATCGAATCCCTTAAATGTTTTTGCAAGAACTGTAGGGATGATGTCACCTCCTTTCTTCAACTGTTTTACCACCTCAACTAGAACGGGTGGTGCACCAGGCCTAGGAGTTCGGAGAACATAGCGAGCTATCATGCAAAGTAAATAAGCATCCTATGACCTCTATTGATGGATTCCTCCCACTAGTAGATATTGGGCAAAGATCTAGGCCACCTTCAGAATATCAATCTTCCCATACCTAACGAATTGCTTCATTTCCTCTTCTTTCCATCTGAAGAAGTCCTGAATTTCCTCTAAATAATCTTTCTTCAAAGGTAGTTGGAACAACTTGCCTTTGGGTGGAGATAACATACAAACTCAAAATTCTTCGAGAGTTGGGCAGATTTCTACTAATCCAAACCGAAATACATATAGGTTGGCATCCCAATGTTGAGGCACCTAACGGAGTCATTAGTGATGTAATTTCACACACCCGATCCGAACGAGAAATGTCATATTCATGGATTCCAATAATTCTGGCACCCTCATGTTCATGTCCAAGGTCCATTTCCTCAATGTCTTATTTAACGAGCTCATGACTTTTTCTGAAATCATCACAAAAAAAAGAGATATGATGATTTATCAAAGCATTACTCATTAGCTAATGACTCAAACAAGCCTTTACCACTATTGCATCAAGCTCTTTTTTTTTTTTTTGACTAATCAAGGATGGGGAGTAAATCAGCCTTGACAAACTAGTGCCAGGTGGTAATTTTCTTGTAGGGGATGGAATCTTAGATAAGCGTTTGATGGATCCTAGGTGAATGACAGATACCTAATGGCCTTGTATGTCAAATGGCGATTCTTAGGGGATGGAATCTTGGATAAGAATTGATAGACCAATAGGACAATGACAGATACCTAATGGCCTTGTATGCCAAATGGCGATTCTTGGGAGACACAAACTATGGTGATCTTTTAAGATACTTTGATTATTAATTGAGGAACCAATTTATTACCTTTAGATGGTTGAGACCGCATTTGCTTATGTCAAGTTGCCTATGTATCCCTCGAAAGGAATTAGGTCTGAAATAGTTCAGGATGTTCACCCTTTTAGACATAATATTTCATGAGTTCATCCATGTTGACCAGTCCAGGTATTTCTTCGCTGTTGTGGTCTATGAGTTTCACAGCTTTGCCTAGTAAAATCTCTTTGACAGTGAAAGGCCCACTCCAGTTGGACTAAATTTTCCTCTTGGGTTATGAATTTTGGCTCTTTGTTCTCGAAGAACAAGTTCACTCTCTTCTATGTGGCGGGGCTCACATTCTTGTTAAAGGCCCTGGCCATTCTCAGTTGATATTTCTTTAGATTATCCATGGCTTTCACACGCCTTCATCGCCATGTCTGGCCTTCTTCACACACTCTCCTTCAGGTATCTGACTATCAAGAAGTACCCTTAGGGATGGTACAAAGGTTTTCATAGGTAGAACCGCCTCAACCCTATATACCAAAGAGAAAGGGGTTGCCCTTGTCGAAGATCGTACAGAAGTCTGATATGCCCATAAGGCAAGGGGTGACTTATCAGCCCAATCCTTATGTGTTTCTACCATTTTCTGCATGATGAATTTGATGTTTTTGTTGGCTGCTTCTACTACCCTATTGGTCTGTGGCCTATAAGTGGTAGAGCGTTGCCTTTTGATACCAAAATTTTATGTAGATTTTATCGATCTTGCCCCAAAAATGGGATCTCTGAACTAATATCAATTCTTGAGGTACTCTATATCAAGAAATGATATTTTCTTGAATAAATTTGGCTACTTTAGCAGATGTAAGGACCGCATATGACTGAGCTTCTACCCACTTGGTGAAATAATCAATGGCTACCAAGATGAACTCATAACCATTGGATGCTTTGGGGTTGATCTTCCCAATGATATCGATGCCCCAAGTGGAGAATGGCCATGGTAAACTGAGCGAATGCAACTTTATTGGCAGGATATGTATAATGTTAGCAGATATCTGACACTTGTGGCATTTCTTGAAAAAGTCCACATAACCAGCTTCTATTGTGTTCCAGTAATATCTCAGCCTAAGGATCTTCTCAGATAAAATCTTAGCATTCCATGTGGGATCCACAAGAACCTTGATGAATTTCCTCCATGATAGTTGTGGCTTGCTCCTCGTCCACAGTAGGATTTCTTGTATAACAAATCCTCTTGAAGAATAAACTGGGTGGCATATCTTCTTAGAAACTTCTTTCCTCTGTTAGTTGCTTCAATTGGGTACTTCCTTTCCTTGATGAAATCCACTATGTGAGCGAACCAAGACTAACCATCCGTAGTGAGTGAGTTTACCGAATTCTGATAAATGGGCCTGCTTCTTTGTTCCACCAAGAATGGTCAGACCCTAGCCATAAGATTGCATTCTACCATAGAAGCCAAGGTTCCAAGGGCATCAACAAACCTATTATTATCTCTCTGGAAGTATTCGAACGAGATCTTCTCGAAGTGTTCAACCACCTCTTCTAGATGTTCTTGATATGGCTTCAACTTTTCATCTCTAGTTTCCACTTTCCTTGTGTCTGGTAGATGATGATGGATGAATCACTGTAAACCTTGATCTTTTTCACTCCAATAGTCAAAGTAGTTTCAAGTCCCAATGCACAAGCTTCATATTCAGAAATATTGTTGGTATAGGAAAAATCGAGGCGGAATGATGACGGCAAGTAAAGGCCATTAGGAGTGACAAGCAATATTCCAGCACCACATTCCCTCTGATTGACTGCTCCATCAAAGAATTACTATCATTCATTAATTATGTCTTCTTCCTCTATTGCTGTGATTCTTTCATCGAGAAAAGGCATCATCTAAGGATCTTTCATCTTCTGTAGGGTGGGTAGCCAAATGATCGGCTATGGCCTGCCCCTTGATAGATTTCTGAGTAATGTAGGTGATGTCAAACTCTGATAGCAAAAGCAACCAATGGGTCATCCTTCCTGTTAGGGCTGATTTCTCAAAGAGGTATTTGATGGGATCCATCCTTGAGATCAAGTGCACCGGATAGGAAACAATGTAGTGTCGTAACCTTTTTGTTACCCAAATCAATGCTGCACAAGTTCTTTCCAAAGATGTGTACCATGTCTCATATTCTAGGAACTTCTTACTAAGGTAGTATATGGCATGCTCTACCCCTTCTTTCGTCTCTTTCTGTGCTAGCAAAGAGCCCATGGAATATTCTTCCATAGATAAGTACAAGAGAAGTGGTTTTCCTTCCACCGGTGGTGTCAATACTGGTGGGTTCATGAGGTATCCTTTGATTTTGTCAAAAGCTTGTTGACATTGGTCATTCCATTCCGTGGGCTGATCCTTCTTTAGCAGCTTGAAAATTGGTTCATAGATGGTAGTCAATTGAGCTCTGAATCTGCTAATATACTGGATATGACCCAAAAATCCTTATATTTGCTTCTCAG
>NC_056558.1:30583790-30583894 GCF_013358625.1 Macadamia integrifolia
CCCATGGAGTGGTGAAGGTTGTCTTCTCACGATCTTCTGGGTGCATGCTTATTTGGTTGTACCCCGAGAATCCTTCCATAAATGATAACAAAGTATGCCCTGCC
>NC_056558.1:30585775-30604011 GCF_013358625.1 Macadamia integrifolia
GCCTCATTTCTTCTAGGTTCATGCCAATACTCTTCACTGATCTCAAAGGTAGCACATTTAAAGCAGACCATTGTCAACAAGAACCTGGGGAACCACCTTGTCAAGGCATTCTACCGTGATGTGAAAAGCTCGATTATGCTGGACCCCTTTGGGAAGCTCTGAATCTGAGAACATCAAGGATTTTACCGCATAGGTTGCCCCTACTATATGTGCATGATGTGTTAGATTTATCTCGATCGGCACTTGTACATTGGTGAGAGACTTCAAAATTGCTTCACTGTGTGTGGGGGATGCCATTAACAATCCCTAAATTGAGAAATTAGCCTGGGACTTCTTAAGTTGAGCTAGGACCGGATTCTCAGGTTCTCTTTTCAAGATATTTGTTCTGGCCTCACTGGTCCTTGACTGTTCCACTACTAGAGCCTTGCCCTTATAGTCTCTTCCACTTCTAGTTTCCATCACGTTGACATGTTTTTTTATAATAATATCTATGGGATAACAATCTTCATCATCACTATTTGTTATGGTGATTATCCCTACCATGGGATCATCCTCTTCTTCTGATTCTCCCTCCTTGCTTGGGGTGAGAAGTAGAGGTCCTCCACAAATATCCACAGCCTTGGCTCATAACTCTTTGACTGTATTAGAAAGCTGTCGGAATGCAACATCTACTGCCTTTGTGAATGTGTCATCTGGCCCTATTTCGTTCAGATCATCCAACTACTCATGGTAGTAACGATCACTGACAGTTACTTCACCCAACATGTTGTCAATTTTTACACTCTTTCCTACATCCTTAATGTGCTCGAGTACACTTCACACAGGTTTTCTTCCATTTCTAATGCAGAGTCCCATTCATCCATATAAACTTGTATCAGCTCTCCAAATTCTTCATCATTTTCTGAATCTGATGTAGAATCATCTCCTCCATGCAAAGAAAAGACTGAATGCCACCTGTCGGATCAACTATTAGGTCATCACCACCGATAGCATAGACTGAGAAACATGTCTGGTGATCTATTGAGTAATATTCGGACTCATCATCATTATCATTATACCCAGGCCCTTGGTAGTCATCCCAGTCTGGATACTCGTCATCCTTTTGAGAATCAGAGTCATCTCCATCATTCTCATCCTCATTCTCATCCTCATCATCGTCGTCATCATCCTCTTCTTCACTGATTTTCCCCTCACTTGGTTCTCCATCAGATTCCTTTTGACCATCAAATTCTCCTAAATGCTCATTCAGAGTGTATAGAATGAACGATTTCCATAGGGTTAGACTTGACATCACTGGTTCGAAGTTGGATCAGACCTAATTCATCATCCTTTGTGTTACTCCCTATGTGGGTTAGGTAGGTGTGCTCATTGATCTGTTCCCCTATGGCCATTGCGGTTATTGCTCTGAAAAGATCATTTGTAATCTCTTCAATTACCTCTGGATTGTCCTCTGAAGATATAGTGGATTGAATTAGAGAAGTGGGATCACCCTCCTGGTCTTTCCCTAATGCATTCACTGACCCTGTTGATGAAGTTATCTTTGGGGAGTCTAGTAGTGCAAGCATATCCTTCCAATTGTACCCGTCGTCCATCCTTCTTTTGGGTTATATACCGAACCTTGAGAATGGGATTGGTATGAGAGTGATGAGGGATACGAAGCGGGATGGCATGAAGATGATGTAATGTGAGAGGTAGGATATGAAGATTGGGGGTGATAGGATGAGAAAATTCCTTCTCCTTGATGGTGGGGGGAAGGTTGATGATATGGTGGAGGCTGATAATATGGTGAAGGTGGGAGGTATGGTGGAGGTTGGTAATATGATACAGTGGATTCTTTTGTTGATGAGGAAGGATGAATGGTGGGAGTCCAATCTTCTAATTCTTCTTCTGATGATCCTCTTCTTTTGGGGGTCCTCATGGCTCTGGCCCTTTAATTTATGATTTTCCTATAAACGCAGGCAGTCATGTGATTCTTTCGAGCTCTGGGTACAATGAGTTGAGTCGGATCACTCTCTGTGGCTTCGTCATCTAGATTGTTCACATGATCGGGGAGTGGATTGGTATTGACATTGGGAGGTTGCTTCACCTTGACCTCAACGGTTTCATTGTCTATCAAGTCTTGAATTGCATATTGCAAACCCAAGCATCTTTCAATGTTGTGCCCCTTCTGAGTGTAGTAAGCACAATATTCATGATCCCCATACCAAGCTGGAGGAGGGTTTCTGATCACTCTTGGAGCCACTGTCCCTAGCAATCCTTGTTTCTTTAACTTCTCATATACTACTGTCATGGGCATTCCCAAATCAAAAAACTGCCTTCTTGGACAAGGGGCCTTCTGAGAGGGTGCATGCACTTGTATTACAAATGACTGTGAAGAAGTGGCTAGTGAGACTGACTGCTGAACTACACTCACCTTATTAGTTTTCGGACCCTTTCCACGTCCGACTCGGGTATTCTTC
Source organism: Macadamia integrifolia (assembly GCF_013358625.1). Taxonomy (NCBI): domain Eukaryota; kingdom Viridiplantae; phylum Streptophyta; class Magnoliopsida; order Proteales; family Proteaceae; genus Macadamia; species Macadamia integrifolia. The sequence goes on from NC_056558.1 coordinate 30,588,235, forward strand.
CCTGTAACTTGGGAGGATCCTTAATACTGAGCTTCCCTTCGGATTCTATTTTCCACACATGTGCCGGTGGCTATAAAGGCATCAAAAGTTTGTAGATGTTGGTAGTAGAGGACATCATAATAAGACTTTGATAATTTCTTAATCAACATCTCCACCTGCTCTGCTTCTGAAGGCCGATCTGCCATCTTGGCGGCCTTATCCCTAAACATCATCAAGAAGGCGGTGAATCCTTCTCTAGGCTGCTGTCTCATTGTCTCAAGCTCCCAATGTTTCACATTCACCTCGGTATTGTAGGAGTATTGTTTGGGGAAGGCTTTCACCACTGTTGTCTAATTCTAAGTTTGGGATGACTGCAACTGTGTGAGCCACCTTAGTGCTGGTCCCGATAGGGTTAACATGAAGGCTTGCCCCATCTGGTTATCTGTAAGTTGCCACGACTTGATGATGCTAAGAAAGACTTTGAGATGAGCTTTGGGATCTCCTGACCCATCAAACCTATCAGTTTGCCACTTGAATTTCTCAGAAATCCTTGCCCCTGAAAGGAAAATCATTTCATCTGAAACCACTATTTAGATTTTTGAACTTTTCCCTGCTCAGAGCATATTTTCCAATTTTTCTAATTTCTCCCTAAATTTCCTTTCTCTATCTGTTTCTGGAGGTTCCATTGTGACATGCACCATAAATTCCTCTTCCTCATCTTCAATCACTACCCTAGGAGGAGGGACTATGGAATAGGCCCCTCGTTGGCCATTGGGTAGGTGAAGATCCTCTTTGACGGTTGGTCTGACTTATTATGTTTCTCCTGAGTCAACTCAGGAGGAGTTCCCACGATAACCTGTAGCTCCATTCTATTCCAAATCTCCTGTAGTTGGTGCCGGCTCAGTCCTGGGATTAGTTATGGGAGGGTTCCGAAGTGCATGCAATATCTGAGCTGTCCCTCTCTTGACTTCAGCCATTTCTATCTACAAGGTCTCCATGGGATGGACCCATACTTGTTTAGGTGATTCAGAGTTGTGTGGATCCATACTAACTGGGCTGCAATCACCTGGTAGTAAACAGTCTCGAAGAGATGATGAAGGTGACACTAGACTTAGATGAATCAACTGATTACCCTGACATGTCTAAAGGGACCACAGAGAATACTTGAGGTGTTGAATTGTGACTAAACCAAAAGTGGCTTATTTTAGGATTATTGAATTCCCAACCCCTTGTTCACACATTCAGTAGATTAACAACCAATGATCCATCCAAAGTTAGTCTGCTTAATGATAGGGGGTGGATAGAGTTTGATGCCCCAGTCCACTCAATGTTATAAGTGGGAGATTCATACAAATGGCTTGTTAAGAATATTCCCATAAGAAATTCCATATAATAAATTCATGCTATCCTTGCTCTTTTTTCCACGAGGTGTCCTTCCTCTTGATTTTCTTGGGACTTCTTGGGACTTTACATGACTCTGACGAAATTGACCCTGAGTCATGTATTTGGAAATTTTTTCTGAGGAGGAGAGACACCTTTTATCTGAAACCCACTTAGGAAAGCAATTCTTTATGACGGGAATATAATGTAGAAAAATTATTTTTCAAGACTGCAAACAAGTTCTACAATTAGCTTGTGGTGCTCCTAGCTTTTTCATCTATTTTTTACATAATGCTGAGTATCCAGTGGATGCAATAGGACCGACAAGGCTTCCTTGATAGGATCTATATACACAAGGTACGTGATCCTTTTAATATACCCGTAGGTATGAGATCAAGGGGGTGACTTCCCTACCCATTACTTATGACTACAAACAAGGTTAAGCAACTGGCCATGGGGTGGTGGAGCTATGAGTGATTGTGTGCAAACATATAATGCGAGAATACCATTATTCGATATCAGAATGTCATAAAGTGCACGAACCTCCCCGAGGGTACTTGCACAATTATGAACATCTTCGCCGTTTAATAATACCCCACACCCTTGTACAAGAAGCGGGGATCATTTACTCTCAGAGTACTCTCTATAACATGTGCTGACCTCCCCGATGGTGTGAGCATGACAGGGAGTCCCTCGCCAAATGATTTCACTTCGAGCACGATGCATGATGCGGTTAGCAAGTATAATTACAAAAATGGGGTTAGCCACACACGTTTTCAAACAAATGTGGTGGAAACTGTTCTTGCATTTAAAGGTAGCATCTAGTATCAAAAGTTTGACATCTTTCCTTAGTGAAGTCGCCACTGTGAGGGTAGTGGCCAAAGAATGATGAGATGTCTCTCTTCCCCTGGGGGGGAAGGACTTGCATCCATTCCGTCCTCTCTCCTCTCTTTCTTTTTCAAGAGGGAGGGGTGTGTCATGTGTGCTTTTCTTGTAGGCCCCGCACCGCTGTATGGTAGCTCAAAGATACGTGGAGGCCTATTTCACAAGAGTGTAAAGTTCATCATTCTAGAGGAGGGTTTGATGATGGTCCAATATGGGGATCGAGATCACACAAAAGGGTTTGGAGTCGCTACCTAGGATTATGGGCCTAGGACCCGAGGGTGGGCCTAATTCCAGAGAAAAAGACTCGAAAGTTGGTTTGGTCCAGCAATTTAGGGTAAATGTTAGGTTGTAGAATTGGGAAGGTGTTAGGAACCCAATCTACTAGGTTTGACCGGTCTTTATGCTAGATGCTTAAGAACGAACATTTTCCATAATTATTCATATTCCACATGCATGCTAAGTTATCACATATATATACATTGATTGAATTTAAATGACTACATACATTAAAACAAGGTCTATACAAAGTCTACATGGAGACACTTCGGTTAAGAAATTGTACCTAAACTTAACCCCTGTTTTTGGTCAAGAGGGGTTGGCCCCTAATTAGTATCGGTTTGGACTGTCTTTCAGATTCTCCTGGCTCAGAAGAAGATGGTCTTGACCTCTAACTTTCTTTCTCGAGAGATTTTGATTTTGATGATATTCGGCCAGAGTTCCAGCTAGGAATGGTTACTTTTGGATTTGAATTCGGACAAAGCTTCGGCTAGGGAAGGCTATTTCCAAATTTGGATTCGGATAGGGATTCAGCTAGGGAAGGCTATTTCTGGGCTTCGGATGAGGTGGCACTTAGGCAGAGCTTTCACTGGGGATAGGCTATGGGAGGGCTAGGCTGAGGTGATACTTAGGTAGAGCTTCCGCTGGAGATAGGCTAGGGGAGGGCTAGGCTGAGGTGGCAGTTTGGCAGAGCTTCCACTGGGAATGGTTATTTCTGAAAAGATTCTAAGGGCACTCAGATAGAGCTTCCGCTAGGAACTACTATTTTTGGAAAGATATGGATTGAAAATCTTCAAAGCCCTGAAGAACACTTTGAAGATCCGAGAAAACTCCGGATCTTGACAAAGATCTTTTCGTAGGCCCGAAGAACCTCAAGGGGGGAGGGATTTCTACTTTTGGTAAAGATCAAGAACACTTAAAAGGGGGGAGGCTAAAAACATGCTATTTTTGGAAAAAAATGGATTGAACTATAAACTTGAATTGAAGATATTCAAAGTCCCAAAGAACACTTCAAAGATCCGAACAAAATTTCAGATCTTGACGAAGATCGCTTTGAAGACCCGAAGAAACTCAACGGGGGAGGGGAGGAGGAGAAAGGGCAGAGCTTCACTTCCTAAGGGTGGTTGTGGGGTTGTGATCTTTTTCCTTTAAATCCAAAGGAGGGGATATTTATAGGATTTCTGGGCCAATATGGAGGAGAGATAATTTTTAACCAATGGGTAAAAAGGGGTTTTTGGACAAACGGGAGGAGAGAGAATTTTTAGCCAATGGGTAAAAAGTGGGTTTTTGGACAAATAGGAAGAGAGAATTTTTAGCCAATGGGGTTAAAAAGTGGGTTTTTCGACTACTAGGAGATTGCAGCGTAGGGTATGCTAGTGAAGTAGTGCATACGTGAAAATAGGTGAACAAAATATTTCTTCACCCACCAGGCCAGTGGAACGCAAATACCGACCGTTAATGATAGCACACAAGGTTGGGTTGAAATGCACGGGGTATGACCAGTATGGATACACAAGAGGGTAGGCATGGTGCAAGGATAGGCAGGCAATGTGCACAGGCTGGGCATGCATAGGGTAAGGATGGGCAGGCATAGTGCACGGGCTGGCCTATAGCTATGCACGGGTTGGCCAGTGCATGCGCGAGGTGCGTAGCATAGGGCACGCACAATAGCAGGCGGGGATGCAAGCAGTAGCAAGCAAGGGCACGAGTAGCAGCAGGCAGGGGCACGAGCAGTAGCCATCGGGGAGTATGTAGAGGCAGGCGAGGGCGTTGGTAGCTGCCAGTGGGGGCGCGGGCAAGGCTGTGCGTGGGGCACATACAAACATGGAATTTTCTAATGACAATTATGGGAGATCCGACGGTCCGATTTTGTCGTGCCATATATCATTGGAATCGTATTTCTGAGCACTATTCATCTGGACAGTCATCTTGACTAGATTCTTTCGTATATAAAAAGTTCAAATTTGGACCCTCTTCTCTCCTACGTGGGGGTTTCTAGATTTTTTAGATAGGGTATGAAGTTGGCTTGCCAATGTGCATGGCATATGTATGGGAAAATGTAATTTTTTGGTAGTGATTACGGGAGATTTGATGATCTGCTTTTGACGTGCCATATATCGTCAGAATCGTATTTTCGAGCACTATCCATCTATATGGTCATTTTGACTAGATTCCTTCGTATATTAAAAGTCAAATTTAGACCCTCTTCTCTCTCGTGCGGGGGTTTCTAGGGTTTTCAGATAGGTGGAAAATGTTTCTGGGTTTTCTTAGTCAATCATCATCTCTGTTGATCGGAAGTCGAAAGTCGCGTCCAAGATCTGTATTTCATCATAGCCGAAGGAGGGTAACAAAATTGGGTGTCTACAATATGCCAAGGTTACTCATATTAATATTACATGCTCAGATAACAAGGCACTGGTTCTTTCTACTCTTCCAAAAGTACATCGCTCACCATGGCCTTTTCGTTTTGAGTCCGTTTTTGGTCTTAGAACCTTTTTTCCTAGGATTCGTGGAGAATTTTGGGACTCTTGATGTACAAGGGTCTCATTCTCATGTTCTATGCTCCAAGTTGCATGCCTTAAAAAATCTTGAATCGGTGGAATAAACAAGTGGTGGAAAATCTCAATATCAAGTTTGCCGATTGCAAACGTCTACTCGCATCCATTCAAGAAGTACCATTTGAAAGCGGGGATCTTAATTGGGCATTAGCGAAAAGCATGCATCAAGCCAAGTTAAGAAGGTCACTATTTAGATTGGTAACAAAAGTCTCGAACAAATTGGACAAGAGAAGGTGACGCCAACACCAGGTTTTTTCATCTTACAACGATGGACAGATGAGCTCGGACAAATATTTCCTCTCTTAGTTACAACGGGCTAAATCTCACTGATGGAGCAAATACTACGGCTGCTTTCCAAACTTATTTTCAGGAACTATATACATCATCAAATTTACTAGCCAATGATGACTATTTCACTCCAATTCTTGTGGAAAATTTTCAAATGCGGACAACAGGAAACTACTCGTTCCCGTTTCAGAGGATGAAATTAGGCGCACAGTGATGGGAATGCCTAGGCTGAAAGCTCCCAGTCCAGATGGTTTCCCTGGCATTTTTTTTTTCACAAGGTGGCCTCCAATTTGTTCGGATGTCATTTCCTTTATCCAGAATTTTTTAGTACAAATAGTTTTTCATACATACATTTATTTGATTCCAAACGTTGAATTGCCTATGGCCATCTCATAGTATAGACCGATCAGTCTCTGTAATTTTGCATACAAAATTATATCTTGTATCATGGTGAATCAATTCCGTCCTTTGCTCCATAAGTTGGTTTCTTTTTACCATAATGGTTTTATTAAAGGCCGAAACATACATGATAATATTCTAATCGGTCATGAGATTTTGCATTGTAGGAAGAAGAGTAGGGGTCGTTTTGGATATATGCCCATTAAACTTGATACGAGCAAAGCTTATGATAGGCTTGAATGGAGTTTTATTCGTTTTGCTCTGAACAATTTTGGCTGACTCTCATTGGATCAATCTTATTATGTTTTGTGTGGAACTATACTTTTCATTTTTTTTCTCAATGGCTTGTTGTTGCAATTTTTTCGACAAACAAGAGGACGGCGCCAAGGAAACGCATTATCTTCTTATCTTTTTATTCTGTGTTGAAGTTCTATCTGCTCCATTTTTCAGTGGGAAGGATTCATGGTACACGACAGTCACATCTTGGGGATCCTATCTATCATATGGCCTTCACTGATGATATAATTCTTTTTCAGTGGGGTGGGCTAGTTATTTCTCCCACATATTCCATTTTTCCTTTATATTTATCTAAACTTTGAGTTGATTTGCTGGAAAATATCTCTCCTTCTAACACTTTGTCTCCTCTCACCCCCATTGATAAACCTAATCAGTATCTGATTACTAGGTTGGCTCTACCGTTAATGCGGAGAACTCTCAGTATTCTTTTATTTCTACTTAATTTCAACTTTTAAAATACCTAAATTATATTTCAATGTCATATTTTCACTTCAGGATTATATCTATCTCTTAAGTATATATTGAGATGCCCTAAATACGGATTAAATAATTTTTAGGAAAAATTACAGTACCATCCCTTGAGGTATACCTCAATATTAAGACCATCCCTATTGTTCAGACAGTCACTTGCTGCAATCAGTGAAAAAAGGGGAATCTCGGTGTGACCCTTTTTCGCCGTTACTTGAAGGTACTCGACTCCTAGAAAAGTAAGGCCGATTCCCTTGGCTAAAAGAGAATGACTATAAGTCAATGCGAGGGGTAGGGAGTGCCTGCCCTATCGAAAATACACTTACCTCCCCTAAGTCAAATGGATCGATCATGACCCATTTCATAATTCCTTCTCAAAGCTCTTCACCATCGAACTTCAAATATTTTCTACTGAAAACCTTAATTCTGATGTTAAATCTCAGAAGAATCAGTGGAGAAGCTGTTTCAAGAGAATAATGTCTAGGTCTCCTCTCCAAACCCTAATTCTGATGTTAAATCTCAGAAGAATCACTTTCTCCTTATGAAGAATCATAATTAAATATTCCTTACTAGCTAATAGACGACCCTTGACTCTTCTTCGATTTCAGCTCCTTTGACCTAATTTTCCCCCTTTTGGTTCAAATTCCTCAAGCTTGTAGTATGAATTCAAAGGTGAAATGAATGATAAGTAAAGTGCAAGTCCTCAGGTGCAAGTCACAAGGATGAAGAAATGACTCCAGGGTTTCATTCGGTTCCTCAATGGTATAAAATAGGTTAGTCGGGGATAGGTTATTTGTGTTTTAGTGCAAAGGGTAAGATAGTCAATTCATTTTTAGATTTAATACTGTTAAAAAAATGTGAAACTAATTGTATTTTCAGAGCAAGGGGGATGGTCTTAATATTAGGGGATACCTCAGGGGATGAGACATTAATTTTCAAATCCAATACTTGTTTCTATATATTATATATTAATTCATAAACTGCTATATTATCATTTCAAAACCTATACTTGTTTCCACCCACATGGCCTCTTAATCTAACAACTATATAGTATTTGATGTGGATTGAGAAATTTTATAACACATTTTCAATCTATGTAATAATTTATTCTAATTATGTAAATAATTTGATACATTAATTAGTTATTAATTTGGTAAGGGTGTCCTTGTCAATGTTAAAATAAAGGAAAATTATCTTGTACCACCCCTAATTTGAAACCTTATGTCTTATACCACCCTAGTTTTGCTATAATATTAACCGCACCCCTAAAGCATAATGCCGTTAGTTTAGAACTAGAAAAGACCCTTTTGACCCTATTATGTCCATCTTCATCTTCATCTTCTTTGCTTCTCCTTTTGCAAACATGATAACCCGGCCCCTTCCCTTCCCTACAATGCACCCTCGCCCATGAGAGCTTGCTTACAAACACTTGCAATTTCTCCTTACCCATAGGTGATTAATACAACTCTGCAAGCATTTTCAAAGAAACCTGCTAAGAGGTAAACAAAATAGATATTAAAATAGATACTAGCCAGTATGTAAAACCCATTTAATGAAATAATAAAGTTCCTTCTTTACCACCAGTAAAGGAGGTACTTAGCAACTCAAACTCTCCCACATTAAACCATGCTAATCCACAACAGTGGTCCTGTTAGCTCGACCACTGGGAGAGGATTAAGTAATTTGTGAGAGAAATTCTATTCAAAATTATGAAATTGAAATATAGCATGGAAGAAGCAGATCTCATAGATTAAATTCCAATTCACCCAAAACTAACACAATTTCCAACGGAAGGAAACTGAAAGGTCAAGCTAAACATGCTCAATTAGCGAAATCAAATGAATAGTGAGTGGCGAGTGGTGACCTGACTAGACCATTCACCGATTAAATTAATTAGAATGACCAAAAACCTGAGAAACCTCCTTACAACTCTGAAGATCTCTGAATTTCTCAGGAAATTGGGGTTTACATAGGATAGGAAAATCAACTAATATGGAAAATAACAAGCTCAAAAAAGCAAGAAGTTAATCAGTGCTATTTGCAAGAACACTTAATGACATGGGAGAGTGATTTGAGTTCCAGCATTTTCCAACTTCCTATCTGAGGTTAGCAGCTCACCGTGTTGCTCAACGCTATAAGCTGCTCTGAATTTATTTAGGTGAGTGGTTGAGATTCTTCGCACCCTAATTTGTTGTTGCCGTTGTGGTTTGGGAGTGAATGAGCGATCAAAAACCCTAAATATAAAGTGGAGAACAAAACTGATGCGCTCAAATTAGTCATTCAGTAAAGTAAGAACACGTGGCATCCAAGGGAAGAACACGTAGCGCCCAACCGAGGGGTATCCACTATGACCATAACCCCGGAGACCAGGAGGAGAGGGAAACTAGAGTCCCCCTCAATTGATAGAGGCTATGAGGAGGAGGGGATACCCGGATAGCGAATATTCCCCGCAAAGGAAGGAAGACAAATCCCAGTAGGACTCGAAAAAGGGGTAATCCTATAAGAGGGAACCCTAAAAGATAGAAGAGGTAAGTCTATACGCCCACACCATTACTCCTGTGAAAAAAAATTGTTCTGCCAGTCTCTAACTTGGGTGTGCTTGTGCAGGATCGACGCTCAGCTTCACACAGATTTTTGGCAGTAATAGATTGGCACCGTCCGTAGGAATGACAGAGTAATGGTGGGGAAAACCTACAATCGTAAGAAAACAAGACCAACGCTGAGTATGAATATGAATGAGGGGAAACCTTTAGAATCTCTCCCCCCTCGATGGACATCGATGAAGAATGGGAAAACAATGATCGGGAAGGGTTCACAAGGGACCAACGCTTGATCAGACATTCAGTGCATAGAGACAATGATTATTATGAAAAAACCAATCAATGTGATGGAAACTAGAGTGGGAAGGACTACAAGAGCAAGGCTGTAGCAGTAGAGAAGCCAAGGGCAAATGACGCCGGAACTAGCAGCGTAAAGAAAGAGCCAGAGAACCCAGTCTTGGCTCAAATCAAGAAATCCTAGGCAAATATCTCCATTTGGGGATTGTTGATGGTGTCCCCTTCGCACCGTGAAGCAGTCTTGAAGTCTCTCGCTAATGTACAAGTGCCGATCAAGATAAATCCGACGCACCTCACACATATAGTAGGAGCAACATATGCAGTGCAGTCTCTGATGTTCTCGAATTCTAAGCTTCCTAAGGAAACCCAACACAATCAGGCTCTCCACATTACAGTTGAATGCCTTGACAAAGTGGTTCCTCAGGTTCTTGTTGACAACGGGTCCGCTTTGAATGTGCTACCATTGAGATTAGCAAAGAGTATCGATGTCAACTTTGAAGAAATGAGGCCAATCACCCAAACCATAAGGGCATACGATAATACCAAGAGGAAGATCCTTGGCATCATTACTCCTGCTGTAAAGATTGGCCCAGTGAAGTTTGATGTTGATTTCCAAGTCATTTATATACCGACAGCTTTTAACATGCTCTTGGGAAGGCCTTGGTTGCATCCTACGAAGGTAGTGTCCTCTAGTCTCCATCAAAAAATGAAGTTCATTCATGAGGGGAAGGTGGTCTTAGTGGCCGAAGATCCTAAAGTGGTTAACACTTTGGCCAACATTGAAAATGGGGAAGAACAAGACCAAGAAGTCCAACTAAGTGGCTTTGAAATAGACACCAAAGAAGCTCCAAATGAGAAAATCTCGGCTAACTATGAAGCCATCTAGAGTCCGCCAATGAATCGGATGATGAAGAACATGCAGTATTTTCATAGCATGGGACTGGAGAAATATCACCAAGAAGTTCCAAAGTAGCCTATTTTGGTGGTGAACAAAGGAAAAAATGGTCTCGGGTACATTCCTCCAATTGTTAAAGGGCAGAAAGTGTTGAGTATGAATAGGAAGACCTCCATCACTTATTACCCTACTCTCAATGGGTACTTCGTGAAAGGAGAGGATTTCCCCGTTTGTGGAAGTGTGGAGCTATGGTTTGATGAAACGGCCGCCAAGATGCAACCAGGACTTGAAATTTTCTTCCAAGATGAGTTCGATTGGGTGACTCATGAGTGGAACAACAGAAAATGCTAGTCAAAGAAGGTGACCAAGACAATTGTATCATTGGGATAGTAAAAATTGCACTGATTGAGACTGGGTCTTCCTCTGATGATCCTACAACATTGATCCAATCAAAGGAGGCACCTAGTCCTCGAGTTCTCATGAAGAGAGAATGGGAGAAGAAGATAAGGCTCACCTGGAGTCTTCCACTTCCCATTAATTTGAAAGGCTTCATTTGCTCTCTCCTCCAAGAGCCAAGAGCCTGAGAGTTGCATGAGCTAAAGCCCCATCCTTTCAAAGGAAGAAGTGTGTATGCAAAACAGAGGAGAGCACAAAGGATGATGGTTTGTATGTACTATGCCCGAACATATTGCAATGGGAAGGCTTGTAAAGGTAGTCAAAGATGTGACTGAGGTACCAGGATGGCATCCCTCAATAGGCCTGAAAAGATAGACTTCATAGAAAAAGGATTGAGCAGTCTCCATCGATCTTCACCCCTCAGAAAGTTTGTTCCCGAGAGCACGAGATTGATCAGTTGATGTTTATGAAGAAGCAGGCACCTATCCAGAGGAACCATGATGCCACTAAGAAATAGCAGCAACTTTCTCAGAAGAAGAAGAAGGCCCTTTGCCACATCTTTTCATCCATCAGGCCACTGAACCACTTCTGAACTGGACAAGCATTGGGAAAAACTTCAAGTTTGCTCATGCTATTGAGTCAACTAGCCTGATTACCCCTGGTGAAAGTGTCAAGCCAGTTATTGAGTCTATAGTCGAATCTGTTATTTGTAATTCTGTGTCAATCTCTCCTTTTGAGAAGAGTCTAGAGTCCTTGTATGACGAGTCTGTTACTCCTTCTTTCATGAATGAAATTTCTGATTCCGAGTATGACTTGCCTCCTTTTTCCGATGATGATCTTAATAAATATGAAGAATTAATAAAACAATGCAAACCAAAGAAATCCCAACCCATCCATAAGGATACTCGGGTTATTAATCTAGGAACCGACCAATACCTTTGAGAGGTAAAAATTGGCACTACCCTTGATGACAAAGAAGCAAAACGGATGAGTAACCTTCTGAAGGAGTTCACCGAGGTCTTTGCTTGGTCTTACGAGGATATACTTGGTATTGAACACAACATTGTGCACCATCGATTGCCGACTTACTCTGGGGCAAAACTGGTAAAACAGAAGCTTCGAAGAATGCGGCCAGAATGGAGTGAGAAGATCAGAGAAAAAGTTGCGAGGCAATGGAATGCGGGTTTCTTACAAGTGGTGAAGTATCCCCTATGGTTGAATATTGTACCAGTACCGAAGAAAGATGGAAAGGTACGAATGTGCGTAGACTACCGAGATCTTAACAAAGTAAGCCCTAAAGATGACTTACCATTACTTCACATTGATGTATTAGTGGATAATACAGTAGGGCATGCTTTATTATCATACATGGATGGATTCTCAGGATACAACTAAATAAGTATGTACCCAAAAGATCATGAGAAACAACCTTCACCACTCCATGGGGAACTTATTGTTACAAGGTGATGCCTTTTGGACTGAAGAACACTTAGGCAACCTATCAAAGAGCAGCCACGGCCATATTGTATGACATGAACAAAGATGTGGAAGTCTATGTGGATGACATGATAGTAAAGTCTAAAGATCGGTAGGGGCATATTCCCACACTAAGGAGATTCTTTGAAAGAATCAAGAAGTATCACCTGAAGTTGAACCCTCAGAAGTGTGTATTCGGGGCAACGGCGGAAAAATTGTTAGGCTTCTTGGTGAGTGAACGAGGCATTGAAGTCAACCTATCAAGACTAAGGTAATTCAGGACATGCCTATGCCTTAAACTGAGAAGCAAATACAAGGATTTATGGGTCACATCCAATAGATTAGAAGATTCATAGCTCAGTTGACTACAATCTGTGAACCAATTTTTAAGCTGCTGAAGAAGGATTAGCCCACGGAATGGAATGACCAATGCAAACAAGCCTTTGACAAGATCAAGGAATACCTTATGAATCCACCAGTATTGACATCACCAGTGGAAGGAGAACCACTTCTGTTGTACCTGTCCGTGGGAGAGTATTCCATGGGCTCTTTGCTAGCACAGAAGGAAACAAAAAAGGGGGCAGAGCATGCCATATATTACCTTAGCAAGAAGTTTCTGAAATATGAGACTCAGTTCACATCTTTGGAAAGAACTTATGCTGCGTTGATTTGGGCAACTAAAAGGTTACGACACTACATGGTTTCCTATCCGGTGCATTTGATCTCAAAGATGGATCCCATCAAATATCTCTTCGAGAAACCAACCTTAATAGGAAGGATGGCCCATTGGTTACTTTTGATATCAGAGTTTGATATCACCTATGTTACTCAAAAATCTATCAAGGGCCAAGCCATAGTCGATCATTTGGCTGCCCACCCCACAGATGATGGAAGATCATTGGATGATGCCTTTCTCGATGAAGGAATTGCCGCAATAGAGGAAGAAGATATAGTTAATGAATGGTAATTATTCTTTGATGGATCAGCTAATCAGAAGGGATGTGGTGCGGGAGTATTGCTTGTCACTCCTGAAGGCCTTTATTTGCTATCATCATTTTGCCTCGACTTCCCATGTACCAACAATATTATTGAGTATGAAGCTTGTGCTTTGGGACTCGAAACTGCTTTAACCATTGGGGTTAAAAGGATCAAGGTTTATGGAGATTCATCCATTGTCATTTTTCAGACACAGGGAAAGTGGAAGACTAGAGATGAGAAGTTGAAGCCATATCAAGAGCATCTGGAAGAGGTGATTGAACACTTTGTAAAAATTTTATTCGAATACTTTTAGAGGGATAATAACAAGTTTGCTGATGCCCTTGCAACCTTGGCTTCTATGGTAGAGTGCAACCTATGGCTTCTATGGTAGAACAAAGAAGCAGGCCCATTTATCAGAATCCTGTGAACTCTCTCACTATAGATGGTCGGTCTTGGTTCGATCATATAGTGGATTTCATTAGGGAAAGGAAGTATCCAGTTGAAGCATCTGCTAGAGAGAAGAAGTTTCTGAGAATATATGCCACCCAGTTTATTCTCCAAGAGGAGCTATTATACAAACAGTCTTATAACGGAATACAGTTGTTGTGTGTAGATGAGGAAATATTATTTTTGATAGGGTGAATGGCTGAACTACGTCAGACTTGATTCCTTTCGAGGGATACGTAGGTAAATTGACATGTGCAAGTGCGGTCTCAACCATCTAAGACAATAATTTGGTTCCTAAATTAATAATCAAAGCATCTGAAAAGATCATCATAGTTTGTGTCCCCCAAGAATCGCCATTTGGCATGAAAGGCCATTAGGTATCTGTCATCCACCCACTGGTCCTTCACTTCCTACCCAGGATTGTGTCCCCTAAGAATCACCATTTGGCATGAAACGCCATTAGGTATCTTTCATTCACTATGGTCCGTCCATTCTTATCTAGGATTCTATCGCCTAAAGAAAATCACCACCCGGTACCAGTTTATCAAGGCCAGTTTTGTAATACCCCGCTTCTTAAACCCCGGTCTGATTTCGCGGTTGAACCGGTTTAACCATGCAGGAACCGAGCCAGAGGAAATTAGAGCGGGTTCCTTATGGGCTATGATGGCACGGGTGACCTTAAACACCGGCTGGCCCGACAAGTCCGAGCCAGTGCCAGAAGAGACGGGAGTGCCCAAACCGTGTGCGTGCACCTACCATAAGGCTATGTACGGATAAAACAGGTATTATATCCGTATTTTAAGGTATATACGTATGCTACATCGTATGCTTGGGGTGGGGTTCGCGCCGAGGTCCGAACCCGGTCAAAATCCCAAGTCTTGGCTCTCAGGTGGGTAGGACAGGTGGGTGCACCCACCTGAGTGGCCCATCCAAGAGCACTGTTCACTTATTAGGAATTATATATAAAGCTTTATGATTTTCTCTTCTTTCCATTATTACCCCCGTACGTTGGTGAGAAAAGTAAAGAGGAGAGAGAAAAGAAAGGGAAGAAGAAAGGAAGAGAGGGAAGAGGAAGAAAGGAAGGATTTCAGTGGAGCCGAAGCTTGATCTTCTCATTCCGGTGCCGGGAGAGTGATCTTCAACTCTAGATCTACAGTTAGAGGTAAGCAAAGTTGGGTTTTGTGAACATTCGCCATACCCAAGCTTTAAACCCCTGATTCGAGGATGGTTTCTTGAGACCTTGTAAATACCCTTTGAAATGATGAATCTAAGGTTTAATAGATGATTTATGTGTTGATCTTGAAGGATTTGAAGAGATATTGACAAGGTAGAAGAAGCATTGTGAGTTTGAAGTGATTTGAAGGGTTTGAGGTCATTCTTGAGCAAAGAAGGTAAGATGGTTTCCCTCACTTGAATCTAACCTAGATCTAGGTTAGAACCATCCTATAGGACCTTGAGGGTGTGAAGAATGGGTGGAGAAAAGCCCCATTTGATTCCCCAAAGGATGGAGAAAATGGGGAAGAGACAGTGTCATTTCCGCCAAAACCGGTGGATACAACCGGCGGGTACCTACCCGCCTGTGGGTACCCACCTGAGAAGGCAGGGGGCCTTCAGGCCCAACCGGCGGGTACCACCGGCGGGTACAACCGGCGGGTACCTACCCGTCGGTCCTAGCAATGGGTCCCTGGCCCAACCGACGGGTACAATCGGTGGGTACAACCGGTGGGTACAACCGGCGGGCCCCTACCCACCGGTCCCAAACCGGTGGGTAAAATCGGTGGGTAAAACCGGTGGGTAGACAGCCCACCTGTCTGACCCACCCGTGGGGCCCTGAAGGTGATCCTTATGTCCGATCGAACCAAAATCGGACGTGTGACCTTCTTTTGACGTTCTAAACACGATTTTGACATCGGATTTCCTTAATTTTGATTCTAAAATGGTGAAGTACTAACCCCTCTCAATTATGTTAGGTTCACCAAATCCTACCCGATTCGCTCCGGATCTCACCCGTACCGAACAGGAATCCTTGTACGCTACAAGTAAGTGGAGAGAGGACGTTTGGCCTTGTTTCAAGGCATTTGTTTGGCATTCATATAACTATATCTAATCTAGTCATGTTATCATGAATATGCTATATAGATTAGTCATTCCACACATTGATGTGTATATATGCTATGTTTACTTTTCAAATGCCAATTGAATGAGATGTTGATATGTT